>NC_024317.1:18271881-18281223 GCF_000523025.1 Cynoglossus semilaevis
TTTCTGGTTTTTTTTAATAAGCCCCACTGGGGAAGAAAAAAAAAAAAAAAAAAGACAGGCTCGTGTATAAATCAGTGAGAAACTCACTAACAAGCACCACTGTGTAAGGACGAGGCATCAACCTTCAGTTGACAGGGGATTCCTGAGTATAGAACCGATAGTGTGCAAGCAGAATATTTTCCGTATGAACTTTTTGGATTTTTTTTTTCCTCTAGCTAAACAAAGCTACCAGCGATGTCTTTTACTTTAGTTTTTACTCTTTTTTTTACTGTTTAATCTTTTCAGGGTTGAAGATGTTTTTTTATCATGAAAATAATTAAAATATTGGACATTTTTATAAATTATTTACCGTAAAATACTGTGCTATAAGCAAAAGGAGAACCGCGATATAGAGGGGGAACACTGTATTGCGATATGCTGTGATACTAAGCATACTAAGTAATCGCAAGAGAACCTACGTTATATACTCCTGTATATATGCTATATATATATATATTTATTTGTTTATGTGTAAATATACATGTATTCACTGCAGTGTATTTTAATTGACTGATTGTTGTTGAACGGATTAAACTCGTGTCTGGGGAGTCCACTGTACTTGGATGGAATCATGTTCAAATTTTAGCTGAACCCATCAGTCACTCTGACTGCACACCTCACTTTTGTCCTTCTGCTGTACAATTTTACCTCTACATACTACACCAGTGGTCACTAACTATATTTGTTGGAGAGACATAATTTTTCTGGACAGACACTCAAATAAAATTATATAATAGATTTTTTAGATTCTATTCTAGATTAGATTCTTTTTTTATTCTATATGCAATAATAAGTCTTAACCTGCTTTGCATTTTTTTTTTATTTTTCAGCTCACAAATTGCCTGCTGGTACAATAATCCTCCTGTTCTTATTGCGTCTACTCATCCTCTTGACGCCCATGTATATCTGCGTAGTAATCGAAGTACTAGTGTAAACCTTTCTAAAGTACTATCCCTTGTGCCTTTCTGTTGGAGTGCAGTCGACAGGTTCTGCTTTCATAAACAAAACTCATTCTTTTACCTCAGGGCTCACAGCACACTGAGGCAAAATACTGCAGACAGCACAGTAAAACAGAGTTTTCCACAACACTGACACCATATTTTATGTGGCCTTGATGTATTGGATTCGACAGCAAATCAGGATTGAGCTATAAGTGTGTGGGTTTTTTTTTTTTTCCACCACGCCTTCAACATTTTCAAGTAGATTGCAGAATTATTTAAGACATGCTCCTGGAGGAAAACCTGTTTTCTCAGGTTCAGTCCCTGGTGGAGGGTGCTCCCTTGGCTGCTCCAACTGTAATCTGATCCTTTTTTGTTGTTGTTATTTTCCCCTTCTCTACAACACTACTTACCCCCTTATTCCATTAGCTGCTTTATGCCTGTGTTGTGGCTGCGTTACTGTTTCTGGATAGGTAGCAAGGTGATTTTTGACAAATGTCAATCTAAACGTATCAGTTCGCTCCTGACCGGAAATAAGACATGGTATCAGCACACAATTTCCGCCGACCTTCAACATAAAACAACAACGCACAAGATCAGAAACACAAACGTCCAATCCGGTGACACCAGGTCAGAATTCAAACGGCCAGAGAGTGGCATTGTTGATTTTCACCATGGACGACGTACAGTAAACTACTGGTGGTTGTTGATTCCTTCATACAGTCTGTTTATCACTGGATCTCGTTGTCTCCCATGCTTTAGGAACTATTGTGCAAATTCAGCCGGCTCGTAAGGCTCCCCACCACTGCTATAATCCCCTTCCTGGAATACAGTCTGAAGCCGCAGCAGATCCAAAACGCAGCTGGAACGCCCTACCCGTATTTTGAACCACGCTTCAGGGATTTAACTGTCCAGTCGGGTTAAAAACACTTTTCCCTCATGGATACTGTGATTGGATCAGTCGTTTTCAATGCTAAGACCCCTCAGGCTAAGCTGCCTCATTAGCCGACCCGTAGAGTGGTGCGAGCGAACGATACTTGCATCATGCAGTATGTTTCCATTGATCCTTCCCTGTGAGTTCACCCTTCACTCTTACCTACTTCATCTAACAAAGGTACTTATCTTCACGTTGTCCTTACACTTTAGCTGCAAAATAACACATACAAGCTAACCCTGCTGTAGAAGCAGAAATAGCATTCACTCCTATAACCTTTTAATGAATAAAAGATAAGAAAAATGGAAGCATAATTATATGCAGGTGTAAAAAAAAAAAAAAAAGGTGTTCCTTATCAGCAATGCAGCACATACAGGGTAACTTACCTTCACTGAGTACTCTTTTTTAATTAGCTTGTTAGCGCCAACGTGACTTCCAAAGGGGGAAAAAAAAAACAAAAACCTTTAAAGTCTTTAATTGCTGTCATTAGACTTTTAAAGTGGAGCAAAAAAAGTACAAAATAGGCATTATGTTGATTAGAGTCAATCAAACCTCGCCAATTATCTTTAATGCTTATTTGGCAGTGTGAACTACTGCGGAAATGGGAATTGAACACACGTAGCAGTTCTGTCGAGTATGAAAACTAATTGAATCTTTTAAATTGAGCCTTTACAGGGGTGGTTTTGGTTTGGTTTTTCTTTTGCAAAACACCGGCTCATTTGGAAAGTGCATAAAAATGTTGCCGAGAGAAATTACCTAGAACATTTTCAAGTTGTTTTTGTTTGCAGTAAAAAGATGCAGAGACTTCCTGGCAAAATATCGACTTCTCTTCACTCCTGCAGCGTGTTTTGATCTGTTAGGAAAAACAATTATATGCTAACTGACTTGTCGGTGTCCCCGAAAAATAATGAACACTCAGTGTGTGATGTTTTTAAATTACGCACGCATAATGTTAAATTCACAACCCCCCCGACCCCTCGCTCCTCCAACATTATGCAACGATGTGCTATGTTGCGTCTCGCCGTGGCGTTATTCAGCCACTTAAGCTTCGCCCTCTCCACGCACTCTTTACTTCCCAATAATGCTTTATTAATTTCCCAATATTTCCCAATTGAGTTTCCGCTCGGTCGCACATTAACCTCCTTAATACGCGCCTGATGAATCAGAGATCGTCTCGCAAATGAAGCTTTAGAGCAAACAGCTGGAATTAATCACTGTCTCCTTCCCACCTCCGTACGGCTGTAATGACGACTGTTGCACCACCGGGAGACAGATCCGTCAGGACGCTTTAAAAGAGCATGGAAACCAGGCTCAGTGCTGCCTCGCTTTCCCAAATCTTTGATGTGCTGTATCCCAAAACAGGGCTGAGTTTAAGTGCAGCTGGCACACACACACACACACACACACACACACATTAAAAAGGAGATGAAGGGAACCAGATGAGAAGCATCTATTGCACTCTTATAACTCCCCCTCTCCCTCCCCCTCTCTCTCTCCCTCTCTCTCTCCCTCTTGCTGAACACAATGTAACCTTTCAAACAAACGTTGTGCTGTTTGGCTTCAACAACACACCTCGTCTTCGGGGACAAAAGACACATTATTTTTTTTTTTTGCATGGAGACGCGGAATCCGAAGGTGCATTGAAAGTGTCGACGTTGACGAATGTCTTCATGAGCGTTGGTTTCCTGCCACTGTGCGGTCGGTGAAGGCCAATTAAACAGTAAAGAACGACACTTCGCCGATGTCGCCGCATCAGTTCACCTGTTCTGAACTCAAGCTTCCTTCAAGTCGCACGGCTCTCGGTGACTGATTGCACAAAGTCACTCATTGCATTGGTACAGTGGAGCGTTTGTAAACACTGACCTAACGTAGCCCTTAGGTTGATAGTATTGGAATAGTTGGTGAAAGAGGGGATGAGATAGAGAGGGAAAAAAAGGGAAAAAAGATGATGCTTTGTGTTGTTTCTCCTTTGCATGCATTGTTGTGTAGGAACTAATGAGGAGAACTGTTAGTACCAAATGGAAAACATACTTTAATAAACAACAACAATAAAATACATCCCTTAGGATTTTGCTTCTTCCCTTCAACCTCTACTGTAGAAAACATTCCTTTCCAACAGGCAAACTGCTGCACAAAACTGTGTCGCTGAACGCTCGGGGTGGAAATCAAAAGTTTTGAATACAGTGTAGAGAATATGTTGTGATATATAAAAAAAAGTTTTCTCCCACTGCAGCAGAGGGAGCCAGGCTGCAGTGATGTCATTGTTGACTTCAGATTAGACGTCTGCAGAATCTAAATGTAAACGGCAACGACAGGTGAGTGGTTGAATGTTTGAACATCATCATCTCTCAGGACAGTTTGTGAAATTGTCGTTTGCCCCTCCTAAACTTTAACTTCTTCGAGGTAGGTATTTTCAGAGACTTAACTGCAAAAATATTTGACTCACATCTGTGAAATACTCAGGTGGGCTGCACTTTTGGTAATGTGCACTTCTGCCCCTGGGACGTTTTTCTGGTGCTTCCTGCACACAGAACAGCTAGTGGTGTGTGTGTGTGCTCAACATGCTAAAGCTGAAGCTGGGATTTTAAACCACAACCCCAGGATATAACCTGCATCAGAGTACTACTACAACAATATTACTTTCTTTATATTCAAGTTTGTTGGAGATAAGATATACTTGGATGGAAACATGTTCAGATGGGTCTACAATTAAACTAGATTTTAGCTGAACCCATCAGTCACTCTGACTGCACACTTCACTTTTGTCCTGCTGTACACCTTTACCTCTACATCCTAAACCAGAGGTCACTCTAATAATATTTGTTGGAGGGACAGAATTTTTCTGGACACTCAAATAAAATGAAATATTTACAAATCATATTTGTCCAGTGGCGTTTTGGCCCAGAGTCAATGTCTCGGTCATTGTTGGTACGGTGCAGTGTGATTTGGGTGGCGGTCATGGAGACTGCTGCCCCCGCGACCCGGTAACGGATAAGTGGATGAAAATGGATGGATGGATGGATGGCTGTTCAACATTACTATTTGATGTTAGATTTGGAATCTAGTCGCGGGCCGGACTGGACTGGATTTGACCCACGGGCTACGAGTTGATGACCATTGTCCTACCCCACTCTTACAATCTATGCCTTGTAATTATTATTATTTATTATTTACATCAATATAAATCCGTACAGAAATGTATCTCCTTGTGCAATTTTCTTCCCTCTTGTCTCTGCGTTCATCGGTTTAAAGTATTGTTCAACTGCCAGGGAGTAGGAGTTGCTGTGAAGTGGAATAAAAGGAAGCTGGCAGGATGAGGAGGAGCAGAGAGGGTGGTTGATCCTGGGGGCGGTTTGTGTTGCACAGACAGACTCAGACAGAGGCTGACACCAGCTTCAGCATATGCTGCTCAGAATGTGATGCTGATGTAAAAAACAAAAAAACAACAAAACAACAACAGAGTACTGTGACAGTAATACACATCACAGTTATGGATTAATGTAAAATGACAGCGTTTTATCGGAGCAATAACAGCAGATGAACACATCACTGTGTCGGTAGAAGTGATGAATGCATTCCAAAAATGACAACGTGATTTTCCATATGTTACAATCAACATCTCATTTATCATGAGCCTGACACTGTACAGTCAGAGGAGCAAAGCTGCAACTAGATGGAGACAGAAACACAACTGAAGACAGCGGTGGCAGAACGCTATCAGTTGCAGGTATTGTGTGAAGTTTACAAAGCAGTGTGTGTAGGAGAGGCTGACCAGATTCTAAATTAGGTTTTTTCTCCCTGTGCTTGGAGGAGTCACGCAGGGACGACAAACAAAATGAAACCACTGCAGCGCAGCTCCACGCAGCAGCAGACGTCCTCCGGACCGGCCAATGACTGAGCCGCGTCTCCCCATCAAACGGGATCGAAGGCCACCGTGCCGGATACGCTGGTAAAAGGTCAATGTACTCATCAAGTTCCAACAGCCTCCCAGTTAGATTTAGTGCAGACCGAAGATCAAATGCGTTTGCTGAAGCGTTCAACGCTTCCTATTGTACTGGGAATTGTACCTGAATGATGTAACAAGGGTGTGAGCTGTTTACTGTTATTTACTGAGGCCATGGACGGGATGATATATGAGAGGTGGAGAAGGTTGATCCAAACTGGAGGAATAAAACCGTGTCTCTACAGCCAAGGAGACTGAGTAATAGATTACTGTTACTTTACTGGGCACAACTCTGCAGCCGTCTACCCACCGTTTCATTTTAATTTGCCGCAAAGGAGCATAATGGTGAGAGAGGAAAGGGTGACGGGGAGGAGTTGATAGGCAGGAGAGAGCCGAGAGAAGCAAATGCCAAACGGTCAATGGTCGACAGCCCAAGGCTGGAAGCCACAAACACAGAACTCATTAAAAAAAAAACACACACACACAGAGGTTCCTGAGAGAGAAGATGGTATAGAGTGCGAGAACCCCAGCGGGACTTGTCTTTTAAGTGTGGAAGAAAGATAGCAACAAAAAGGAACAAAACAACAACGTATGAAACTGGACAATGGCATGATGTATGGTGGAAGACAAATACAGTCGCGTCAATAATACATTTCCTACTCTCTCAAGAAGGCTCGGCTTGATCACAGACTGTCTGGACTCGTCTTACTTTTGTAAAAAAACCAAAGTAGGAGAAATCCAACTCGAGACTTAGGCCATACCACAGCTGGCTAATAAAGGAATTATAGTATATATATACATATATGTATATATATTTGAGTATATATTACATATATAGAGTGGTATTTATACATTATATCAAATATATATTTATACGTTTACATCAATATATCAATATAACTATAAATATATATATATATATTTGAGGTTTTTGTACTTTGGTACAGCCTTCTGTAAAAGTTACAAACATTAAAATCTCAAGTTTTTCACGTCAACTTTTCACGGTCAACAGGCCAACCTTACTGTAATGTAAAACTGTCAAAACATTAAGAGATCGATGCCTGCAATACACTCCAAAAGCATGGGGAAGCTGAAAAGTAAGAGTAAAATTAGTATAATATTTCACAAGGTTCCTCCTTAAAACTAACTGGCTGACTAGTTTGGTTTAGGTTTTGGGGTAAAACTGAAAAGACGTATCCGGGGGGTGGGGTTGGGGGCGTTTATCTTTGAATACATTCACACTTCCAGTACAAGAAATTACAATGAAAATTGTGTAAAACATAAAGCTTGAAATACACTGTACATTATAAATGGCCAATACAAAAAGAAAAAAAGATGTGGATATTACTTTTTTATAAATGGCCAATACAAGAAGAAAAAAAGATGTGGATATTACTTTTAAAGTCTGAATTGACAAACAGTTATGTAATGTTAGGGGTGGGGGGCAGGGCTGACAGCATCACTAAACTGGCAGCAGAGGGTTTTTAGTCTAAATGGAATGTTTTTTTTCTTTTTTCAGCTCAAGAAATTTAGGCCCGTCCATGTCCAGTGTTAATAATATTGTCAGAAAGTCAGAAAAACGCTGGAAGCCCTTAGGCGCGAGAGCTTCCACACTACAGTGATGGACACAGCCATACGTGGTGGAGATTATTTAAGGAAATGGAGCTGCTGAACACGGCCGGCTGCAGCAGGAACGGAACTGCTGTACGTGCGAAGAGTCTCACATCAGTTTTCTGCAGAAACTCTGTCAGATTCTAAAGCCAAAAATGAAAAGGACCATTGAAACTGTTGACGAGCAAAGGTGCAGGAGTCAGCATCAGAACTCCACCATGCTGCGGTGGAGTTCTATAGCATACGGAGAAGAACAACTAAAGTCACAGCTCAGGAGAAATTCTGAAACCGATATAAAGTATACATCTAAACCGCAGACCAGTAGGGGGTGTCTCTGACAGTATTTTGGATAGTGGGGGCATTTAAAGGAGTTCGGATGACACTGACAACCCACTTTTCATCCGGGTCCACAGTGAGAACAGTATGAAGTATTAATTTAAAAAAGTTAAAACTTATTAGAACTTATTAAAACCTTTTTTCTCTCTTATAGAAAAAGTCTTGAAAAACTTTCAACAGCAACTGTGTTAAGACTACATTTTTTTTCCAATGATTTTATTCAAAATATTTTATACCTGGCTAGCATTTTTATGAAAACCAGTTGTCCAGATTACATATTTGGCTTCATCACACTCCTATCTGTTTGACGTCATGTCTATAAGGCTGATTTCTTCGCCATCAACATTCTGTAGCATCATCTCGGAGATGTTGCTACAAACACCTCTGCTCTGACAAGCCTGCAAATTTGTTGAAGGTTAAAACGGTGATTAGAGTGAGAAGATGACTCGCTGGCCTTTTGGTCTGGACCTTCTATTGATCCAAAAAGCCTTTTCATCACAGTCAGTCTTGGCTTACTGGCACACAAACACACAGGATGCGCAGACTGACAAACAAGGAATTTCTGTGGTTCTGGATAGAGAAGATGAAATCACTGAGAGTCAAAGCTTTCAAGTCAAAGCCTCAGGTTTGTTGTGTGTTTCCTTCAACGCGGCCTTCACTGTATGTCATTATATGGAAACGTTATGTGCGAAATATACAGAAAACAGAAAAAATATTATTCCGTTCCGGCACTCTAAAGAACTCCCTTATTAGTGCTATTAACAATGGAAAAAACATGTAAATACAAAATAAAATGTGGTTTTATTATGAGTTCTTACCTTCGAGACAGACGGTACAGTAACGGCTAATGACGGCATGTGGGAGGAGGAGGGAAGAGAATTGGCCTGAACGTAGACACTAGATTCCGTGGCGTACCAGGGATGGAAGAGAATTGGCCTGCACGTAGACACTAGATTCCGTGGCGTACCTTAAACGTACACTACGTAATTTATGTAAACTTAAAACTAACTTAACTTCCTTATTTTTCTTCACTTTTCTATTTTTTATTTTATTTGTATTCTTAAATCTTAAAGAAATCTTAAAGAAAAAATTAGTTAGAAGGCTTGCTCGTATCTCGGAATACTTGTATATTGGGACGCTCTTATCTCAAGGTATTACTATACTATATAAAACGTTTCTAAACAATGATAACTCATCATGTTGAGATGAGTTTTGTGAAAAGAACATAAACTCAGTGAAATACAGGACAGGAGTCCGACTCCTGTGTCATTAAGTGTCCTGCTCCTAATGAAATACACCGTGGTCATAAAGTGACGGCGGGGTTAATAAGATGTGGCAAATTGTCCATTTGACACGCTTCCAACAGACAATTTGATCCCAGATAGAAGATTTCACACTCACTGGACGATCAGACGGCACTGATGGAGTCCATTTAAACGTTTCACTCGGAGAAGCGTCTAATTTAGGAAAAGGTGGGAAATGTAGTCATCGTGACTTTGTTATTGGTAGTGATTCAACACCTCCCCCCCCCCCCCCCCCCC
>NC_024317.1:18281571-18285216 GCF_000523025.1 Cynoglossus semilaevis
AGTCGTCGTTACTTTGTTATTGGTAGTGATTCAACCCCTCCCCATGCCCCCCCCCCCATGTCCTTACATTCATACCATTTGTATTCCCAAAAGTTTCCAAGAAAAGATTTACGTAAAATCTTTTGGCCAGGACTTCTGAACCCACCAGGCATAATTTTCTTTAGTCAAAGATTAAAATAAAAAAACATATCATCCAGTGCAGAAAACTAAACCTAAACTCTCCCGGGGGTGTGTTGCACCAAACGCCGGCCTACACTCTCCTTCATGACGGTAAATTAGATATAAAGCCATTTGCTGCTCGGACCAAAGAGCACACAAAATCGATGTCCACATCTAAGAACAATCAAACCCTGTTTAGAAAAGGTGGAGCGCAGAACCAGGTTAACAACTGGCAGCTAATATCTCTGACCCAATGAACAGCCCAGAACACACGTCACCACATCTTGGTAGCAAGATGAAACGGCCAAAGAACTGGCTTTCAGGAAAGTCGCGAAGCTGCAACTGCTAACGTTCAAAAGTTCTTAAAGTAGCATATAGCATAGTGCGCGTCCACCACGTAGCTTATCAGGTCAACAGGAAACTCTCAAGGTGACTGTAGCTGGCCAGCGCTGTGGCCAAGGTTAATTCAATCAAACACCAACAGAAAAACAAAATATTGATGTATTGAATACATTTTTTTTAACTGTTTTTACTATTTTTGTACTGTAGAACTGTCCAGGGTTCCATCCCTTCTTCCCCTGATGACTGCCACGATTGGCTCCCACGAGCCAGTAAAGAATAAATAAAGAGTAGACGAGCGGATGATTTACTTTAAATATTGTCGAGAGCAACACTGACAGCTGAAGACTCCCTTCAGGACAAACGTACATTCTTTACAGAATGGGCTTCATGAAGACGTGCGTTCAGACAATCTGAGATCCGAAACAAATAGCACAGTAAAGATGTGTCAGACTGAAGGATGAGAGTAATTATGAATTTTCCACGGACCATTGGAGAGATAACATGTCTGTGTAATCTCATCAGATCGTACATATCCTTGAAAGGTCCACGCTGTTAGCTCGGCTAGTCATGTATGCCATCATGTCAAAGGACAAATATCTTATTACACCAAGGCTGTGCTACAAGAAGTACTAAATGAACATATATAAAAAATTTTATACTATTGAGAACCTGATAACGTATATTTTTTCTGGACCACTGTATGAGTTGCTGCCACCTAGTGACTGGAGGCTTGTTATCATTCAAGTATTACAGCAGTGGTACACTGATGTCCAGGGTGCCATAATCCATTGGAAGGCAACTCACCACGCCCCACTATTTGAGAAGTACTAGATGAGGTGTAACCTCAGTACATTTGATCACACAGTAAAAAAAGAGGTTGTACACAGACTTTCACCTGTGCAGTGACCCTGGGTCGGATGAGTAACGTTACCACGAAGTGAAAAACCTCGTCGACCTTCAAACTCTCTTTTTCATCCATGTAAAGAGTTCTTTTAACGACTGCCCACGTCACCTGATACATTTTCAATGTGTTCGTGTTTTTTTCTAATTTTTTTTTCCTTCCCCAGTGTTTATACATCTTTCGCTGGTGCTGATGAACCAACGTCGCTGCCTCACTCTCTTTTACCTTCATTTCAATGCAAAACAATTTGATTTTTTTTCCCCAATAAATCTCCAAGCCATTAGGCAAAATGAATGCAGTTGCCGTCAGCAAACAGAGCCAGGCATTTCCTAACAACACCTTGCTAATCAAATCTATTGAAAGACAATGTGGTTGAGCCAAATCAAATTGCATTATTAAAAACCAATAACATTAAAGTGAATCTTTGTTCAGAATTATATTCATGCACGTTCTCCTTTCTCTAATTATCTTAAAACAAAAACGAACAAATAAACAAACAAAAAATGTCATTCATGAGCTGAAGTGACAGCATGAGGATTCATTTCTGGCCCATTAAATGACCTCAGGCCATATCTTTGGATTTTAATCACTGCACTGACCGAGCATCAATATTTCTTTCTGTCAATGTTGTCTTCTAAGGTAGATAAACTGTTAACTGTTGACCAAAAAAAAAAAAACAAAAATGGAAAATGTACAACGCATTAAACAATCCATCCAGTTGGTGGTGCATCAGTTAATAACACTGACATTTGTTTATAATGAAAAATTTATTTATATTATTTTCGTAATAATATAAAACTAGATTTTCTGTTACTGGGATTGAACATTTTTAACTTGTTGCCCAGAAATAGTTAAAAAAAAAAGAAGAAAAATTCAAATAATATATGATTGTTTACAAATATAATTCCTGAAAGATTTCTGCAGCCTCTGGCCCTAACTGGGTGAAAGTGTGCTGTAATTACTAGCTTCACAAATGGGCTACATATAACAATGATTGTACTTAAAGTCAGTACTAAAAAAGTACTCAAAATATATAGTACATTCTGGTAAAAGGTTTGGATTTCAAAAGAGCGTTCCTTTTAAAACAAACAAACAAACAAAGAAAATGTCTATTTATCTGCAACGGAATGTTTTGTCATCACAGTTTTTACACTTTTAAGAGTAATTGTTAAAAGAGTAACGTGAACGTAGC
Organism: Cynoglossus semilaevis; assembly: GCF_000523025.1. Taxonomy (NCBI): domain Eukaryota; kingdom Metazoa; phylum Chordata; class Actinopteri; order Pleuronectiformes; family Cynoglossidae; genus Cynoglossus; species Cynoglossus semilaevis. The sequence goes on from NC_024317.1 coordinate 18,284,166, forward strand.
AGAGTCAACTCCAGTCTTCATTTCAGTACGTCAACGTAGCAGAGTCAACTCCAGTCTTCAAACTCAGCACTACTAAACCAGCTGATGACTGATAACTGCTGACAGTTTGTTGGGACTCTGACATTCTGGAACGTGGATTTAAGCCCAACCTGTGAAGTCAGTTCATCCAACAGTGACTCTGACCTCTGCTGGAGGGGACTGTACTGTAGCTGCTCCATCATCTCCCTCCCCATCAGTCTGACCAGGGTCTTCACTGAGGGCTGACATTAACCACAACAAAATACCTTTGCCGTTGCCTTGGCGGGGAAAAATGAATGGACTAATTTATTTCGTTGACACCAGAAAGCTAACAGTGACACCGGGACTTACATCTGTCTTTATTTACAACAATAGCACCTCCCGGGGTGACGTGTGTCTCCAGAGCAGGTTGGAAATGACAAACTGTAGTCGCTGTAATAGAACTGTTCAGAGAGAGAAAAAAAAGCTGACATTAAAGTGAACTTCCGTCTTCCATCAAGTTAATGTCGCAATACAGCAATTGTTGTCTAAAGTTAAAACAACATTCACCTTCTGAGCTCCTACCAACTGAAACTTTTTTCACAGGAAGGAGATTCCATTTGTACTGCATGTGTACTCCATACTTCATATCAACCTATTTCTACAGAGTATTACTAAACTTGTTTTCTAAATCTCAGAGACAAGGTTTTTAATTTGATGTCGTATCTATCAAGGCTGTAGGGATGCATCGATAGAGGTACTGGTATGTGTATACTTTATTGTAATACACAGAGTTACTGTATGTGTTTTTCTACTGCAGTTCAGAGATCCATTGCGCTCATCAAAGTCAGTTTTGAGAATTTGTTCTGTTACGATTTGACCATTTTAATAAAACACGTTAGCACCAACTGCGCTAACATTTCTCCTCGTGAGAACTTTACACCTCAACAAGTCACTTTTTGTTGTGTGGTACTGTTGATTGAAACATGGAAATAGGATTCAAGGTACTTTATTGTCATCACAAGACGTTAGACATGGGATGCACGAAATTAGT
>NC_024317.1:18285242-18362915 GCF_000523025.1 Cynoglossus semilaevis
AAAGAGTTCAAAAGAGTACAGTTCGAAGAAAGAGGAAAGTGTCGATGGAACGAAGTTGCAATGGAACGAGTAACACTTTGTTTTCTGGAAAGCTGAGCACAGGGTTTCAAATCGAAATGTGCTATTGTTGCCAAAGCTCTGCTCACTTTCTGTTCGTCTTAACTACGCAAAAAGTTCAAATGTATTAATCTTTAGAATCTGATAACATTTTTTAGTGTGTTAATGCTTAGTTTTAGCTGTACATATTGTCTAATGTATAATGTCAAATTGAAAAAAAAAATCATAACAATAATGTGTGGCTGTAGCTGCTTACCACTGAGCAGCATGTAAAGACAGAGTCAGGTCATTTCTCAATGCCATCTGCTCGGCCGCTGCTCCCCGTGACAGGTCTGGGCCCCGTGTGATCTATTGCGGACATCCTCAGTCTTGATATATCTGTGCAGTCTTTGTGATATATGAGGGCCAGCAGGGGCAGACGGAGTGAAGGGTCAGTCAACAACACGTTCAAAATGACCATAACTCCTTGGCTCTTTGACTGATTGGTCGGCTGATGGCCACTTTTCAAAGACACTGTCAGTGCTGATTTAAAAATCAGAACCAACAGGAATGAAACACACTGCTGAACAAGCCAAACTAAAATTTTAAAACAATCACTTTAGTGAAGTGCATGTACTGTACTACAAACACTCCTCTGCTTCACTGTCTTTGACCCCTGACAGGAGCCCAGTCTGATCAGACCATCTGTTAGAGGTGAGTGGTTTCAACAGTGTAATTAGTGAGGTTATTTACCAGGTTAATTGTTCCGTTAAAATAAAAGAAGGCTTGTTGTTTGTTAGTACGGAATCCCATACAATAATGCAGTGATTCTCAATTATTTTCTGTCATGCCCCCATGTCCCAACCTCCCAGCCCACCAACCCACACTTGGTAAACTGAAACGGCAAACTGAAATACTACTGAGAACCTGATAACATGTACTGTATATTTCTATCTGTACAATCCACTGTATGAGTTGCTGCCACCTAGTGACTGGAGGCTTGTTATCATTCAAGCAGTGGTACACTTATGTCCAGCGTGCCATGTTCCATTGGAAGCCTCTCACGCCCCTCCAGAGGGCCCCGCCCCACTATTTGAGTACTGCAGTAATGTAACATTGAGCACAAAAACCACAAACATTGTATCTTCATTTCAAGCCTTTGTTCAATCAGAACAATAACCACAGCCCAGTAGTAACACTTGCGTCTTGAAATGTTCGAGTCACTAAACGCCGACACCTTTCAAACTCACGACATTAGTCTGAGAACTTTCTGACTTGTGTTTTTAATTTAAGTGTCAATAACTAACACTTAGCCATTTGTCAACAAAGCCGTTTCCCGGCTAGCGTTTAGCCACCTTTAGCTCCATGCAGCAGCTTGACATTTACAGATGTGCTGCTGGATCATTATTGTAGTAGCAGGGCTGCTGTTATCACATCTCTCCCGCTGCCCTTTTCCCCGACAAATAAAGATCATCAGTCCACATCGACAGCTCCATTTTCATAAGGTTAAACTGGTCTTTGCAGTGAAAGGTGAACAGCTTTACATTAATGTACTCAAAAGGTGCGCTCAGTGGTCAGCAAATACAAACACACCGATTTAATAAAATAAATAAATAAATTATCACTAATTATGCGTGACATCCACAAAGTTGACACGCCGACTTTCCGATCACACCGCAAAAACTAATGTTTTATTATATTCATGACAAGATCAATTTCCTGTTAAAGGTTGTGAAGGTTTGATTGTGTGTGAATTGATACCTATTGAACACTCCACGAAAAAGTGGCGACGGAGGAGGAGTTACGACTGAAAAGGTCGCACGACAAACACTGACGCGCGGTTGACAAACAGAGAGCTGCTGCGTCAAACACACACTCAATGTCAAGATGCCTGCGACAAAAAAAAAAAAAAAAAAATCATCAGAGCTGTGGAGCTGGCCAGGTTACTCAAGGACAACAGGATGGAGATTTACGCACGTCTACGTGTGCTTTTTATTCTTGTACTCATTTGCACTAAGTGCAGAAGTATCAGGATCAGAATCAAGAGAACACGTACTTCTAACTCCAAATACGGCTCTTCTTTTAATAACTTGGTTAATCTCACAGGCACAAATGAAGTTGATCTTCACCAGAGCGGTGGCTACAGCTGGTATTTATAGAGGTGTGAATCTTAGCAGAAACATAATCAGGTGTTTGGTTCTATGTTGTGTCGTGTGACACATTGTTACTACAGAAAAAAAACCCAAAATAAAACCGGCTCATTACAGCAGCCCAGCACAAGATATATATATATATATATACACATACACATATATTCTCAGAGGATAGAAAAGTTTTACAGCTTCATTGCTCTCAGAGGCGGGATAGAAAAGTTTTACAGCTTCATTGCAGCTACACTAACACAGCTGTCGTATCTTCCATGCCAACCTCTAACTACCCTGTTTATTATGGCTAATATTTGGCTGCTTCTTGTTAAAATATGAAACTTTTAGTATGTGTAAGTTAATCGTGACTTGGGTTTGGTTCCAACTTCTTAAGAAATTTTGCCATTTATGCTGGACATATTTGTACCACTGCTGTAACGCTTGAATGATAACAAGCCTCCAGTCACTAGGGGGCAGCAAATCATACAGTGGTTTGTACAGATAAAAATATACATGTTATCAGGTTCTCAATAGTATTTCAAGGGGCATGACAGAAAGTAATTAAGAACCACTGCTCTAACTCAGGTGGACCTGCAGAATTAGGCTCAAATATTTTGAAGAAAACTCTTTGGGTCGACTTTCTTTTCATTTGAAAACAAACTGAATCTTTGAATGCACGGCACACATTTGTTAAAATACAATGCATCAGTGTGCTGAAGGATGCTATTATTAGAGTGCAGCATCTGCATTAATAAATAATTGGGGAAATTTACAGTGTGAGCCGACAAAGGACGTTAGAGATGTGGAGTTTCTCTGAGAATTGAACCCAGGACAAGCAGTGCTAACCACTACACTATGAAACCACCCTGCAGTGCTTATACAGATCATGTATATTATGGTATCATTTTTACCTAAAACAACCCCTTTTTTTCCCCCTCAGTTGTACGGGCGTCCTTTTGAAATGAATCAAACAAATTGGTTCTGGGTCTCATCACCTGTTCATTTATCTGCTTCTTTCCTCCCAGCAAGATCAGAACAGAGCCAGAAGCTATGGGTTTAGCACCATCTGCCACAAACAGGCTGGCGATATCCAGGGTATTTTGCTCGACTGTGAGTGTGTCAGCATTAGTGTGTGAGGCCACCTCTGCTGTGACTAATGGAACGGACAGAAAGTGTTGCTTGACTTTCTCAATTTTTTATTTATTTCTTTTTCATTTCGGTACCCTGTGTGCTTTCCCGCTGTTATTGGATGAGGGACTTGGAATGATGCAGCAGTGCATGAAGTGTTTGTTCCTGCTCTTTGTGTGTGTGAGTGTGTGAGTGTGTGTGATATGGAGGGAGTAGAAGCGGTGAGAAGACGGTGAAGAGAATGAGATGCTGAGATTAATGTGGAAGTCGGTGGAGCATCACCGACGCTGCACAGGGAAAACACAGATGAGGAAACGGGAGACGGAGGCTCGTGTGTGAATAAGTGTGAGCGCCTCGGCATGTTTCTGTGTCCGATGGTGTTGTCTGATGCATCGCATATACTTCAAGGCACGAGAACATGTGTGAGTGTGTCAGGGGTGTGACACTGGGGAGGAGGGGGGCAAATAGAGAGACGGCATCTTTCATCACCATCTGTCACTCGGTTATTATTCTTCGGCATTTATAGAAATTAACTATCACATGATCTGTCCATAATTCTCCCATGTCGAGATGTCAACGCCTGGCACAAACACAAACTTGATGGCGATGAGAAGGACCCTTCGAGAAGGCAGAAGAATTTATGACACGACTTGACAGCGTGATAGAACAGAGAAGAAGTACACGGACTGTACTTGGCCAACCCTTTAAAAAACAGAAGATACTCTGCACTAAATTAAAATGTATAAATTGTACGAATACAGACACATTAGGGCTGGGCAATAAGGAATACAGTAAAAGCCATATGTCAATATTCTTAAGTTGAATGATGATACTCGATACATATATCAATATATTGATCAATATTTTGTCTGTTACATTACAATTACATATTGCATTACATATTAATTTTTTTTTTCCACAGGCCAACCCTTTAAAAAACAGAAGACACTCTGCACTAAATTAAAATGTATAAATGTGAATGTACAGTGTTGTCATTTTAAGGCAAAATGAACGATATATAGATATGAGCAACATTGCCCCGTGTTGAATCTCGTTAAAACATCGAGATATCGTCATCATCACAAGAACACATATACACACAAAACAATATGTCACCTGTATCTAATCCATCACTGAGGATAAATTAAATTTTGGGACCAAGATCATTTTTTTAAGCAACACACGTCCATCTTTCCCAGGGCGGGATTCAAACCAGCGACCCTCCTGTCGCTACAAGACCACCAGCTGATTAAGTTAAATCAACTTTGTTGAATGAACTAATGATAAACTACTTAGGCTCATTTTATTTGCGTAAGTAAAGAAATATGTAGCATGGCTTTATTTGGTAATGAGCAATTTTTGCCCTTTTTGGCCATGAAGACCACCTTGCATGTTCTCCCCATCCTCATAAATCTCCATGGATTTTCTCCAAGATACTTCCATTTTCTCTCTCAGTCCAAAATCAATGACTAAAGGACCTCTTAACCTCAGCAATAATTGAATAGTGAATAAAAGTAAGAAAAAATAATCATTTTGTAGCATTGCCCTGGCTAGAAGCTAATGCTAATGAGTGTGGGTGTCTCTGTATGTGACCCTGAACTTTCCATCAGGTAGAGAATGGAAGGGATTGATCTGAAGCCCCTCCCCCTGCAAACCTGAAAACAAGAAGGCATTAAATAATGAATCAACGGAGGCTAAATGTTTGAAATTCTTATAGCACCAAGACATGATAAAAGATCAGCTTTCTACGTTCTGCCTCAGTTTGTATGTAGCATGACAATTAGATTGATCTGCGACAAACTGCCGCTCGGTGATTTTTCTGCGATAGCAGTCTCCGTGCGTCTGTGTCGGTGAGATAAAGCCGCGCACGTCGTCTCATATCTCTGTATGATATTTGAAAACCGCCTCCAGCTGTAACGCTGTTTTCTCATCTTGTAAATTCGGGCTAAATGAGTTGCTTACAGGTGAACTTAATCCGTTGGGAAACCACTGACTTAATTCAGGAGAAATTTAGATTTTTATGTGCAGACTGAAGGGTAACAGAGCGTTTATTTGGCTTCGGCGAAACAATCTGCCTCTGGCAGAAGACAATGTAAAAAAAAAAGCAAAAAAAAAAAAAAAACCGCGAGCTATCATTTACCGGTCCTTTCCTGCACCACTCGCCCAGATATTCATTTTCACTCCACACGTCTTAGAGCTTGTACCAAAGAACTTGAGATCTAAGCAGCTGCCAGTCATTCATGGGAGGACATTTCCATGCGAGACAAGCCAAGTGTTCCACCACGGTAGCCATCTGGCATTACTCACAGTGGCACTTCAATTAAAATAAATCCAATAAGTGAAGGTGGATGTGGGGAAGGAGTGGCGTTAACATGAACGGAAAGGCTAATAATCACAGCCTGGCGTACGCCTGGATGGCTTTTAAGTGCTGCTCAGCCTTCTAAAGAGTACAAGCACAGGTTTTAGAGTGCAAGTGTAAGAATGTTTTTTAGCGAGAAGAAAACAAATTAAGACGCGCCACTTCCACCCCTGTTGTTGTGTATCCTCTTATGAGCATGCAGCCTCACACACCCTGACACGTGACATCGGATGTAAAAGCTTTCTATCCCAGATTTTCTTTTTTTTTTCATTAACACTAAGGTTCACAAATTGGAAGGGCGAGCAGCCCACGTGATCTCAGTTGACAGCTTCGCTGAGTACGGACATTTTCAGGGGTGAGGGTTTCAAAGAGGATGTCAGAGTGAAAGAAGGAGTCCGGCTCTTTGATGAGAGGACTCGTCGTGTTCCGGATGCGAGGTGAATGGGAAAATTCACAGTCACCCGTTCACGCTCAAAGATGTGGTGGGAAGATACTGTCTACCCACTGCCTGGGAACGTGGACATAAGAAGTGATGAGATCCTGGACCTTTGTTTGACTGTATTACGGGGACCGTTAAAAGTTACTAACCTTGGAATAGCTGGCACAGCTAACGCACATCACAAAATAAAACGGTAGTTTGGACTTGAATCAAGGACACAGAAATGGCTTGACTGAACAAATTACTTTTTCCTACAAGTACCCTGTACAGCGATCCCCCACCTGGGGATTGGAGTGTTGATCAGAACCTATAAATCAGGGGTCTTCAGTCCACAGTCCAGGCACCAGTGCAGTCTGTAGGTCATTTGGTACCAGGCCACAGTAGGACACAGTGAAAAAATGTACTTCAGTTTTACTAATTTACTTCATTCCAAAAAAAAAAACCCAGTCATATCCCTTTACTTTTTTCAAAGATAATCTGTCAATGTTTCAAAACAACAGGTCATTCCGACTCCGACACTAACAGATTAAGGTCTAAAAGATGTTTTATTTAGAAAATGTAATGATCCTTCAATGATGGCGCCCTAGTACCGGTCCACAGTAACAGATGATACCGGCCGACCGGTCCTTGGTACAAAACAGGTCGGAGACCGCTGGTCTGAATGAATGAATGGTCGTGAGTGTGAATGGTTGTTTGTCTCTTTATGAACTGCAAACCATCTCTGTCCTCACCCGCTGCCTGCTGGGATTGTGTCCAACGTCCCCTGCGATCTTGCAAAAAGCATGGTTGAAAATGGATGGTGGGGTTGAATAGATGTGACCAAACCCCTGGACCACCTCTGGTTTCTGTCTATTCCTACTCTATTAAACAGCACACGGTCACTGTTGACCACTTCTCCTCAGGACGCTGCAAACAATAACACATAAGACACAATACACGTCTTATAATTTGTGCAAATTGGAATGCAAGTAAATCTCTCCTCAAAAACTGCACGTGAGCCTCTGCAGCAAATGCATCCTGTACATCTACCCTAGTAATAGTCCAGCCAATGGGGTTGTAGTTAAGAAATATATGGTCCTTAAAGGGGCTGGTGTAAGGCAAACAAGAAATTCCACGGTGCATTTTTGTGTGGAGTGCTAATAAGGACGGTCTATGCAGAAAAGGTTGTGACTCGTGTGGGAATCATTCTTTAAGCAGCTCCCTGTCAAGGCGGGCTCAGCCAAAGGCCTGGCGCCAGGATGATGACGGAGGTGCTTTTAATATTCTGAAGGAGGGGGCGGGGGTTAAATTAACTTTGCATTACTGCCAAAGGGCTCAGCATTTAGACTGAGACGGCACTGTGTCATGGGCTACATTCACACGGCAGGTGTTGATGCTCAATTCTGCTTTGATTTGAGATTAAAAGTTGTGGGAGTGTCATTGGAGTGCTCCACTGTGAACGGCCCCTGGCCCAGAACTGACCTGAATCTGCAGAGGGGAGGATGTGATGTCACACGCTGTATTTAAAGACGTTAATATGAATGCTACACCATCACTGCACACAGGAGTCATCACAGGTAGGTTTCTAGGCCTTGGCCACTATGGGAGCAGAAGTCAGCCTAGTGGTCAATGGTGGTTAATGCTCATTTGGTCCTTGACCTTCAAGTCAGTTTCAATGTAACGTGACCACTCAGAAAGAGACGTCTCTTTAAAAAATATCTGATATGAATCCCTTAAAGCAGGGGTTCTCAACCTCTGGTCCGAGGACCGGTGCTGGTCATATGTACTTCAGTTTGACTAATTTACTTCATTCAAAAAGATTCCAGTCATATCCCTTTACTTTCTTCATTCAAAGATAATCTGTCAACGTTTCAAAACAACAGGTCATTCAGACTCTGATACTGACAGAAGAAAGTCTAAAAGATGTTTTATTTTGAAAATGTAATCATCCTTCAATGATGGCGCTGTATTACTGGTCCACAGTAAGGGCTGATACTTTGGTTTTTGGTTCAAAAAAGGTTGGGGACCGCTGTCTTACAGGACAACATATGGACGTGGCATGGGACTGCTCTGAAGAAAATGGATCTGTGCTGTTTACACCATCGTAGACAAATCAACATGAACAGTCATCGGTTGTGTTGCTTTTTAAGGCACTGCACAAAAATCCAGAAATAAATCTCTTGAGGATTTTAAACATATTTTACCAAACAGTCGTGACAGAAGCAGACAAAGCTTCTGGAAACCATTAGTCTCTTTCACTCACACTGACAACCACACAAAATGTAACTTCACTGGCTGTAGATAACCAACAGCTCCTTTAATAATGCTCCTTTTATTGGAGCAAATGAGCGCTTAAATCCGCTACTTTTATTCACTGATCAGGGAGTTAGGACTGAAGGCGTGCGTTCAAATTAACCATTTGCTGTTAAAAGAACAAACAGCAACTTTCCCTGGTTCATAAAGCAATTTGGGCCGATTTGGAGCGCGTGTTGGCAGGAGAGTAGGTTTCACTGATCTTAACCCTCAATCACAGCTAAACCACGGGTGGTGTTTCTGCCACTGATGAAAACAGTATAAAGTACCTTTGTTGTATAAAACAGTGTATAAATATATGTTTTGAGTCTGTTTCAAGTAAGCTATTGACTCTTTCAGACTGTAAAGGATTTCATGTAACTGCAAAAATACCAAGTGTGGAAAATCAGACCAGCCAGACAAGAATAATGGTGTTTACAGTAGGAAAAATCATTGTGTGGAAAAAGGAAAAAAAGGAAACATGAACCTTTATTTCCACCGTTCCATTCCAAAAAAAATAATATTGAGCAATTCAGGACTAAAAACAACCTTAATGTAGGACAAAGGAAAACAAGTATTTACACATTACACAACAAATACCTGCTCTAGTTTTTTTTTTCCCGCCTAAAGTCATTCTTCCGGCTCAGCAGTTGTTCTCGCTGGTCCGTCATGTTTCTGAGGTCACGACAGACTCCTGCAGGGATGTTTGGGAGTTTAAATAAAGGTCGTAAACAAAGCCCGGGAAGAGAGAGAGCAATATGGCTGCAACAACAGCACAATGCCACGCTTAACAGAGCACGTTAAAACAAACAAGGCTGTAATTCAAGTGGATGTGAGGAGGCTTCAGACAAGGCGAGGCGCCGGCAAACGCACACACATGCAGGGGTTTTGTGGCTCGTGACGACTTTACATCTACATAATGAATTCCTCAGCCACTTACTCAAACATCAACAATTAAAAACACCGTACGTCTAAACACGATTCTCACTCTACTGTAACTCTAACTTGACGGTAAGTCCAATCTTCGCGAAGACTTTTAACTTTAAAGAGTAGCAGTTCCTCGGTTCATGTCGTCCTTGACCTACAGCATTTCGTTGTTTGGTTGCCATCTGTTGCCAGAAAGTTTTGTTCCAATATTTTGATCTGCGTGGTAAAAAACGCAGATGACAGCTCTGTTTACATTTACCGTGCTAAATAATTCCGCTAGACTTGCTGTCTTTCAGTTGTATTGTTTATTTGGGTCTTTTTGCCCTTCATTATGGCTCCCAGGCACAAGTCAGACTCTGCTGATGATGAATGTACAGTATGTGAGTTCCATTGCGTCGTACGAACAGAATTGCGACGTCGAAGACCCCCTCTATGCTGAACCTGCAGGGTCCTTCAATATTTACCCAAATGGACAAGTTTTTGTCTCCAAAAGAATTGTAATTTCCCGCTCTGCAGAAGTAAACAACACAGAAAAATATCCGGAATTAGATGTGTATATGTGTATTTGTACACTACACATCCAGGAAATGAAGTTGTATGTTCCATGTTTCTTCCAGCTCACTGCCTTAGAGGTTAGGGTAGTTAGATCAGATTCCCATTCTAAAAAACAGTCGAGGTGTTTGACCACTATTTGTCAACGGTCTGCGAATAATCCTGGGTAAACATCCCACAATACTTTGACTGTCTGTGTATGAATAACCAATGTGTCCATGAGGTAGAGCATCACAGACACAGTGAGAAGGAAAGAAAAACAAGAGCCAAGACCAAGGTTTAGATACTGTATCTCCAGAACATTGATCTGCTCAGAGAGATTCCAAGCAGAAACCTACATCAGGTAGAGCTGCCGGGCCGGTCTTACTCTATCCCTGTGTGGAGGGTCAACACCAGACGGTGATGTTTTTTTTTTGTTTTTTTTTGCTGAAGATGAGATAATTACCACTGAGCACAGCTTCAGTGTTTTCATCGAACCAGTTCAAATTGGGTAAATCGCACCTTAGAGGCGAGCCCTCAATTAAAATGCGGTGCACTAGTTTCATTCATTGTAATGGAACAATGCAATCAACATTGAAGACGGGAGGAAAAACAAACACAAAAACAAATTCATCTGCCAAGAAAATGCTGTGAAGCACAGCCAGAAGGGATGTTGCTCCCAAAAACCTGTCTCCTTCCCCTGGAGTCCTTCTTCTCCAATATAATGAGGTGCCCAGCGATCGCCGCTCTCCAAACAGCGCACTGGGATAATACGCCTACACACGGGGGGGCACGAAGGTCAATTCACTTACAGAGCCGAACCACCCCGAGCACATACAGCAGAGGTGAGCAGGACACGTACGGATACATGTCTTTAAATGACTAGCTGCAGGGAAGATGAAAACAAAAACAAGCCCGGATGAGCAAGTGCAACTCGTAGGGAACAAGACGTGCAGGAGGAAGCCAGAGGCTGCAAAACAACTCGAACGCAGCTTCACTTTCACACGGAGATATGAATGTAGATACAGAAAGTTGTGGGAAATGTTTTAATCAAAGGCCGACAACATCACAGTTTGTGCTACTTTTTAACTTAAAACCAATGACAGGTTTTTACCCTAAAGATGTAAACCCTGTCAAGGATGATTATATCACACACGGGGCTGTGGGTTGAAGGCAGGTTTTTTTTTTGTTTCTGCTTAACTGTGGTAATCACACAATTTGAGAGCTTACTCTGAAAATAAAAAAAAATTAAAAAAAGAATTCCGCAGAGGTCATTTCTCAAGCAAAAAATAAATAAATAAATAAATAAATAAACATTAGTGAATTTTACTGCTGCTGGCCAGAGCAGACTGACTCAAAAAGATTGGATTCAATTACCTCTGGCACTTTGGCATTCGCCAAAGACAGCCCTTTTCTTTTTTGGGCCGTCTAAAATAATTGCGTTATTGATAAGATAAGCTGTAAGATAAAAAAGACGAATTCAGAGGTTGGTGATAAAATTAAATTGTAATAATGGAGAGCTGCTGGACAGAGGACAGAGGAGGGGGAAAACACAACCTGTTTTGCTATGATTGACACTTTTAGTTGCAGGTGGTCTCAGGACTCAACCCCTCACCACAAAAAACATGGATTTCTCCGTTTCTTAACGGTTAAGCTTTTGTGAGTCATGTCGTTTTCTGCAAGATTTGAACAAACAGCTCAAGTGAGGTTTTTATTTAAAATTAGTGGTAGGACAAGATTGAAAAAATAAACTACTTTATAAGTAGATTTGTAAGTACTTGTTTTTGACAAGTGAGCAAATATTAATTTTGCTCGATGACAGAATTATAGACTCATTAACATGAGTTTTAACTACAGAAATGTAAGTTTTTCTTTAATATGCTTCCCTTCGTTTGGCTCCGTCTCCTCGGCCGTCCCTCTCCTCCCACTTCCTCCTCCACACAGAGGAGATCATTTATTGCTTTGGCAAGAAACAATCTACAGAGAGGCTCATGTAACGACGGCAGGGACATTCACACACACACACACACACACACATGCCTGGAGGCTCTCCCACACACACATTTGCATATGCACAGCAGAACATCAGCTGGAATTAGACCCATCAAAATCACATTTTCACTCTGACCACATTGTCCAGTTCAGGTGACACGAAAAGTTCTTTTAATTAAAAACGTCACACAGCGCCACTGTTCCTGAGTGATGTGTCACCCAAGAGACCACGGTACGTCCCCTTTTTGGAACACGGGCCGTAAATTAAAAGCATAAATGTATGGCGTAGCTTTCATCCCCTGAGATGACAGTTAGGACTTGACTGATATTCAGGTTTCATCGTATTCAAAACGGCACAAGATGTAGTGGCTCCTTAATCAAACGCTACAGAAAAGCAATTCTCGTCAAGGTGACCCGCACTTGCTTCGCGCCCAGTCGCAGTAATGAGCATTTTAAAGCCGAAGCGGGGACAGGTAACCCAGGATTTCTTCTTTTTAACTCTGTATTACCAACACAACATTCATCATAGTCCGGGGAGATAAGAGAGAAACAAACAAATTGAGAATTCCCATTCCGTATTCCACGCATGCCTCCGTGGTATATGCTAGGAATGTAGCATCAATTTACACTTCTGCAACTTTTACTCTACATAAACAATTGGCAGGAAACTTTTTTTTTGTAGCACACCTGAGGTTGTTTAGTCAGAAAAGCACAGAACCACAGTGAATCTGCTGTCATAGGTAATAACAGTCGTTAGCTGGCCGAGAAAATAACCTAATCACACGGCGCTGCCTTCAAGCCCGACTTTGATGAATACGACGCTGACGCTTTACTGCCGCACCGAAACCAACGCAATAATCACGGCAGGGCTGCATTCATGATAGCAGACAAACATGATGTGGGATCTCTCGCAGCCATTTGTCTTCCCTCCCTCTCTCTCTCGCTGACCGCCGAATCATTATTGAATAAGTGTTAAGGCAACCTAGCCAGAGATGACACACTGCGGTCGACAACGCAGGGCCTTAATTGAAGTCTATTTGTCATTGGGATTGCAGTGTTGCCATAAAGAGTGGGATGGGAAGGAGGGAGGCGTGGCAAGCCGAGGCCATGGGTAAAAAAACAGAAACGACTGCTATAACTTTATACCGCGGTGATTACTGTGCCATTTTTATAATCTTCATTTTACAGCTTTTTGGATGCTAAACTAGGCAGGAAAACTCTGCAGATACACTTCACTTCCCAACAGACCGCTGTTAATCTGACTGTGACGTCACGCCGTCGCGCTGAGCATCAACACTGTTATGCTTGAGCCGATGACCCTCAAAGGTAGCGAGAACGTATATGCATTCTGCGGCGTGAGCGAGTGCACCATGTGACACCATCTGGGCAGTAATTAATCAGGCTACAGGGAACGCCCATCAATCAGTGTTGTCCCGGAAACACACACACACACTGAGCTGAAGTACTACACAGTCTTTGGGGAACTACAGAACTACTGTAATTTAATCCGTTAACCTCACATTTGCTGACATTTCCCTGTAGGTTTTCTAAGAACAGAGTGGGAACAGAGACAGGCAGCCTTAGGGCCAGCCAACCCAGACAGTGAGAGACAGCCTGAGCGCACCATCATCAGCACCACACAGGGGACAGCAGGACCTAATAAGAGCAGCGGAGGAAACAAATCTGTCTGGCTGGTATATTACATTCATATTCAGAGGTAGAGTATGCCGGAAAATCTAATTTATAAACTACATAATCACAAGGGTAATAATATAATGAGTCATAAGAAAGATTAGTGTGTTAATAAGCAGCAACTGTGTCCTCTGACATCTCTTGACCTTGGGAACTATTATTCTAATGGCCATGCTAAAGTGATCTACCCACATCAAATACGTTAAATATATAATAGTCAAATAAACTGAACACACTTTATATACATTATATATTGGAATACTAATTCCAAGCAACTGTATGGCACAGTATATGGTCAGTACTAGATAATATATAATTATATTTTTAATAATACATAGGAGTCCATACCATAATTTCCGGACTATTGAGTGCACCTAAATATAAGCCGCACCCACTAAATTTAAAAGAGAAAAATAATTAAATAATACATATATAGGCTGCACTTCTTTATAAGCCACATGTGTAACATGGGATATTTACACAGAAAGAGTTTTTTTTTTCACTTTTAATTAACTAAAGGCTGTTTTTCCGAACAGTGCCTGTAACACGGCTTGTCCGCAGGAGAGGTAAACAGAAAAAAGTAGTAGCTGATAGTCCGGAAATTACGGTACATACATATATAGATATATAATTATATATATCAACAGGTGATGGTCGAACTACTGTAATTTAATCCGTTAACCTGTTCATTTAACCCTCCTGCATCCTCGACTGTTATGCTAACGTTAGCTGCTGTATAAATGTTATTACAAAACTAGAGTATTAGGTTTTCGCTGAACCACCGACAGCCGAAACAAATCAGTCAGTGCTCAGCGCTATAGCAATCAATACCAGCCTGCGTCCCTCGATGTGTCGTGCTACAATTCTGTGCTGCTGCTTTGGGATTTCCAACATACTGCAACATAACAGCTTTTCAGTAGTTTTTTTTTTCTTTTTGGATCAGACTCTGGAAACACAAAAGTATCTTGCTCTGTTGTGTTGTCAATAGGGTCAAAAGATTTTTTGTTTTAAAATCTGTTTTAAATCTAACAGCAGCAGCAGCTGCGTCATCTGAACAGCTGTTTAAACAGCTCTGAAGTTCAAATCTTCAGCAGGTATGAGGACAGATGGTGAGTGTACCAAAACTTCTCTGCTGCACTATGTTATACTTGTGAATGTTTGAGATGGAAGGAAAAAGAAAACAGAGAGTGTGTGTGTGAGAGAGAGTGATAGGGAGAAAAGATGTAGTAGTAAAAAAAAATACTGTATGCAGCGAGAGAAGATCAAGAATATTTCAGCACACAACCCAGAATATGTTCCAGCACTGAGGCATATGGCAGTTATGGAGATAATACCCAGCAGTGAGCCAGCACACAGCAGCACACTGTGGCCGGAGGCAGGTGGGCAGCTGCAGGCTACGAGAGAAAACAGCGAATGAAGTTTTGTGCGTTGTTGATGTTGACGTTTTTACAGCAGTTTTGGTGAGAAAATCTCTCCAATGCAGGAAGGACGTAGAAACAGCATTTGAACGACTGCCGTATATTCACGTTGATCACATGATTTACATGTTAAAGCAGCTTACATGTTAGCATGCTACATGTGCTGTGACATGTATGGGTTTCGCTGTTAGGATCAGTACATTATCCCTGAAATTCAATGTGCTGTTTTAAGGGTAGAAAAACACTGTAGCTTTGGTTTGACAGGTGTGAAAACCACAGTAGACACCAGGGGGTCTGAGGCAGTAAACACAGTCTGGTTCTGATTTTAAGAACCTGAAATTAATACTGGAACAGTGAAGCAAGGAAGTGAAAAAGAAAGATGTTGCCTCAGAATTCAGAGAAGACAATTTACATTGTGTTCATTTAAAAAAGTGACACCGAGTTTGGATTCTTTTGGTAGTTTGGCTAGTCTTGAGACTAAATTCAATATACCGCATATCATCTTTGGTCACAAGAGGGCATAGTATACAATAATTACGAAGGAGCAGTGTTACTGCGTCACTGCGTCAAAACTACAAATATATTACATACTACATGAAAAATAATAACATTTTCCCAACTTCGATAAAGACAGACAAAAATACAATGCAACCAAACACCAAAAGCCACATTTCAGAATCCATTTGGCCGATTTTTAAGTGTCTGAGCGACAGCGGCTCACAGTAATGATGACTGTTTCAAAGATCGTTCACAAAGCAGCCACTTGAGCCGTTGTCAGATTAGCTCTCGATCGCGCTGCTTTGGGGTAATGTGAGTGCGGGCCAAAGGGGGACGATTAGCGCGGCAGGGAACAACCGGCCATAATGTGACTGCGCTCAAAATCAGCTAAATCACAATGGTGCTCAGTGAGTAACAGCTCAAACCATATATTTAAAAGTCAATATTCCACATAAACAGCAGCACAGGGAGTTATTAATAATTATTCCTGTGGAGTATGGACGTGATTTTGACATATTTCCTGGCCTGTGAGCTTCACTTCTGTTCGTACGTTGAACACATCAGGCCAAGACAAATCACACTTGTCTCTATCGTCTTATTACACACTCCTTTGTGGTCTTGAGTCGTTTGTGGCCTGGTTTCTTTCTCCCCATTTTCCACTTAAAGACTCATCAGCCCGAGCCGCTCAGATACGTGTGTGGGTGTTCATGGCCTGAAAGGTCGAAATTTGCCGGCATTCTTGGTGAGTCAATAAACCCTGTCCTTAGAGGTTTGCTCATTCCACTGGTACACTGATCCATTATTCTGCACTAGCACAGACTAAGGACGGAATTGGTGTTTCACAATAACCTGTTGTTGGGAGACGAATTACAGGGATACTAAGCTGCACAGTGGCCTCACCGTTGGCTACAGTAGATCAGAGCGACGGTGAGAGATTTACAGTAGATTCGATTTTAATAAGTCATCCTTTTACTGCTCCATCCCTCTTAGAGTGGAGGCCAAGAACAGCAGCCAATCTCAGCAGTCAGTGGGCAGAAGCCGGCATGAACCTAGACCAGGTCTGCAACCTGTGGCTCCTGATCCACTTGTGGCCCTTTTTGCATCGGCTCCCTGTGAGTTTTTATTTAATGTTTATGAATGGACCAAATGGCTTGCTGCTTTTTCCAACAAAACAGTCCCGGCTCATACATACAAACAGCAGGTATCTTAATAGACAGCAGCGAGCTCTGCACCATCTGCACATACTGATCATCAATGTCACTGTCAGATATTGTTGAATAAAGGAATGTAGGGATGTTTTTTTTGTTTTTTTGGAGTGCTTATTAATAGCAAAACAGCATATTGTCACTGTCATCTTTAAATGAGATCAAGGGATTTTTATACATTTTTGTGGTTTGACTAGTGTACTTTAAACTATTACCTTCATTTAAATGTGACTCTCTGTGAATGTTTACGTGCAACAAACAACCATTCACACTCACATTCACACATAAGATCAATTTAGAGTGAATCATTATTTTAATACTTCATGGATTGTGGAAGGCGACCAGAGCATTGGAACCAAACCAGCCAACCTATGATCTTGTACTGCATGTACAAACGTGCCCTTTCATTTAATCGGTTCCAATTACAATAAGTTGTAATTTTGGAAAAGCACTTGAATCCTTGTTCAAATCCCATGTCTTGTAATAATAAACCAATGTTTTTATTCTGAGGCATCTGTGTGAAACAATCCATGTTTGGGAATCACAGCCATAACAAATGATTTCAGTTTCGGTTTGAATTGTCATTTTGATTGGATAAAATTCAGTGAAATAATCTCTCCACATTTTTACAGGGCCCCGAACAGCAAAAGGAAGTTGCTGCAACACTGTGCACATAAACACGGAGATGTGAAAACACTGAGACGCCCACAAGAAAGAAAAACCAACCCTGGAACACAAAGTCAACAGGAGGTTTTATCTGAGCCAGATAAAGTACATCCACACACACACACACACAGACACACACAAACACAGATGTCCTTTCCTTGTGGACCCCAGCAGGTACGACACCCCACCACGTCTCCTACCCAGCATCTCTGCGGTTCACTGTCTGATTCCTTCTGTCTTCCTCCATGAGCTTCCTCCTATTTTCTTCTCTAATTACTTCCAACTCATCTGCATCACGCCCTCCCATTGTCTTCTTCTTCTCTGAATTTTCCAAGCCAACGTGTGGATACATCCGTGCCCTCGTCTGTTTGCTGTTTTCCCTTCTCCTCTGCACAGGAGGATAAAAAACCCAGTCCTGCTGATTTAGCCTTGATGAATGCTGACATGGTTCCACATCTCCTGGGACCACGATGGCTCTTGTGAAGTGTTGCATGTGTGTGCGATATGAAGGAGACGCCACATGTCAACAACTTTGTCAGAGTGTGTCCTGCACTTTGTCGGCCTCTTTACTGTCACTGTCTTCACTGAACTGAAATCTCTGTTCAGCGTCCAATCACAGCGACTCCTCGGTTTGCAGCGTCTTCCTTAGATTCATTAAGGAAGTTTTGTTCCATCATTCTGGCATTTTGTGTGGGAACTAGTTGGCAGGTAGAGCGCACAAATACGTTTGTTTACATTTGCCCGTTGTATGCCATAGACCACTGTTTCCCAAAGACTGGGTCGCAACCCTCAGGTGGATCACAAGATATTTTTTGGGGGGGTCATCTTGCATCATGTTTCCCAGGAGTTTACAAATAATGTCTATTGACTTGGGTTGCGAAGGTTTGGGAGTTTTAAAAGATGGGTCCCCAGAAAAAAAATGTTTAGGAAACACTGACTTAGACTGGATTGTGCTACATTTGCTTTCTTTATTTGTGTTGGGTTTTTTTTAGGGAGCGGGGGCGACATTTTGTCCTTCATTATGGCTCCCCGGCGTAAGTCAGACTCTGTCTGTGCCTGACATGTTCCTGGTTGTAAACTGATAATTTTCCTGAGATTAAGAAGTAGAACGTAGAACTAGCACTGTCACTATAATAATAATAATAATAATAGTCAAATAGATTAGCACTGGTGATAATTACGACATTGTTCCATCTCGTATCATCGTAATTCATTCATTTAGTTATTATACATCTTTATTTTCTCATTGGCTTGTATTCACTCAACCATTCATTTCTATTTATTCATTCATCCATTATTTAGTCATCCTTTATTTATTCATTCTATCACGTTAAACTGCTAAAGGTCACAGGTCCCAGCTGTCAACGGGCAAACAGTGAGCTTCTCATGGGACGAGCTGCCAGTCCATCACAGAGACACACAGTGTTTGTCCACTGTCTTTCTTAGGCCCTTTAACGATTGTTAATCCCTTTTGGTGTACGTTTGGGAAGTAGCTGAAAAAGACGATCAGTCTAAGATGGGATGCAAACCGTCCTCCTACAACAGTAAATGCTCCAACTCCTACAGTAGGTGTCATCTGCCATATTTACATATACACCAGTGTAAAAGAAAGAATCACCACGGGCTGGGACAACGCCAATGCAGTTCTATACAGTATATCTCTATACAGTAAATGCAGTTGGATCTTAATATATATATACATATATATAAATATATATAATATACACTATAGTATTCTGAATTAAACTGCACTACTGTTAAGAGTAGACTAAATGAAGATTTTAGTTTTCCAAACAGAATATCTGTGTTAGGTTTGTCTACGTGGAGACTACTGTACTGTGTACAGACTTTTGACAAGTCATTCTCCCTCTGTCCTCCTCCTGTCCACCTAAATCTCTGCTACTCTCTTCCCTCCGTCTCTCTCCGTCACAGCTTGTTGATGCTGGTGTCAGTAAAAGCTTATCAGCTCATGGCAGCTTCGAAGGCAGGAGTCGCAGCAGAACACCTGTACCATTCTTCCTGCTCACTCTATGGAATGCACATCTCTAAAGACCACACACCTTTCCCCTAATTTCTAAATGTCCTGGGTGACTGTAAAAAAAAGAAAGAAACAAGTACATGTAGTGACAACAGCAGATTTCATGCACAATAAACTGTGCCTGGGTTTGGACAGATGGGTACACAGTGTACGTATGCCACATTAGATTACCAGTTAAATACTACCTAATATATAATTAAGGCTTAGATTTCACTTTTTTTAATTTTTTTTTTTTTTACATAGTCTTTTCAAATAGTCTACAATAATAAAGTGTCTCCAAAACTATGGATGATTTTAAATTCTCCACCGTTCAGTTCACAGTGGATAGAAATCACTATTGTACTCACCATATTTTCTGGGCTATAAGTTGCTCTGGAGTATTAGTCACGCCAGCCAAAAAATGCATAATAAATAAGAAAAAAAAACATATATACAGTGGTCCCTCTCCTATCGCGGTAGAGCGCCCTCTAGTGGCTGTCAGTGTGAAAATAATGAACATATACATTTTCAGTGGACATGAGTAGCAGACATTCATAATTATATATTTTAATATATAAGTCGCACCTGAGTATAAGAAGAAGGATAAAAGGTGCGACTTATAGTCCAGAAAATACGGTAGTATGTAAATTCTATAATATTTTGAAACCTTCTATGTTGTTTTCAAGACTAGTGTTTGTCAGGCATAATGATGCTGTAAACGACACGATGCAATTAAGGCTGAAAATGTAGAAGGGACAGGGGCGGGAGTGGAGGGTGTCGAGGAGCCACTCAGAGTTGAACATACTGAACTGTGTGCAGTTGCCGTAGCAATGACTCCAAGACTGCAATTACCGTGGAGCATGTCACGAACAAGAGGTTCAAGTCTTCTGCTGTGGTGTAATGATGTGTGGAACATTGTGTAGCTGCACAATGGAACCTAACGAAATGAGCATAATTTATTTGTCAGGTTCGACATGGGCTGCCAGCCCGGGCCAGTTCCTTTATGCAGAGTCTATATGTTCCCTGCTGGGTTCCAAAGAGTTTTTTTTTTTATTTTTTTTATGCAAATTGGTACATTTGCGTACAAGATCAGTTCAACACTGTTGCTTTCCCACAAGTTGAGTCAACTATGAAGATCATGAATATCCATAACTATGTCTGATTTCCTGCTTTATTAATGATGGCTGCTTAAGTTGTGAGTAGTTGTGAGCTGCCTAAAACTGTCCTGCTATTTTTTAAAGGAACAATTTCCAGAAGGGTCAGTGGGTAGAACATAAAATGAAGTAGCAAAGGTACTAAACCAGGGTGTCAAACTCAACCATGCAAGTGGCCGAATGGATTTAAAATATGACAAGATATGCATTCTGGTAAAGAGCGAGTGCCATGTACTTATAGGAGGACCGAAAAAGAAGAACTCAAGAGTGAGAAAGGGAAGAAATCGTAATGTGAAGCAAACCTTCAAAATCTCAAATCCGGTCCAAAAATGTCAACGACTGTAAACCCTGTTTGCATAAAACTGACTGTTGGATTACAAAACACATTATACCTAGATTTGAATGTGAAATGTTTGATACCTTGAACACCTTATCTACCATTCTGCTGCGTGCTGAAAAGCAATTATGATCCTCTTCCTCATGTGATGTTGTTTTTATTTTTACTAGAACATTAGAACATGTTGCCTTTACACAGTCCATGCACCTGTTCCACCAACACACCTGTGGGCTTCACTGTGCACTGGTTTTAACATAATTGTCCCAGAAACTCCTTGGAGAACCCAGATGAATAGTTTCAAACAGTCCCACCGCTGCCCTGCTCTGGTGTTATTACAGTTGTACATTGTTGCTGTGATGCTGTGCAGCTATGAGATCCTTTATCCTGCATGTACCTCCGCTGCACATTCTTTATCAGAACCCTCCTCTACCCTCTATCTTCAACAACCTTACTCCATCTTTCTCTTTGGGTTAAAGCTCCAGAGACGTGCATCAGACCATAATGGGATTTTTTTTCTTTTTTTTTTTCCATCGTCAGTCTTTGAAGTAGTGATATATGGTTCCAATTTCCACATCTGGAGCCACCTGAGCAGGTGGCTAAAAGAATGTTGGGTCCTGGGATTGTGCTGGACGGTCTAAAGGAGGGGAAGGAACGAGACAAGAGGAAAAAGAGATTGACAGATACACGTACCATTAGATTTGTGCACTTAAAAGTCCTCGCCTTTAAAATCACATCAAATCAGTGATGTATGGGGTTCAGTTCACAGGGTATAAAGGAGGAAACATCATTTAAGGACAGAGGCTCAACTTTTTACAGTCGCTAATGAATTTAGTGCTCACAAAAAGCCCTTGAAAAATGTCAAGTAAAACAGCCAAGTCTAATGGGATGTGGATTTGACTCACGCTATTGAATCATTTTTGTCCTTGTCTGCAACAAATAAAAAAGACATTAGTCAGGAAAATATGGGACAGAAAAAAAAAGCCTGGTATACATCCTATTTCCAGCCTCCTGAAATGTGACTACACTGTCACCTGTCAGTCATGCTGTAGTATGAGTATTATTTACTCCAAACTGAACTCATAATAAAAACCGCATAGAATACAACAGAACAAAATTGGCTGCAGAAATAAACCGGTCTAATCCCCAGTTAATGTAGAAGTGACCTCATGTGAAACAAAGCTGGTGTAGTCAGGCAAGCGTTTCGACTCCTGCTAAAGCTAATGGCAAATGACTCCCAAATCCCAATTAAAATAACGACTGTCTATGACTACCATGACTAGAACTCATAAAAATGTAGTCCTGCCACTGTTGTCCCACTAAACGTTGACACAGTACAGCATTCGAAAAGGAAACGCACAAAGTCACACAACTGTTTCCTTGACACTAGATCTGCTCAGAATAACATGGATGGCTCGATACAACGTTTTATTTTCCAATACCGATCTAACGTAATCAATTCAATACCTTCTTTTCCTTTCAAGCCACCAGCTGCCATTGCTGAGGTGACAGTGTCCCAGTTTACTGCATGCCGTAAGTTCCAAGTTGTACTTGGAAGCCACTCTTCAATGGCAGCGGCAACTACTCAATACTAAAATACTTAGTTTTATACTGCCCTCGTTAGTTCAGTCAATAATTGACATAGCTAGCCAAGGGCAAAGTATTGATGTATTTTTTGCATGCTGGCAGCGTTTCGGTATCGAAGTATCAGTTCTTGTGACAAACCTTGTTGGTATAAGCTAGGAAGCACAGAGTAGAAAGAATCACCAGCATGTAAAAATGTTATAAAAGAGAGAAGTGCTGACAGAGACAGGGTTCGTACAACAGTGCCTGTCTACCTTTTTTTTATCACCCATCGCTTTCTTTTCACCTCCTGCTTCTGCCAATATCATAAGTTTGAAAGATCAAATTCCAGTTTTAGAAGAACGTGTTAATGACAGGAAGAAGGACCCGAGGTTGAAAAGAGAAGCCTAACAGTACAACCTTGTTTGGAGTATCGTCAAAGGGAAGCTGGAGACGATGTAATTTTTTCATGATCAGAAAAATGCCTGAGGAGAAGAGAGGCGCGAGGAAGAAGAAGAAGAAAAAATACCATGGTGAATTGAAAGAGAAGCAAAACTACACAAAACAACAAGGTGCGAATTAGAGCTCTTACATTTTAGCTCCTTTATTTCAGTTGAAAGAAAGAAGGAAAATAACTACAAAATACCAACCAGAATGACAGAGATCTGACGCAATACTGCCTTGTCTGAAACAAGACTGTGGCTGTGTCCTATTTTGCAAACGACAATATTATGCACACAAAGTTAGGTGACGTATTCTGTCTGATGATCTCCAGACATTCAAGGATAAAGTAAAAGAGTCTGTTTTGCTGATAACTAAAGTCTGCAGGGAAAGAACACCAACAGCAGTCGCCCTTTAACCACATATTTACATACAGTATATAAAGTGTCTTTCTGCTCATTTTATTAATTCCTTTAGTCAATAATGGAATTAATGCATCTGAGAAACCATCCGTCTGTGGTGCACTCTTAGCAAAAGCTAGCTTATTAAATAATAATAAATGTGGATATCACAACCCGTAGTCTGTTCCTTATTAAAGAAAGGACCACCTTAAAGAATTATTGAAAGAGCACACCTAAGACACCTTTAAGATACCTGGGCCACCTTAAAGATTTTTTAAGGCCAAATAAAATTACACTGTGGGCCAGATTTGGCCCCCGGGCCTGAGTTTGACACCTGTGCCTTAAAGAATCTTTCAGGGCAGCATGCACAACTTTTATTTTCTTCTTCCTTTTTTATTTATAATTAATATTTATCTACTACTGTAACCCAAACCAATGTAATTAGTAATGTAAGAGTTAGCCATTGCATAAAGACCGAGGCTACTGAATGGGTCTAAAGCAGCTTCAGCACCAGCAGCTAGCCCAGAGGCTAAGTCAGCAAAAGGTACGAGGAGGTTCTTTCCAAAATTAAGACAATGAAATTGGTCAAAATATTGGTTATTATACAGGTGTTGACTATACTGTATATTAAGCGCCTAAATATTAATTATTATGAGTATCCATCTGATTGGTCAGATTGATACCTTCCTGAACATGCTACCTAACTTTTACCAATTCCTCCAGTTTCATTTCTGTCATTATATTACATCTGTGACATCAGGATGGCGACTCAGTCTGTCCACTGAGTCGAGACACAGAGACAGGAAAGGCGGGGATATGGATCAGCGATCTCTGTCCTGTGTAATCTTCTGTACTTTAATAAAGTCCAGACTGTGAGTGAACACACCGCGGTTGTGTTGTACCCTGAGGCCTTCGCTGCCTCTGCCACTGAGGAACACATTATAAGAGAATGGCTTCCTCGTTAGATTTATTGAGAGAGAGCAGGTTATTGGAATTCAGACATTAAAGGGAAGTTGGACCGTTTCTCATTGTTCGCTGAGATCAAAGTGGGAGAAGTCTGGGCCCAACATCGTGAGCGTCTGTGGTTAATCACAGTTCTCAGGTTTATCTGCCGTGGTCCGATTTGTACGCATGTCGAAGCAGTTTTTGTTTTACTGGATTCTATATTTAAGATTATATATATATTTATATGTTTATATATGTGGAGCTGTGAAAATGACAGATAGTCACGTTAATTAATTTGTTTAATTAATCTGAAATAAATTTGTAACGACACTGTGCAGCCAATATTTTCACTGTGTGTCAACTTATTGTCAATATTATACAGTCGTTCATCTACAGCGGGGGTGGCAAACTCATTTACATATCAGCAATACGGCTCCCCTTGTGGGGACGGTTGTAACTGTAACACTGTATAGATGTAACTACTCCATTACCTATTAATACATGATTCTGTAATTGATTAGTATTTATTTATAATTGATAAATGCTATGGGCCACACAAAAGGACTTGGCAGCCCACATTTGGCCCGCGGGCCTTGAGTTTGATACGTGATTTACAGAACAAAAATCATACAGAAAAAGTATTTAAATATTTAAATAATGCAAAAAAGAAGAGAAAACTTCAGAGATTGTACTCATTGTAGTTGGCAATGTACAAACTCAAAGGAAGGCAGATTTTTATGGCCACAATTTCTATGGAGAAAGTGTTTAAAGTCTGAACATGATGAGTGTGGTGTTGAACAGAGTTCTTAGCTTTACCTCCTAAAAAGTCTGTAAACACAAACAAAATGTATTATTGTCTCGTCTCTCCGCTGTCCTTAAAGTGAAACCAAACAGAAAATGACAAGAAAAAAAAAATTGACACTGGAACAAACAAGAAGCAATAAAGAAAGAGCTCGAGCGTGACGAGCAGAATTCACACAGCGGGCATCGTGCTGCAGTGGTGTGATCACATTTTGGTCTTTTATTTGAACGATTACTCATTATAGACATTTGTTCTGACCAAAGGCAGCGTCTCCACCTGGGTACGCGCAGCCTTTCTATCTCCACCAACACACTCCTCCACACACGGCCATCCATTACAGCACTAGTTCAACTGTCATCAGTCTCCATCATTAGACTAGCCACACCACAAGGACAATGAGATGGTTTTCTCACAGCACAGTCAACGGAACCACAGCCGTTAAATTGATATCAAGCATTTTAAGGGGGAATAAAAAGGAACGCCACGGGAGTCAAAATAAGAGGAGTTGAACAAAAACACTGGGCAAATCTGCCAACAAGGTGCATTTAGTACAGTACAAACGACCAGCTTTATTTCCATTTGATGCACTGTGACATTACCAGCTCATGGAAACGTGGAATTACGCTGGAATGCACCAACAAAAAGACTTGATTACTCACTTTTGATGGCAGTAAAGTACTCTAGAAGAATCTATTTGAAAAGACAGCATGATTTATCTAATCTGGGTGGGTGTGTGTGGGAAGCCTGCATTGTCTCACAGTGAACTCTGACAGTGTAATCTTTGCTGTGTGGATGCAGAATGCTGCAGACCAGGTTTCACTTTTTTTTCTTTTTTTTTTTTTTTTGCCCCTTTTGTTTACTGCAGCACAATGACAGAAAGCTGTCTGTCCTGAGAGCACGGCCTTGTTGGCTAATTGCAATTCACCAGCAGATATACAGCGTCCACTTTTGTATTCCCACTGCTCTAATAGTAGGTCACTTCTGTCCTCTGTTGTTGTGTCGCTGGTCTACAGAGTCAGGACAGGACGTGACAGCGGCCGAGAGCTAATGTAGGAGGACTTCCGCCACAAACCCACCCTGACCCTCCCCAACACTACTGGGGGAGGCAGCTTTATCTTTACCCGAGGCAACACAGTTCAGCTGAGAGGTTGTACCATAACAGCCAAATGAAATACATTTCATGCTATTAGCTTGGCAGACGTGGCTGGAGATGAGCGAAAGCGTGCCCGTGTAAAAGGTCAGTGGTGCACGCACCGTGACTGGGATTGGGGGGGGTGCAATGAGGGGACTGGGTCACGTCTCTGATGTCCACACAGCTTGTCTTCCCACAGCTCTGTAAGCCGGGGTATCAAAAGGTCAAGTTTGCATCACACTTTCAGCAGCACTGCACACAATGAGTGCCTGTTTGTGTGTGTGTGTGTGTGGTGGGGGGGTAAGTAGATGAATGGGAGTGTGTGTGGGTGAGCGAGTGGAGGTACACAGTGTAAGTGTAGAATAAAGGCTTAGGAGAAGCAATAATGTAAATAAGTTTTTTATGAACAAACACGTCATCACAATCATATTAATATTTGAATAAATATAAAGAGCTGACGAATACTGCAATCTCAGCAAGAACTACTTTATTAACATGCATGTGTATTAACTGAGAAACTCGTCTACTTCACGGATGCCCCATTTTTGTTTAGGCAAAAAAAATTCTTAGGTTTTAAAATAAAAAAGTAATCAAGTTTTCCTGCTTTTTTACCTTTACAAAAGCAGGAAAAAATAACAATCTGCACGCAGTGGTGATCAAATTACTGTTTGTTGACTGAACCCTGGCAAAAAAACATCTAAACCATCACAGAGTGGGCAGACGACCAGAACTGGAAGATTCTGTGACATTTCCGCCCTGTGCACGTCAAAGAAACAAGCATGATTGTAATTTCCAGCGCACACACCAACAGGATTATAGCGAACATGTCCAGGCAGAGAAAATACTTTGGAGAAGACACAGGTGTTGACAATCCCTGATGAGCCGCGCGTGTCGTCTCAGCGAGTCTCCCCTTTACGTTCAGACCACAGCTGCTGGTGACACTTCAACGCCAGTAAGGCTGCATGCGTTTCTCATTTCAGTCTGCTTGTCATCCGATGATGACACCGACGCGTGACTCAAATGGTCTCGGCTCGAGGTGGCTCAGACCCTGATGTGCAGTTGTTCCATCTCTGCAGGTGTCATGCTCTTCTGTTCTCTGAGATTGGACCTGACTGATCGCCACACTTCAGTCACATCAGGTTTGTACCTCAGATCTAGGATCCAGTCTTGTCACAAGTCGATGTGGCAAAAGCTGTGTTGTGTCTCAATTAAAAATGTTGTAAAGTTCAAGTTGTAAACTTGTTAGAACAGGGCTGTCA
Organism: Cynoglossus semilaevis; assembly: GCF_000523025.1. Classification (NCBI taxonomy): domain Eukaryota; kingdom Metazoa; phylum Chordata; class Actinopteri; order Pleuronectiformes; family Cynoglossidae; genus Cynoglossus; species Cynoglossus semilaevis. The sequence goes on from NC_024317.1 coordinate 18,312,597, forward strand.
AACTCATTCAGGTTCAGGGGCCACATCGGAGTACAAGTATATCAGCCAAGCTTCATTGTTGATCAAGTATCATTTTACAAACATATCATGAACATGAAGTGTTTGTCCATTATGTTACGTTCAAAATTATTCAGTTGGGCCAGACTGAACCCCCTAATGGGCCAGTTAAGGCCCACGGGCCATATGTTTGAAACCCAGTATGTGAGAATAATCATTTCCCTCCAACCCCAAAGAAGCGTTCCAGTTGCAGCAAGAACCCCCCCCCACACACACACACACACAGACAGCGCCTGACAAACACAGGCTGTTCTAAATACAGCAAACTCACGGTTCAGTTCATACAGGAGGTTGAAAACAAACCTACATTTTTAATAGAACTCTTCATTACATGCATACATTCCTTGGACCGAGTCAATATCTACCCACAGTTGCCAAAAACCAGTAAGAATGTTTGGGTTTTATTTCCCTTCAGGCAATGTGGTTTTAAAAATGTAAGTTATAAATATACTACTTGTACTTTTTATTCTATAAAATCCTGGGCCTCTGACAATTATAGTTAGTGACCCCTGGTCTACAAAATATTTTTGTCTTTTTGCAACAACCCCATGCAATTTAGTCCTAAAGGACAGGTTGGTGATCAAGAAATTTGGTTTCAATCATATAGGTTATGTGTGTTTAAATCGAGAGTGAGACAAATCAGAAAACCTGGTTTAATGAGACATGAAAACCTGACTCTGGAGTAATGGAAAAGCAAAGTGTGATGTTTCCTGATTTAACGTTCTCCAAGATGATGAAACAAAACAAAACAAAAAAACTGCATTTACATAATTGGCCTGTTGGGGCAGTACAGAGTTTGGATTTCAGATGGCGATGCCAAGATTTAGAAATGTGTAATTTTCACCACACTGATATGGCATCACACAGTCAGACTGCAAACTTAGCAAGAACCTCTGAGGCATAAAGGAGCAATCAGTTTCATTACAAAAGCAAAACAAAACAAAACAAAAATAACACATTTCTGTAGAGAGCTGTAGAAGGAGGGCGAAAGACGGAGGAGGTGATCAACGCTGACGAAAAAAGAAAGGTGACCTAGAACCTGCCAAGCGTCTCCTTTGCATCCCAATCACCATGCCGCATGAATATCAAAGCAGAGCTCTTGATGGACAACCAGGGCGAAACAAGAGAGCGATGGAGGAAAATCTCTGAAGTAATGATGAGACGAGTGAAAAGAAAAATATCTGAAGATGCATCTTTCTCAACGATCAAGGCAGAGGGAGAGGGAGCAACCTCCCGACTGTGCTTCACCACATCCATGTTAATGCAACAACGCCGGTGAGAACAGGCACATACAAATAAGAGCTTTTGATCTCCAGCATGAGTTTATGATGTCTCATTAGCACTGAGTGATTGGCTCTAAGTGATGTACTCCACAACGATGATGGAGCTAAGCTGCTCCGTGGTTTCCTATTGTCGGGTTCAGAAATAAAACAAAGAAAGACTGAAGCACCAAAGCTGGGGATTCAATTAGTGTTGTGGTGTACTTTTATCAGATACGTGTGACCAGGATATATGCAGATCACGTCCTGTGCACAGGGCCCCTCATTTGAGCAGGGGGCGGCTCTGACCTAGAGATGGGAAAAGCAGATGACCTTAGATATGTTTTGTGTAATTTCACCAAAAGTATAATTTTGCACATACTGTACTCATTATCATAAGAATATAAAGTACTGAGTGGAGTCATTTTTCAGCTGAAACAGAGAATTTGGAGTTGGCGGAATAATACACTGTTGTGAAGCTCCGCTGGAGTACGTCTCATAAAAAAAAATAAAAAATTATAAGACTGAAAATAGGGGATAATAAGGTTAAAGTCAACATTTCTTCCATTTGAGAGCCTTCCCAGGAACTGTCTTACGTCAAACGTCAGGGACATACACAAAGATAAATGTCAGAGACTCAATTGGTGAAGGTCTAGGAGACAATCACTTCACTGTCCTCTGCACAGCCGGTTTCTGAACGACCTAAACGGCCCTCGAATCATGAACCAATCACGTTCTTGGATTTGACTTTTTTCCTTTTCTTCGTTCTCCGTCAATTAACATTAACTGTCTCCTGGTTCAAAATGCGGTGAGAACATTTTGGACCAATGGGGACCGTGAGTCTAAAGTGTTCGCACCGCTGCACTCATAGATCATATCCTGCCACACCGGGGAGAATGGAAGTCGACCGCTGCTCTTATTTCACCACGGCTCCATGAAATTATCAGTCAGCACTGATAATAGAGCTCACGGGGGTTTAATGGATTTTAGATTTGCTCACATCACCATCATCATCACCGCCATCATCAGCACAGTGAGGGTTTGACTCCAGTAAACTGCATTTTTCTGAAGGCCTTTATATACGTATAAACCAAGATTGTAGGTTGAATTTCATTTTTTTCCCGCAGCTTTTATTCTAAAATCGAACTGTTCTTCATCGCAACAAACCCCCGAAACCTCTTTTTAATCCATACATTGTGATTTTAATGATATTTTTATCCAGCCAGTCATTGGCTCTAGTGCGTCGGACTGATAAGGGCTGGAAACATGGAAAACATAATTGAACTCCACATAAGTCGCTGAGGCCCAAGAATCTGAGTCTGAATCAAAGAGGAGAATTAAGGCGTGTTGAGAATTGGCTTATTGTTTGGCTGCTGCTCATTATTTGTCCATTTGCAATAATCTGTATTAGGACAGTAATAGGAAAAAATAGGAGAAAATCCCTGTAAGGACAGCAGGGATTATGATGAATAACTTCTCTGTGATTTTTTTATTTTAATTATTTTTAGGCCACCGAATCCAGATCACAACCAATGCTGCAGACACACTACATCAATCCACACAACCAATGCTGCAGACACACTACATGACTTTCACAGTCCTTCAGATTTAGAAAAGACTTGGAGTTCACACCTTATGCTGGTTCTGATGACTAATGATGACTAATGGCTAAACTCACACTGCGCTTTTTGTTGCTTATTTCATTTTTTTTTGCTGAGACCCAATTTTTTTTTTTTTTGCGTAGTTGTTGGCATTATAGTTTACACATGACATCCATCCAAATACAGTTTGACACCTCTGGTTTAGACTGAGGGCTAACATCCGATACATATACCTGATCAATCTGGGTCACATATGCGAAACAAAAAAATATCTGACTTGGACTACTATTGCTGGAGTGTAAACATGGCCTTAGAGACAACCACTAACGTTTCAACTGAGGATCCCAGACTGAGCTGTCGAACCAAATTAAGCCAAATGAATCCTAAAATCTCTCGCATAAACTCTCATGAGGCAGAAACTGAAACTGCTATACAGGAGCGTCTGTGCTCCTGCCACATTTGATCAATCCAGCGTTTTTGGCGATCCAGGTGAAAACTGTCTCTTTCTCTGTTGGTTATTTCCGACCCTTCTTTTCTTTGAACCCCAGTCGTTTTTTGACACAATTAACTCTATCCCACCTTTTCTTTTCTTCTTTTTCGCTTTTGGCAAAAAAGTGTTTCACAGTCGGGCGACTAATCAGTTCACGCCATGAAACTGCCTACGGGTTTGGCTGGAATAATTCAGACATGTTTGAATATCTGCAACTGAGGAGCCGCTCACACACTTAAAGATCCATTCTTAACCCTTCACCCAACAGACTCTTTTGTTAAGGTGTTCCAACCGTCCCCCACTAAAACCAACTGCCGCAAACCCTCGTCAACTGGGAACAATGGGTAAAATCTGTCAACAAATCTTGGTTGGTTTCATATATCAAAATGTCTACTACTTTGACATAAAGTTATTTAAAAATGTAAATCAAATAGAAACAAAAAAAACTACCACATTCATCGGCCTACTCATTTTTTATACATAGAAAAATATGTAACAAATAAAGAAAAAAAAACAATAATACATGGAAAAAATCAGTTGAGAAATGTCTACAGAATCAACCAAAAGCCATTTAATTCATATATTTTTATGCTAAAACTGTGAGATAAAGGATATTTTTAAAATTCATATGGAAGAGCTACAAAGACATTGTTTAAACATCTTCTCTGAAGCCACTCTGGGGGAAAATCTTTTCATTCATTTATGTAAATCTCTGTCATTTTGACACACGTTTTTTACAATTTCTCTTGCTAAAAGTACAGTCAGGCTCCTCAGGATTCAACCTTGTAAAACTGCCTTTTACTAAAATGCAACCAAGGCTTGGAATGACTTCAGTTCTTGATGAATATTGAGTGCCTTTAAAGGTTACCCGAGAGAATAGTAATTTTATTAGATTTGATTTGTTTTTATTCCTTTCCAAACGTCTAATTTTTCAGGTTTCTTGTTTTTCATCCTTAATGGACTGAAATAAAAACTGCAAAACAGAAGGCACGGTTAAATGCTTTTTTTTATAGCAAATCAAGAGTCTGGAGTCATACGGCACTGCATATTAGATTTGACTTTATAAGGTGTTCCTTTTTTTTCCCAAGTGTTGCACAACATTTCAAAATCCAGACCAAAATACAAATCACCCCCGCACACCACCAAAGAAGAATCTGAACAAGTCTCCATGTCTTTCTAGTTAAATGGCTGCAGAGGGAGATTTGGATTTGGACCCTGTGTGCACACAGTTAAAAAGGAACAAGAAAGAATGTGAATTTAAATTATACTAATATAGATTTTGCCCTGGTCCATGGGGGAAATGATGAATGGAACTTTTTTGTGTTGAGAACCAACAAACTCAGTCCTAGAGGGGTGGGAAACAGGTGTAGCTGGAATTGTATGCACAAATGCAACTGTTGAATAAATGAATAAATGCAAATCTGCGCAGCATTGCACTGGCATTAACTTTGGGTCTGGAGAATTAAAGATGAATGTGTTTGTGGCCCTGTACAATACTTCAGGGCCTTAAGAGAGAAAAATGCAAACACACGCTGTGAATGGGTTGCCATTAAGTTGGTGTTTTTATTTAAAAATTCAAGGGATGCTTGTGTTGCTATCACTGATTGTCACTAACATGTAAAGCACAGCAACTCCAGATACATCCCAGAGGTTGGCAGTGGTACTGCAGGTAGACAAGGTGTGCTAAACATATGGCCCGTGGGCCAAAAACTGGGCCGCTTGGGTGTTCAATCCGGTCCGCTTGATACATTTAGAAAATAAAGAAACTGTACAAAGACTTCATGTTCAGAATATATTTCATCATATATAAATACATAATAATAATAATAAATATCTACTAATATCACTGCTTTGCATGAAAACAAAAGGAGGAAAACATGGACTTATTGTTATTTATGGTAAATTACGTCATCATTGTATTGAATGGAAGACACTTGGCTACATTCATGACTTCATTTATAGTAAATTACGTCATCATTGTATTGAACGGAAGACACTTGGCTACATTCATGACTTAACAGCAGTCTATTAAGACAGAAGGAAGTGAAACACTGGTATGACCTAATTGAAAGTCAACATCTCAGTGCTCCATTCTTTCTCATCCTTGTTTTAACGTCTGCCAGATTAGCCGTTTGATTGCCTATTACGGAGTCTTTGCGGGAAAGGGAAGACTCATAGTTCTCCCAGAGGAAATGGTGGAAGTGCTAACAACGTGCTGCATCATAGTTTCACAACACTCAATATCTGCCGCAGGCAGTGTGAGTCATGACAGCGCCATCTACCGCACTGACATGTGACACACGGCTGTCATCGTCAGGACCAAAGTCGGAGACAGAGGGCTTCGTCCGTCCAGTGCAGTTCAGATTTCTGGTAACTGTCGTCACGGGATGTTATTTTGGGAAAAAAGCCAAACGCTCTGAGAGGCAACTTCACTTCCCTGCACTGATTTATAATGGAATTATCAGGACGTTCAAACGTCTGTTTTTAGGAAGCAACTTGTGGAAGCAAAAATAAGGCAACATTTCAATTAAGTGATTGTTATCTGAGACAACACTGAATCACATCTCCTCCTAGCTGTCTGATGGATCCATTTTCACCCACTTGCTTCGGTGACCCATTGACACCCACCACCGCTCTGACAGTATCACTTTTCTGGCTCGGTATCCTCAGAACACCCAGGAGCTCTGTTTGAAAGTGTTAAAAAAAGTGATGAGAAAACCGTCTTCAGTAATGCTGATGTGTTGCTATTTGCATATACAAACTCTGCAGAAAAAAGCCTGAGGTTAGACGGACATGTTTATGATGACCCCAACGGCAACTAAAGACTCTACATTTTTCAAACCAGTAATAAGTTTGGTAGCTGTCCATGAAATCTTTAAGGACCTTGGATTTTTATACCAAACAGTATTAATTAGTCTCCATAAAATCAATATATTTTAACTCTCATATACCACAATCAGAGACTTATTTCTTAAGGTACTTTATGTGAAATTTTGGGTTTTAACAAGGGTTGTCACACTGTAGACTTGAATTTTTTTTTTTTTAAATATTCACATTAAAAATTTTAATACAATGTCTATATACACGTTAGTGTCGTGTAACTGTTGTATTTAGGGATACTATCATTTTGGTGAGAAAACTTAAGCAGCAGAGAAGTTCTGTGGAGGGTGCCAGTATTTTTTTTTTATGAAGCGAGGAGGCAAATCAAGCAACTTTGGGGCATTAAGGTTAATTGCCCTAAGGCTGAAATACGATGACAAAAAGCTGTGTGGTCTATCCCTGACTCAGAAAAAACATCATGACAACAACTGAGGCCACGTCATGTGGTCGAGTTATAGACACTGACATCACATGGAAATGAGATGTTGGTCCAAACACTTGATATAAGATCTGAATATTTCCACAGTGTTGGGTCAAAGCTGTCAAAGGAACGAAACACAGTGTGTTGTGAAGTGCTCAGTTTCCCTGAGAACACTCAGGTGAATTCACCCAGAACATCTACACTACATTTTCTTTTCAGCAGAATACCGATCGGTCTCCACTCACCCTGTGTTTTCAGCCATTTTCATTTCGCTGGAGCGTTACATTCACTTTCAACTCCACGTTGTTTTGTTGTATTAGTTTTGCTATCGGATGCACTTCTGTGGAAAATTATCCCGGACCTCTGCCAGTGCTGATGCATTTTAATGATCTCCTCTCTGGAAGTTAATGTTAGGTCAAACCTGACCTGAAATGCTGTGTTTGGTTAATAATATTAAAAAAAAGAAGTAAAGGAAATGCATCACTTTTTATGGAAAGCACAATAAATGTCGGAATCTGAAAGATTTCATCTGAATCTCTCTCAGGCATAACTCTTGTCAGGTTTATAATTACGCTGTAATTGCTGATGGTGTGTAAGGGAGACTGGAGAATCTGTGCTTCTTCACAACAGTAAATATTGAACGATGATCTACCTCACAGAGGTTGATTTTACCCTGACATCATCATCACATTTATTAGTCCCAAGTGAGTATTTACACTGCGTCCACTGCTGGTGTATTTAATTAATTAATTTTACATTTTAATCTATAGCAGGGGTCACCAACATGAGGCCCGGGGGGCACCTGGTAGCCCCCATGGACTACCTAAAGTGTCCGTGGGGTGTGTTTTAAAAATGAAACTAGTCAACAAGAGGGTCAAAAATTGAACTGTTAATGTGCTTTTTGAATCAGTTACACTTGCAAGAAATCGACCAATCAGAACTTTGGTTGACCCAGAACGTATATTATGGCAGATTACAGGCCTAATAATGAAAACAAATGTCATATTTCACTGGATACACTGTGCTGTGTATTTTATATCAGAATACTGCGAGACTGCTGTTCTCTGCGAGTAACCTCAAAATAAGTTTATCTGGTACTAATAAGCCAGGCAGTGAAGACGGGCCCATCGATTCTGAGCAACAACTTAGTTCACCTGGGATCGTAACCTTGGATTTGCGGTCTGCTGAATTTCTGCCACAGTTTTTGAGCAAAATCCGGAACAATCAAATTTCTCTTGAACAAATATTCTCTGCAAAGATCAGGCCAGAAACGAGGGAGCAAAGGCAGGGATTTGTTGTTTTTTTGTTTATCGGGGCTGTTAAACGATTAATATATTTAATCAACATCAAACAATTGTTGATAACCCACTCAGGACTAACTGTGTGATAATCAGTCATATTCAACTATCCTGAAGTACTCTCAAAAACATGTCAGTCGACAAATATGTTTGCTTTTTGCAAATGTCTGGTAAATGTTATTGTAACAATTTAAAACAAGGACAAACATGGTCCAGAATATTCTCCAGAAGCACTTTAGGCTAAGTATGTTTGGGTGGAGACGGGGGGAGGGGAGGGAGAGTCCTTCCAGTAATGCGTTGCGGTTAAGACAGTTAGGAAATGTTTTTTTGTCTTCTGTGGTGTTTTGGTTGGAGCGTATTAAAGAGTTACTCATCGACGTACTGAAACAGTAACCCAATTCACATCTACAGTAAAAAGGAACTTGAAAGCTAAATTTGCCATTGCCGTTTTCAGATTTCACGACATGTACCGTCCATGGTGGAGCCGGAATCAATGGCAGGAGATGCTGTGGTGTTGAAGCTTTCTGTAAACTCATTACGATTGCGTTAGCTTATGATCACCAGGCAGACAATGACTCACATGTCTGGTAACATAAACCTTAAAGAAGACACATTACTACTGTACACAAGTGAAAGCACTAGCATACATTTAGCTTATTGTGTTAATTTAAGAAGTTGGCGGTTCAGACGTACAGCACTCAGGGCTCCTTCATGACGCTCTAATGTTGTTCTTTGCTGCTAGCTACAGAAACATAATCTGCTCATATCATGCTCATGGCCATCCTATGTAATATTGATGGGAGGAAGGCATGGAGAGGGAATAATAACAGGTATAATACCAGGAAATGAAACCCATTTCCAGGGACGGACAAGGGCAGGTGGATGATGATGATGATGTGAAATCACAGAGCGCCGCCTGTCATCGTCATGTTTGCCTTTGTTCCTGCCTGTCTCATGGCTCGCTGCCTCATTACCCAAATGGTTCATTAGGACCTGTTTAATGGAAAAAAAAAAAAACTCCTGCTTTAAAACATTGTATTTTATTTTATGACATTAACGGTTATGCAAATTCCCCAATGGAGAGAAAAAAAGATAGGCTGCACTTGTTAAGCAGGTGAAGATATGACAGTGAATAATGATGTTTAACTGCTGCTCTTTGTGCCTCTGACAGAATGCAGGAGGTGTCATCGCTGCTCCGAGCCGGGGGCCACTTAAAATCATCGACCCGCAGCTCAAAGTGAAAGCCTCGGCTGATGTGCATCCGTAAAAGAATTAAACGCGTACGTGTACACAAACTGTCAGTTACTGAATTCGACGTCAATTAAAAGCCAGGTTGTTGAACGAAACAAAGACGGCAGAAAACCCAGTGTGGGTTCAAATCAATCAAAGTATGATGTGAATGCCTTAATCAGAATCATCAATTGTCAACCACTCATACTTAAACTTCGTTCTATGATTTGCGACGACAAGGTACTTTGGTGAAATTAAAACTTTTCCCTGCAACGTGTGCATCGACTGTAGTACAGCAGCAACAGGTGAAAGGAGGGTGGAAATATTGCCCAGCTGCTCATGAGTTTAACATAAATGCCATTATAAATCTATCACTAATAAACTCGCTTTTTAAAGGGCCCTATGTTTATCTTACATGCTTCATCTGATTCAGTGATTGTTTAAAGGCGGTGTTTTATTCCCAGGAGGGTCAATACTGTTTTAGTATTTCTAAATAACTTGTTGTCAACTTGACAGGAAGTACAACACCAGATGTGGTGGACATTAGTTGTAAAACAACAATCTCATTTTCACATTTTACATTTCCTTGCATTCAAACGGTTAAAGCAGCGGAAGAATATGAGCGCGTCTTAAAATTTAGCAACTTTTTTCATCACTGTAACTAAAAAGCATAGACAGAGAGAGCGAGAGAGAGAGAGAGAGAGAGAGACTACACAAACTTCACTTTAGGAAAGTTTAACCCACAAACCTGCAGGTCAGCAGTTTACTGTATAGCAGTAGCTCCCAAAGCAGGGTACTTAATATTTGACCTGTTTCTGTGGACACACACACACACACGCGGACACATGCGCGCACACACACACACAAATTTAATACTGAATAAAGCCATAAATTAGATGGACTGCATGAATATGCTGCCTGCACCTTTCTGCAGTCTGCACACACTGAACCAGGCTGCTGCCGCTGCTGCAAACCGTACACTCAGCAATCCGTGAGTGATTTCTGATGCTTTTAAATTCTATCACCATCCCCAGGCTGATGGTTGGAAAAAAAAAAAGAAAGAGGGAAAAAAGGAAAAACCCACGGCACAGCACCAGTGAGACAAAGAGCTCTTTGAAGTACACGAACGTGACATGAAAAGTTAATGACTGACAGTTGTTTTCTTTAAACAGGAGGAGGGGTTCACGGTCGCGCCTATAGAATGGTAGAAACTCGACTCTCGCCAAATGGATCTGGCTAATGACTCATTTAAAAGTAATATTTATCCAATATTACTTCGTAAAGGGGGCTTCTTAAATATAATGTGAAACAAATTTCTATCTTTTCTCCCAGAATGAAACCAGGTTTAATCTCCTCCTTTGCTAGAAAGCAGACATCACGGTTAACTGCCTTGGATGACACTAATCAGTCATTCATAGTCACTGATATTCGGATTGGGATGTCATTTCTGTATATAAAGAAATTGTACTGTACGGACGCATAAGTGTAAAGTTGTATTTTGATCCACAGTTCTGTTTGGTTTTTTTATTATTATTGGGGGTTTTTTCACAGGGAGCTGTCTTTGGACTGTGGTGCTGAAATACACAGGCGAAACAAAACTGGATTTTCTTATTTCCATTCGGGCCCACCATAAGGAGTTGTCAACCTCGTAAATTCTGTTTATTCATTTAATTAAATTTTCATATGAAGCTGTGCAGGGCCTCTTTGAACGTTGATAGTGTAGCCACTCATACAGCAACTTCAACTCACCACAGCTTCTATTTTCTGTGGAGATAAGGTTAAAAAAAATTTTATTTTGAATACTCATTGGCTAAAATAATATATAAAAAAAAACACTGTCATTACACACTACATTACAGGGGACAAATCATTACAATTTAATTACCAAAATTCAACTGTGTAGCTGTATGCCCACACAGAGTCCCATCGAAGCGGGTTGCTGGTCATTATCTGCACTTAGAAGCAACCATGGGCAACTCTGAAATATTATTCGACCTTTGACCTTTTAAAGCCTGTTATTTGAAATTGCAGAGAAGTGCGAAGTTCACATCCCTCAGAGAAAATGATTTGAGGAACTGCTAAGTCGTGACTCAGCTGTGAGTGATTGAAATTATTATTATTTTTCTGAGGGAGCAGTGGGCACTCTCTGTGGTTCACAGAGGATTTTTTCTGCGAGGGGCGAGAGGGCCAGAGGGCATCTTCAAACACGTGACACCCCGAAAAGGAAGGTAGATCTTCTTACCACTAGGCCAGAGCTGGGAATATAACCTTAGAACCATTTCAATTACTATCTGTCAATAGCTGGTCAATATATTAAACAAGAAACAAATACTGCATAGAGCCACCTACTGTATTGGAGAGGGTAGTCTCAGGGTATTACGACCCATTGCGATTTATTATTCGATGTGAATCATCATGATTTACATCTCTAATAAACGGTTGTTAGATGATGTCATGTACAGCCGTGGAGCAGAACAGATTCCTCTTCTTCTTACTGCCTCTCATTTGTCCAGAGTGCTGCTGCTGTTGCCTTCAGTGTCCCCCAGTGACCAAGTGGAAGTGTAGTAACATCACTAAACCACAGCCAGAAACTCCGTCCACTCTGTGTCTCTGTCTCCTCTCCTTTCTCAGTCTCCACTACCAAAGATATTCCCCACAGTCAGGACTTGGTTTCTCACATTTCCATATGTATTTGAATTGATCTTCTCACCTTTTGTCCACGCGGCACCTGAAGTGTCAGAAAACTGTCTGGTCCGAATTGCTCTTACTTTGCTCTTTAATTAAAAATACATTGAAAATTGTCACATTATTATTATCTTGTGCGTCTCTTTGAAGCAGGTTCAGGTCAGATGTTTTTGCCAATTTGACAATATTCACGTTTTTTTCCAATGCTACACAATGGAGGATTTCTTTGGCATTACTGAAATTCGATTTTTCAATAAAAACATTTGTGGTTCGTGTAAAGCTGGGCTGTGGAACCTAATGACACAAGAGGTCAAATATTTGAAACAGTCTAAGGTAGTGTTTCCCTAACTTTTTTTTCTGGGGACCCATATTTTAAAAGTCACTAACCCTTCGCAACCCAAGTCAATGGGATGCGAGACGACTAAAAAAAACAACCTGAGGGTCGCGACACAGTCTTTGGGAAACAATGGTCTAAGGAGCAGGTCAAACATGATTGTAATTTATAAAACTGACAATGATTAAATGAGAAATACTGAAATTGAACACACCGCACCAACTTTTTCCTCAATACTCTACACGATTAAACTTTTAAACTTTCCAGGAATATCACAAGCTGCTATGTTATGGTGGAACGTATTCAGTGACATAGTGGGCTGGATCCGGCCTGCAGACCTCAGATTTGACATAAGTGTTCTGAAAGTTGCCAGTACTGCAATGCACTGTGGGAAATGAAACATACTGATAGACAGTTGCTGTAGTTTTTCCCTTTTATGTATGTATCCAACAGACAAATCAAACAAAATATCCTCTGAATAGTAAGAAAATAAAATTCGCACTATGACGTTGAATGTTAAATGAGTTTAACATAATTAATCTGCTATTGGATTGCTAAAGAAACCCACATTTTAATTTCTAATTAAATCTGCCAGACGACGGGGTTCAAGAGGAACATCCAGGAAAAACAAGCCTTCAATCACGCCACGAGAAGTCAAGATTTTTTTTTGGTTTTTGCATTTAAGATGCATCCATTACTCAGCAACAACCTAATTGATCCAGGATGAGGCCTACAGTAATAGCACATTGATTGATTTATCCTCAAGGGGAGAAGCACTTGGAACTGTCCGACCAGGGGGGAGGGGGAGCAGAATAATCGTCTTCAGACGATGGATTGGACCTAAATAGCAATGAAAACTGATGGATTGGACCTAAATAGCAATGAAAAAAGAAGGTTGGAATGAAGGTGAGGCGAATCACAAACAGATGATGAAGTGTTTGGTTTTCAACGTTCCTAAATGACTTAATTCCGATATTAAAATGATCTAAAATAACAGTGTTATATTCTCTCTCAGAGTTACTGTTTGTCATCTCTGAATGTGCTAAATATTTGTCTCACATCAGGCACAAATGCAAGAGACGCTCATGTCGGACGTGACGCTCAGGACACATCGTCACCACAAAGGTGTGAAAATCTGGAAGTCAATGAACAAAGAATTAATTCATGCTTCCACTAATTGGCAGCTGTCATCCAGATCGGGTTGCTGCCGGACAAGGTGTGAATCAGCCAACTGTATCATCTCTGGAGGACAGGCGCGTTAGTCGCATTTGACACCTACTGATCTGTAGCAAAAAAAAAACAACCTGTAATTTAAACACGTGATGTGAGGAATGTGCCGTGGACGGAATTCACTTCGGTATTGATTTCAAGCCGTGTTTGTGAAAAGTGATCTACGAGCAGGTGTCTCTTAAAAGCTTTGCTTATTGATCACATCTCATTAGCAACACTTATCTGTAACACCGACGCTGTCCACCGAGGGTCAATGGACAGCTGAAACTGAGACAATAGCTCGATAGAACGATCAGCGATTACGTCAGGGTCTGCGATACACAGGAGAGCTTGTCAAAGAGTGGACTGGGGAAACGGAACAATCAGTTGGAGGACACTGAAGGGTGACTGCAGGTTTAAATGATTACATTTGTGGACTTTGTTTAAAGTGTCTGGATCAGCGGTTTTCCAAATGTTTTGAAATCCCAAATTTCTGGCGACCTCAGAGATATTTTTTTATCTCCAGTCATGTGGTGGTAGCTGTCAATCAAGATGGGCCAGCTGACAAATTTTTATAGGCTGCATTTTATTTGACCTTAATTGATATTCATGAAGAATTTATCCATCTATCTATCTGTCCGTCCATCCATCCATCCATCCATCCATCTATACATCCATCCACCTATACATCCATCCATCCATCCATCCATCTATCCACCCAGGGTCGCAACGTTTAAAAAAATCACTGGTCTAAACTATCTAGCGAGGTAGTGCTGCAGCTTCAGCACACTAAAAATAAAAGATCACCTTTCAATATTTTCGATAGCTGTGTCAGAATGATTATGTTAACAGTGTAAATACATGTTTGAAATTATTAAAACTTCAATGTTCACTCTATATTCAACACTTCTATTTTCCCTCCACCTATTGTTACTCCAGTCCAGACACATGAATATTCACACACACACACACACACACACTGCCATCTGCTGTCCCAGCATGTGTTTGTAATAGGCTTTAACTTCAGCCCAGCTTGCGTCAGACTGGCCTGACCGAGTGCAGGGCAGTGAATACGTCCACGGCTGACAGGCTGACAGGCTGACAGGCTGACTGACACCACTGTCAAAGTGACTGTAAGGGACTGCAGACCGACTAAAGACAACTCTCCATGTTTTCTAGAAGCCACCATCGACATGTATAATAATGACTACAATACCTACCTACCGTTATTTGTTATTCTGTTACTGCAGTTTACATAAAAAGAGTCTTTAGTCCTATACAGGAACGCTGAATTATCTCAATAACAACTAACCTGATTATAATATTCATGAATAATAATTCGCTCCCTTAAGTACATTGCAGATTTTGTTTAATCCGAACTCGCAAAGTATAGCAAAAAATAAACTAAAAGACAATAAAATAATTAGGGTTTTGGCTTTTGAAATTGAGATAAGCCAATTTGCGAACGATTGCTGGTAGCTTTGTTTACATAGACTAGATCGTACACAGCGTACTATTGGCTAATACAATGCGTACTCTGTGTACTATTGGCTAATTGATTATGCTCTTTTGTTTCTCACGCTGATTGGCTCATCCATCGTAGCATCTCTCAGCATCTCTCCTCGTCTGTCGACCACTCTTATGTTCACTTCGCTCTGTGTCGCCGTTCTACAACTCTACTGTGGATATAATTATGTGGGAAAGGCTAATACAGTCTAGGGAGGGTTGATAACAGTGTGGAGGAGGATCGTTAAGGGTAAATATATACTATAATAACTATCTCGCCTCTGCTGCAAATTTTTCCCATTGCGCGGTGTACATATATTTGTATACATGTATGGGTTTATATATACACACATAAATATATACATACAAAACAACACACATTGACTTTTGCAGACCCCTGACCTCAGCATCATCAAATCCATTTGTGACAACCCCTGCTTTGACTCGCCCTTAAGAAATCAACAAAATGGTAGTGACTTTAATAGTTTCTGCTGGCACAGGATATACGGATAGTAAAACAGTTCATTTGACTTTGTTAAACTTTCTAGGTAAGACATTAAAACTGTGTTGGCCGAGAGACATATATAATGTACATATACTTGTTAATGCAACTTTAAAAGACTGACAACTCCTTCAAAATGACCTCCGTTGATCCAGCCATAGTTGAAAGCCATAAAATATGAAGGAAATCACTGAATCAGAGCAGGTGAGGGATGCACCGTTCTACAACTACAGTTTTTCAAGGAAAATGACAATGATAATATATATATACATACATATATGTATATCTATTTACATATATGTATATAGATATACATATATATATTGTAATAGTTATTTTTTTATGACGAATGCTGCTGGAGTCTTAACTACCTCAGCGTGACAGTAACATTTATATGATAGCCACTCTTCCCTGCTCAAACCTCTGATTTTCCTCAACAACAAATATCAGGAAACCATTTTATAATTTGCTGAGGAAACATTAGGGAAATGAAGAAAAAAAATGTTTCAACCACATCCTGTGTTTTTCTGTGGTTTCGGCCTTTTGTGTTGAGTGCGGAGGATTTTGTGCAAAACTGTACGGCTGGATAATAGCAACCTGTTGAGTTGCCATACATCATTGTGCTCCAACAAACTACGGTGCAGCTGGAAAATGGAGATAGGCCGCACTGTGTGAGACGGTAATTGAACGGCAACCTGTGTGTATGTGTGTGTGTGTATCCTGGTAGCACTGCCACCGTTGCTACAGCTGTGGCAGCCGCTGTGTGTCTTTATGCAACACTTGACCATTATGTTCAGTCCCATGTCGAGGACTCCGGGGCCAAGTTGTTTGGTTTTGTTTCACTGTCTTCTTTTTCTCTGTTTTTTTTTTCCTCCGTGATTTGTCGTTTGTCTCTGCATCAGTGTCCTACGTTAACATCGGGGGGAGAGGGGGGGGGGGGTTCCCCGGTGACTGAAGTCAGACGTGGGTGTTGTGAAACGGAAAGAAAGCAGCGACGTACTGCAAACACAGCCATAGGCAGGGCATTATCAGTAGCTGCAGGTCACCTTAATTGGTTGTATTTATATATAATTATATTCAGAGGCAGAGAGTCAGTGAGCGGAACTGCAGGGGAGGAAGGGAGAGAGAGTGAACTAATTTAACATAGTAAGTGTCTGGAAATCAAAGTACATACAGTCATAGGATCTGAGCCCCCCTTTCCCCCCATTCAGAACTCAGACCCCCCCAAAGGGTCAAATATAACACATTTCTGAGAACATAACATTGCTCTGTTACTGTACAACACAGAGTCTACATTGATTCTGAGTCACGTGACAAGAAAATAGAACAGTACATCGAAAAAGAGCTGATGCCCAAAACACGGCTTTAGAGACGTGCCTTGAGACGACAACATCCCGTCCTGGAACTTTTTGACTGTCTCCTATCACAATTTCCAGTTTAGCGCGAACACTACCGTTCTTTCAAGCGAGTCCTTATTTCTCTGCTTAGATCCTAACTCTCCGTCATTAACCGAGGTCTGATAGAACACAGTAGGTGAGAACTTGAATGTCACGCGCAGCTGAGACCATTTGTTTCTTGATATCTTCCAGAGCCAGCGTGCAGCCGGTGAAGCGCGGTGCCACTGCCAGGAGTAAACAAGCAGAAGCTGCAGACAACGTTAATCACACTTTTACTGCCTTCATGCTCTGGGGTTTACAGCCAGAGGTTGGTGGGAGTTTTCTTCATCCTTCCTTTTTTTTTTTGTCTGTTCCTATCACAGTAAAAATTCTTTCTGCCCCATTAGTGCTCTCTGCTGAGCTGTTCCATCCAGGTCCACTACTGTATTAATACAGTAAAGTCCTGCAAAGCACCATCTGCCTTTAGCTTAACAACCCACTGTAAATGTGAACACATCAGCACAGCAGAGGAGCCGAACCATGTGGGCTGAGTCGCAACCTGCCCTTGTACTACATGAGTTTATGGGATAGAGAAATGAAAGTGCTCCAGTCATGAGGTATTCGGTCCCAAAGGGCCACTGAAGGATGGGGTGTAGGCTTCAACCCCGGGGGCAGATTTACACACAAGTCTCCACACAAATTTTACTCCTACATTTAGGAATTGGCACGGTATTTTGGATCAGGGAGAGCCGTCTATCATGTTGTAGAAGTAAAGTGACAGGAGTCCAGCAAATCAAACTGAAAAACTCATTTGAACATGTAGAGTGTGCCTAGAGCACACCACCTGAGAACCTTCAACAGGAGGCGCTCTGTGCTAAGTTCAAACATATTTCATCTTTCTCCATCTATCCATCCATCCATCCATCCATCCATCTATCCATCCATCCATCCATCCATCCATCCAACCATCCATCCCTTCTGTACTTTGCAGCCCTCCTGTATATTCCATATGCATTCTGTATATTTATCCCATTTTATACATATACATTAAGGCAACACCTTTGTACTGTTCCACTAATACATGTTTTTATTATTTTATTCAAATGGTGTATTACTGTATATATTAGCACTATTTCTATTCAAATGTGAATTACATTATTTAAATGTATATCCACTCGTTCTACAGATGCAATCTGTATTTCACTGCTCTGTAGCTGTGACATGAAATGACAATAGATTTAAATTGTGTCTAATCTGATTTAATTCAATCTAATCTAATCCAATCTATGATAATATAATCTGACCTAATCAAATCAGATCAAATGGAATCTAGCCTAATCTGATCTAATCTGGTTCCAGTGTCCTAATAAATGAAATCCACATCAGTGTCTTTCTAAAACTGAACCATAACCATAACCAACCACTAGTCTTTTTTTATTATTATTACCTCAGACTATTATTGCACCCAAATGACTCACAAGCTCTGATGAGAAGTCTGCTCCATGAAGGTGAAAATAATCAGCAGAACACATAATACTGAACCAATAATTAGATTTTTATTTTATTTATATTTTTATTTTTTCTTCAAAATTAGTCACCATTATCGTAGCTGTTCCCATGACCACTGCCTCTGTGCAGTGACCCCTGCCTGCCGTGTTCTGAACAACAACTTTCCCGTTGTTGCTGACGACAAAGTAAGCACGTATCTTAAAAATAAATATTACATGTTTTTTCACTGGTACACAGCAGCAGTAGTAAATGAGATGCCATCATCATTACACACCTGCTGCTACTGCTCCCCCGTGACCCAGAACACACACACACACACACACACACACACACACTGGTTTTTGTGCTTTGCAAGCACCTCACGCAGAAACAATGCATTCCCTGACCCTTTGGCCTCACCTTATATCTGACTCTAATTATAATCGGAACTAAACACATTAAATATCGAACCTCAACATACCAATCCACTCAGTGGGGACCTGCAAATTTGTCCCCACAAGTATAGCTCTACATACCAGCTAGGCTCACACTGGAACACAGACGACCTCGGTCTCTCTGTCAAATTAAGGACGGGCTTTTATTGCCTTCATCTGGCAGGTGTCTGATTATGAGTTCGCAATGATGTGACAACGTGTCTGTTAAAAATAAATAATAATTAAGATGGTAATTAAAGATCATAAACAGGCCACTATCAAGGACAGTGCTCAGCAGACCGTATTACTATGAGACTTTCTATGAGAAAGCGTGGGCTTCTGTTAACTGTGAGGCTGTGACTGCATCAGACCTAATTCTTTTCCTGTCACTCAGTTGACAATTCCCGTCACCGCCATTGTCTTTTACTGCTGCCGTCTCTAACCGGGACTGTCTGTCTCCCATCTGCTGCTCCACATCATGTAGAGTAACGCTGCACTGTCATTTATGGACACGCACAGATGTCCATTTTTGCATTGCCACAGAACTCTTCTTCTTCATCTACAAAATCACCTCATCTGCAAGTCTTTAAAAAAAACAATTTCTCCAAGATGAACTGTGCAGCTTTACATGGACTAGATGTTTTAATGGACAGTATCACACTAAGACGATGCCTTAGATAAATACCAGGTGCTTCAGGCAGCTTCGCAGATGCTACCGTGCTGTACTTGATGGATCTGTTCACTCTACAGCAGATACCAAAGGTCGCAAATGCTCCATGGAATAAGATAAAAGAAGACGACAACAACAAACACAAGCTCCAAAAAAAAAAAAAAAAAAAAGGAAAATTCCCAGCGTGGCCTGTAGTTCTTAATTTCCCATTCCAGTGGCAAATTGTTTCTACTGCCCCACCCTGGTTCATAAAAACACAGAATTAAAAATAACAGCCTTTTTTACAATAGAATTATCAGATATTCATTTTAAGGCGCCTTCAACCAATCTATGTGTTAAACATTTACAGCATTGGACAATACGCTGCAGTAACTTTCATTCATTTATTCGATCCGCACCACCCTGCAATGGCAGTGCACCCCCAAAAGGGACGCGCCTCCCACTTTGGGAACCTCTTTCTTAATCACCAATTCCATTGTTACAACCCTGTCGTAAGGTTAAGTTTTCATCTTTAATGTGTGTTTTGCTTTTGAAAAATAAAGGAATACACAAAGGTCAAGCGTGGAAGTTGACCCTGCAGGAATGTTGGTGTGTAACGCTCAGATCTTCTCTCTCAAGGACGTTGTGACACAGGTACACGGAGGTGATGCTTCACTCAGCAGGTGGAGCACACACGTGAAAATGCATTGATATTTCTGACTCACCACTGTGAAGTCTTCAGCACTGCACTCCATGCCACGGAAAAAGCAGGAAAGCAGCATGTCCTTGATGTCGTGGCCGGTGCGGTCGTAGAACTCGCGCATGTTAAAGGGGCGGGGCTTGTAGCTGTCAAAGTTGGCCTTCTCCTTCAGGACCTGCAGGACGTGCTCCTCCACCAGGTGTGGGTCCCGGATCTCATACCTGGATGGGATGAACAAAAGTTTGGTTTAAGAATTCTCACAAATATTTGGACTCACCAGGCCATAGAAGACATCTCTGTGGTCTGATTGGTCCTTTCTTAACAGGGCTGGTTGCAATGACGTAGAAGACTATTATAGAAACGTGTGTCCTTGACAAGGATTTTCTTAAGCACGTTGTAATAAAAATGGCCCAAAGGTCAAGCACGTTCATTAGCAGAGCCTGCCTCGACCTCACACACGGTGATTTCTTCCTGTCCTTATGGAATACATGATGGACCTTTTAAGACTTTCTTGATTAATCACAATTAGTCTTTATTATACATGGATAATTGTAATTAATAATAAAAAAAATCTACCTAACTATGGCCAAAAAAAAAACTGTTGTTGCTTTCTGGAACAGAAATAACAGCAGACATGTATGTATATGTGAATATACACACATATATATATGTAGATATACATAAATACATTTGTATATATTTGTGTGTATACATGTATGTGTGCTTCTGTTTGTGAAAACATGCTAAAGTATAGCTGGAAATGTATCTTCATAAAGTTGGTGGATTTTAGTCAGTGTCTTGTTGAACACACTGAGTTGCTTTGAAAGTCTGGGTGAGGCTGTTGTCCTCAACAATTAGTCAGTTGTGTCAGTCGGCTTGTCAGTCGTAGACTCACTCACTGCCAGGAGCTTGGTGAGGCTCGTTACCAGCATTTTTCAAATGTTAAAATCTCTCAAGTTTTATCATCTGCATGCCACAGGTAAACACTGTTTAAACCCTGGTTTGGACCCTGGATTTTTTTTAATGCACTTATGTTTATAAATGTAGCAAATAATGCAAATTCATCTGCTAACTGTACGCTGTGCATGGCAACTGTCCCAGACCTGCCAGCAGCCATACCTCACCAGAAAATAAAGCTGCTTCCTGAATTTGGCAGCTGAACTGTGGCGACCGAGCCACGGCAGGTAGTGCTGAGTGGGAGGAAGCAGCTCATTACTTGAAAGATGGGAACTTTTACTTCCAAACAACACTGTTAATCAATCGCCCACATAATTAGGATCGACGGCGGAGGCAGATCGTTTTCACGTCGTAAGCATAACAATGTTCCTCATGTTAGGCGTGTGATGCTAATGTTGCGGGAAGGCATAAATAAAAATAAATCAACTTTAACTAAAAGCGAAACACTTCACTTAACATCTGTCACAACACAAAATCAGGTGTTCGCTGAAGGGGAGGCGCGCACACACTCCACTGCCACCTGTTCTGTCCTCTCTGCACACAGCCACACACACGCATGCACAGACACGTGCACATTTGGATGCGCGCGCACACACACATTTACACACAATTTCAGAAGCAACGATGTGTCATTTGTGACGTGCCTCTGCTGAAAACCACCATCAGCCTCCAGCACCTGCTAACAGTCACTCACAGATTTGAATTAACCTCAATTAACTAGTGTGGCCCTACACACGACAAAAAACGGCAGCCCGCTGATGACCCCTGCTGAGTGATGGGTCATCAGCGAGGTGAGTGCTAAAATTATGGACTGCTAAAATTAAGCAGCACTGACAGACACTGATGAGAACTGTTTGTCATGGAACAGACGGTTTCGGTGAGCGAGACACTGAAAAAAGGAAATGTCCAATGGGGTCAGAACGGCGTAACAGTTATTCCATTTCCTCGTTTGTTTCCTACAGCACTGTTCTGATAGAAATCTATGAATTTCGGTTTAATATAAAAGAGCTGCAACTATCCCATAGAGAAGGTTCTGCTATTCATTCATTGACATTAGTGAAGCCCAAGGAAGCAAACACAGAAGTGAAAACCACGATGGACAGAGGCGCTAACGCCGAGCCTTCTCCTCAGACAGGAGGCTGACGGCAGAATTGTTCCTCTGAATGTGAGCTCTATTTTTAAAACCATAATTGGCAGTAAATCTTCATGTACTTTTTGGTTAATTCCACAAGGTCATGCAGTGTCTGTGCTCCTCAGCAGGATTTGTGCCTTAATATACATTAATCCATGAATAAAATATAAGGTTCTTAATTATTTCCTTTGCAGATAGAATATTTTTACAGTAGAGTACGGAGGCATATTGCTGCCACACTGAGAGAAAACAAAATTGGCTCAGTTTCACATTATTTCCTGATAGGTTTCACGTCATTTCGTGATAACGTTGACGTAATTACATGAACTAGCCATAATCTTGCCTCGCAGGAGGACTTTCAGTCATCATTTCATACATCACGTAATTACGTGAAAGGTATTATCGCGATATATCGTGAAACTTAACACGTAATTGCGTGAAACCTAACACCCAATTACATGAAAGTTATTATTATCGCGAAATAATGTGAAACTTATCGCAAAATACCGTAAAACTTATCACGTAAATGCGTGAAACCAAACACAAAATAACGTGAAAGTTATCGCGTAATTACGTGATACTGAGCCAATTGTTTCTGTGGCAGCAATATGCTTCTGTATATTTTGGATATCATTTCTTGACCACATTAAACAAAACTTATTGTTCAATACAGAGCTTTAGATTTCAATTATAAATATAATTTAAATATAAATAATAATAAAAAAATCAGTATAATCAGTCACAAGATACAGCAGCTGGTTGCACATCGTTCCACAGAGGATTTCCACATACCTCAGCCTGTGAATGGCAGTGCCGTGGTGATGACATGTAGGTAGTACACAGAAAGAGCTGTATTTCCAATATAATATAAATACATGTAGTACAACATCCTGTATTTTTTTTAAATATATATTCACATTACATTCCGAGTCAACATAGCATCGCTGTTTTCATTTATTTATGGCTCAAGAGGGATATTTAAAATGGATAAAAGCCGTCTGACGGACCACCCAGACACCACTTAAAACAGCCAGACGAGTGTTAACGCTGTAGTCAGACCAATTATTTAAACCGTTACATGTAACGCTATCTGAAACGCACAGACCAATTTTGGTAACTAATACAGTTAGAGCACTAAAGAGGGGCAAGTGACCTCACACAAATGCATGTTTACTTCATGCATGTCTAACTCTTTGAGCAGTCACCAAACAGGAAATGAGAACGATTTTTAAAAAGGACTTGATGTTTGAATTATGGATCAGGACAATGTCCAGGGATTGGTGTGCTAGATAAAGTTTGTTTCAAATCTGACTAAATAAAAGTGACAGCAGTGTTTATCATGACAGCCTCCGATATCGGTGGAAAACTGTAATGGTAACGTTTGTCGGTAGAGAAAAATATAATTGATTTTCTGGGTTTCAAATTAAATTTTAAAAAGGTATAACATATATAAAGTGCAATTTATAAATTAATAAAATAAATAAAACAGATAACAGATATTGTCTTGTTTAACATTTGTTTAGTCCTAGGTGTATGTGAGTAGTGGCAGTGTATATTTACATCTTTTGTTTACACTAAGGATACAAGCCATTCAAACACCAGTATCAATATCATTCAACTACTACTACTAAAAAGTGCTGAGTCAGCAGAGACCCAATACTTCATAACAGCCTTTCACCACAAACAGGTTTGCAGTGGTCAGCAAGTATTCATTGTTACCCCACTGGTTTTCAGGGTACTTTTCATAACGTAGGCCGACCATGGCAGCCGTTTGGAGGAATTTTAACATCAGGGACAAAGACGAGAGCGAGACTTACTGTAAGATTTGTCCTTTTAAGATATGACACCTGAAGATGCTCCTTTGCGTTGAATATTCTGAAGTACTGTAAAGTGTTTGGTCTAATTCAGACATAAATGTTTGTTTGGCTTGAAACAGCCTCGTGAAAATAAACCTGACTATAGACATTTTTCTGCTGTGGATCAACAGGTGGCCCACGGAGCAAAACTGGCCCGCCAATCGATCCAATCCGGCCCATGACTGGATATCAAAATCAGTATCAAATAATAACGGTAGACAAATGTGATTTTTTTTTTTTTTTTTACTTGAGTGTCCGGCCCAAAAATAATTCTCTAAAGTAAAGTTGGTGACCCCTGCTGTAGATTTTCAAATTTACCATGGAGGGGAGTACACACAAAAAAAAAAAAGAACTGGCACTACCCAGTCAAATCATCACATGAAGCTGCAGTGTTTGGCTTTCATGAGCAGATATGAATAAAACTGATCTGGCCAGAATTCCAAACTGCATCATGAAGCCTCCATGATACACACTTTATTCTAAACTCTATTCACTTTATCCCATGGATGTGTGTTACGGAGCTGAACAAAGCTGCAGAGAGAGAGAGAGCTCCGTACAGACACCGCGCACTGATCCTTTAGTCGGGAGACCTCAGCCGACGCACATACAATCACTACAATAAGAGTGGATTTTTAATATTGCCCTGCCACTGCTCCCAAAAGCAATCACAGAAAACTCTGTACACACTGACAGGGGAGTCCAAATTGGATTATGGACCACAACCACTTTCATTTTCTCACTGGGAAAAAAAAAAAAAACAACATCTGCATCACTTTGCAAAACTCATGGGAGGAGCGAGTGAGTGCATGCAAAGCCTGGAGACGTGTGTGTGTAATATATTTAGGTGATTATGTTTATGGATGTGTACGTGTGCGTCTTTGTACTTGTTCTGAATGGCAAATCGTGATCCCATTTTATTACTGAAGAACGGTGCAACAGTAATAGCGAAGGCTGTTTGAGGAAACAATAAAATCACATCTTGATATAATATCGGCTTATTATCCAGTTAGCGCCAATTGAACTTGGAAACCAACACTAATGAGGACTGGAGTGTTTGTTCAGCATCCTTGAGCGTTATTAACAGGAGGGAGTCTTTGGTTCAACGATAACCTAATCAACAGGGCACCCGAAGCAGGGCATTGTTATTCTATATTAAAGCAATAGAAATAATCAAATAAAGACAATGAGAAAAGACATCAATCAGAGTTGATGTGTTATAGTCACTACAGCAATGTCTCTCCAGTCACTGGACTACGATGACGGAACAATTCCACCTTTTTTCTAGGAATACATTGATACAATTCCAGGGTTCTCAGTTCACAACATCCTTGACCTACTGCTTTTCGTGGTTATGTCGCCATCTCTCGTATATTTATGTCTTGTTTCATCATTCTGAAATATGGCACTAAAGTAAATTTCACACAGGAACTAGTGAGCAGAGCGGATGAATACATGGCGCAAAGATAGAAGCTAGCTTTGTTTCCGTTCGCCGGTTGTTACCACTAGCATAGGTTAGCATAGGTGAGTAACATACAGTATGTACTGCGACAGTATGCAAGTTACGCTGCACCTTAGGAACAGAATTCAACGACGACACCCAGCATAGTCACCAGTGTTGGGCCCCGCCCCATGTAAATACTTATATTTGTACCATACTTTGTTGACGTACTTTATTTAAGCAGGTCAACGATGTCATCCACTTGGAGGTATATCAACGTCAGGTACAAGGGCGGGAGCAAGGATTCATTCTGCTACGATACTTGCCACTTAACGAAACATTTGGAGAAGCGTCTTAATGCTGACTGTGCTAATTTTTTAAGTGCCGAATAAGTTAATGTTTTTAAAGACAGCGGAAATTACTATTTAAAGCACTACTGGTGTAAAGGCTCTGATCAGTTTCTGTTCAACTTGCTTTGTCAAATCCATCTAATTATCTTTTAAAAATAATGTTTAATTCAGAAGGACTTGTTTCCTTCAGTATTAAAATGATTTTTCCATTAATAAGAAGAAAGTAAAATTGACTTTACGCATCTTCTTGCTTGGTGTCCGCACCTTGGTTTGGGTTAAGATCACATCTACACACTGCACCTGACTGTATATCCCACACAGCTGTGACACCTACTTTATATAACACACATTTCCATTCCATTGCATATATATTGAAACCCAACCTAAAGAAGTATCAGTGACATTTGTGATACACAAATGAAAACAGACCTAGTCGTATCAATTTATTTAAAAACAGTATCCAGACAACCCTACTGTTTTTGCCGTCTGCATAATGATCTGCCCTTACCACCCTACCTTCCCAAACATTTTTTCGCACCTGTCAAACCCAGCAGGAAAAACCATCTTCCTGCAGAAACAGAACACGGGGGTTAAAGCCAACAAAGCAATAAATCACGTTAGCGCTTTCCACTGTGCTTTATATGACATTGGGAGCACGTTTGCAAACTCAGGAAACATGTTAAAGGCTGAGAACTGTGCAAGCAGAGGACTCGCCTCTCTGACTTTGGGCGAGCTGATTCAACTCTTCTCAGCTCAGCTCTGTATCCAACACAGCACCTATTCCAAAAATGTTAATGATTGCGTAATTGTTTTTAAACTGACAAAAAGGGAGAATTGAGCAATTACACCTGATTTTCTGCCTGGCTGAGTGTGACTCTAATCAGCAACAACACAATAAGAAAGTGCGTTTTTACTCCTGCCGGTAAAAAAGAAATTGCTGGAGTGGAGAAACTAAAAGCTCTGGTACGACTTGAAAAAAAAAAAAAATCGCACTAGCAGACAATTGTCAACTCGTGTGTCTCTAATGATTCCTGTTGACTCTCTTTCCTTAAGCTGTAATAAAAACAAGACCCGGAGGAGAAAGTGAGATGTATTTCAGAGAGGCAATGTTGAAACTTTCCATTTGGAAACTTATTCCGAAATCACATTGTCTTTCATCAAGAGGGTGAACACTGAAATGTTTTCCTTCCAATCAGTGTTTATTTAGAGGCAGTGTCTAAAGAAGCCTCGAAAACCTTTTTTTTTTTCCTCAACTGAGACCCTAGGTTACCCTGATTGATGTGTTTTTCCCCAATAGTCCTTATTAAACTGCACCTTTTTACACAAGTAATGCCAATGAATGACTGACAAACAACACCGCTCACTGAAATACTTTGGAGACTTTGGAGAGAAATTGGTGGGATGCTCTGTATAACAACGGTTGTTAATCAACACAAAAACTGTTTGTGGTTTGACAAACGCTACTAATTACACAGGGATGAAGACTTGTTCAGTACAAGCTCAGAAGATAGAAGGTAATTGTCTCACCATGTCGACGCCTACCTTCATCAAAACTCAGCTTCTTCCACAGCCATTTGGAAGAAAATGCTCCTAATTTTAATAGTTCCATTTTACTCTGCTTCTTATTTTGTTTTGTTTTTTTTAACCTTTTGTAATTTGCATTTTACGTCTTCCAGGAAATAGATGCCAAGAATCTGCACATAACCTCCAGCTGCTGAAACCTACACTATGTTGACTTTAAGGCTCTTTCAATACAACAGAAAGCACAAACATAGAAAAATAAATCCATGTTGCGAGGACAATGCATGAAATGTACACCACACCGCCCCGTGCATGTTTCCTTCCCTGTAAGGTTATCACCTGCAATCTGGAAGTGTATGGGGTTCATCACGGAGCAACCGCATTCAGCATGGAATCATGAAAAAATTGAATTTGTGTCATTCTAGCAAGAGCTGCTCTACTATTGTGCCCGAGGCTGCAGAGCAGCGTGAATCAATATGGTGAAAATACACAGAGTAATGATTGCGGATGTATAAGAACTTCCTCTGCTGCATAATAACAGTGTTTATGTGGGAAATTCACTGCTCTGCCGTGGAGCGAACACATGGAAAATATTCATTCTCTGCACCGCTGCCAAATATGATCAGAATGGGCCGAGTGACGTAGGGAGAAAATAGCCAGGAAATCTAATCAAAAAGTTTCAAAATGACTCGCAGGGAGCTTGTCATGGCCGTCCAAAGACACTAAATGATCAAAGCAGCGAGAGAATACTAAAAAGTGTGGAGAGACAGAGCGCTGGCAGCAGTGAATTACACAGACCCTCAGTCAGCAGGGGATTTAAAGAAATCTACTTATCCATCTAACCACGATGGAGATGTTCATTCCACATGAACTGGAAGAAGATGAGCTGAGGAACTGCACTTCATCATCGAGTTAGCTGAAGAAGTCATGTGATTGGCGAAGAACTTTTTGATTTATTTTTCTTAGTTTGTGGTCAGAAGTACAGAAACTTTTCATAGATAAATCTGTGGGCGTAAAGGGTTGATTTCAGTTGTTAAATATCCTTAAACTACATGTTAGGAGAAATAATAAGATAATGAGTTTCAATTATTTCAAAATAAGAATTCAATGTTAAGTGTGTTATCTACTTTAAAACCTTTCTTTCACCTTTTTCACATTATATTCTTTAAATAGTCGTAATTCACATTTCCAAATTCAGCTGTTGCTCACACAGTTAAACTACTGGACCTAATGCAAAATGCACTTTGCCTTCAACCCACTACAGGACATTTAGAGAATGACTTAAGTCAGCATTTGCACAGAGTTTCTGTTCTTTCCAGACTTACTGTACTTTATTGAATTAAACTAGGACTGCCTCAGTTTTAATTATAACTGCAGGGAAAAAATGTAACGCTTCAGCCAAAGTCTGAAGACATCGGTTCCAGTTGCCCGATACTGTGGTGAAGCCATTATCTAATTATTTTCTATGGGGAAAATAATATTCTGTATGGATTAGACACTGATTTGTTGTGTCATGACAAAAGGAAAAATGCCAAGGCTAATAAAAACTGTCCCTTTGGTGTACTATTAAAACCCAAATCCTGGTTTCAAATATAAACCCAGTCATCAACAGTTGATATTTAGCCCTTTTAAAGCTTGACTCCACCTACCAATTTAAAAGATTTACAAGGTTCCCATTAATAAGTGCATATTATTTCTAAAATAACACAAAGAGCAAGGTATGAAACTGTAGGGTAGAATCCTAAAGATTTAAATTTAACTTTATTTATAGGGAGTTTCTTCTTGCAAATACCAGACATTATGGCTATTATTAAATTATAAACATGGTTTATGTTCAAATTCTTTGCTCAATCTCAGCTCAATCACAGTCACAACTACTACAAAAACAACAAAAAAGGGTATGTATCCCTGCATGTCATATATTTATATATATATATTACAAAAATATAATTAAACTTAATCTTTGCACTAATTCTAAGCCCAGTTCTGAAATGTTGAACCTCGGATTCCAGTTCACTCAATACCTGCAAAATGTCCCCATCAGGAGTGACCCCCAAACATCAGTAACCCCACAAGTACAGCTACACCAGGAAACACCACACACACCTGCCGTTGAGCAAGGCAAGCAGTTCTCCGGCGTGGTACAGGTCGTTGCGGGTCACACTAGTGAAGCGGAAGGAGTTGAGGTTGCACAGGGTGATGGAGGGGAACTTCAGCTTGGGGGCAGCCACCTCATCCAGCTTGGTGACGTGCGGGTACTGGAAGTAGAACTGCACCCGGTCCACGCACACCAGCACCAGAACACCCAGCGAGCCCAGGAAGAAGAGAATCCACAGGCTGCGCTTGATGCACATCCGCTCGTAAGTGAACATGTGCGAGATGCCGTGCAGCGTGGACCTGCTGGCGAAAACTTCAATGGGTGCTGGTTGTTTAAAGTCCATGTCCTCCGAGTCCGCCTTCAGATCCATGATGTGACTTCAGAACAACCGTGGGCGGCAGAGAGTGAAATCAACCCAAATGCTTTTAATGGATGAACTGGCTGCTAGTTCGGGTTTGAATGAAGCTCGTGTGTGCGAGTTCACGCCCTGTCGACGCATATGTTTCTCATGCAGCTTGTGCCCGATGTTGCGTCACTGAAGAGCCAGACATTTAAAGCAAATCTCCCCGGGATGTCCTCTGGACACTGAGACCACAACAGGAGCAGGGGAAAGTGTAAGTGAGGAACGGAAGCATGTGTTTTTAGGCTGAGTCCTGATCGCTGTTCCGTCCAAAATATAAATAACCTGCTGAGGACCGGTGCCAACACTGTGTCTCCTTCCTTGTCCACTTCAATAAGTGGGTTTTTGCACCAGTCAGTCAGCAGACAGTCGCTCCAATGTGGTCCTCGTGCGTCTAAAGCACAGCACACTCCGACTCCATGGCTTTTCGCTGTTGTACAAATTCCAACATGTGTGGGAAACAACCAGCCGCTGATGTCGCTTTTAAAATAATTTTTTTTAAAAAAATCACAGGATCCGGTTTGGTGTTTTTCCCTCACAGCTGCAGCAGAGCGGAGATGCTTCTGTTACAGTCACTGAGAGGAGAGCTACTGCTGCTGTTGCTGCTGTTGCTGCGCCTCCATCTGCTCGTTTGCATCCACTCCGTCCACCAAGCACACGGTCACACAAACGCACGCCGTTTCCACCGCGACGCAGAGATCATTAGCGATCAACCCGGTAGCCAGGCGGGTGGGTTCCACGTCGAGAGTGTGTCGTAGAAGAGCGGACAACAATCCCTGTCAGGTCCGTCCAAAATGCTGAACACGGGGAGCCACCTCTGAGTCCGCTGTGGTCTGCCCTGATCAATAAGATTCACCCCGAACGCAGGACAGCAGAGAGATAGGAAATGACAGAATGCGTTTGGGACCAGGTGACCAACACGGACGTGTGTGTCGCTCCGGCAAAACACTGGCACCAAGTCAGTAGATGAACTAATTCAATTAGTATTTTTATTTTTATTTTAAATTTTTATTTGAAATTAACACACACACTAAATAATGCCTCAGAAAATAACACATTTATTCACTGGGTTCTTCAATTTCTGACACTACAGCAAGACTGATGCACACCGTCCACCCCTGCAGGGGGCGCTAGTGCACCTCCAGATAGAAGAAAATGCACACTATGCATTAAGAGCACAAGAGAATTTTGGCTTGTTGGCAGAGATTTTTATTTAATGTTGCGTCACCATTTACAGACTTTCGACTGTCGAAGCTATGGGAACTGTGGTGTCCTCTCACAGCGACCTGTTTCGCACACTGGGAATTTAAAATAAATTGACATTTATACATTTAGCAGACACTTTGAAGCATTGTGGACTGATTTTCCTTCACGCGTTACTAGCGTTTCTTGTGCTCTGATGTTATTTAATGAATCCATCGACAGCTGGGATTGGCTGCAGTGATACTGCATAATGCAAACACATTTTAGGTGCATTACTGCCACCTACTGGGCTGGAGTCTGTGCATCAGTGTTACCCATGAAACCCAAGTTTGACGTGTTAATTTTATGTAATAAATTAAAATAAAAATTATACTCTGACCTTTAAGGAGATTCCATTCAAACTCTGTGTTTTTATACGTCAACATTTAAAAAAAAACATTTTGATAAGTATTTTGAGTATGCTCTACTTCACAGTTTCTTGTAAATATATATAATAATATCTCTTGTAAGTGCAAGGAAATGTCTACATGCATATACAATAATGTTGGGTTACAAGTTACGGCGCCTTTTAAAAAGCGTGCTCAAAGACCAGAGCTGAATGCACACTAAGAGGCTTATCATCAACTACTGCAATACATTATGGCTAAAATTGAACCTGCAAATATCACACGACATAGCTTACATCTTTTCACTTTTTGTGTTGCAGAAAATCACACAAGTCACGCAATGCCTGTAAAAATCTACTGTCATCAAATCTGTCATCAAGTTTCCTAACAAGGAGAGACAAAAAAAATAAATCAAGTGATTTTTTAATTATTATTTATGGCTAAAATTGAACCTGCAAATATCACACGACATCATGAAATATTTTATAACATTGTGCTCAAATATTTTTTTTTCCATGTATCTATTTTAACTCCTGTCTATTTTAAACTAACACGATAAGATGGATGTCATTCCTGGTGTCGACAAGCTGTAGCGCGTGTTTGTGTTAGATGTGGATATTTAATTTTTTTTTGCCATATACTAATATGCAAACCGTGTCTTCTCAGCCTGCGGACAAAAAGATCCAGTGTGAGGCGTTACTTCAAAAGTGGCCCAATTCCACAGTGAAGCCACTGAAGTAGCAACTTGCTTATCACCAGTGCTGCACTCTGTATGTCTTTTGAATTAAGTAGGCTGACATTTTGCACAATATTTTGTTTTATGAAAGAGGGACTAGAGTTAGCCCTTTGTCTGAGAATTGTTCTTGTCTTGTAACCCAATTGAATTTAGATGAAAAATATAGCAGGTGAAATCAGGGGGAAAAGGAAACACAAAACAAGCCTTGATGAATGCAAACTATAAACAAAATTGGTCTGTGTTGCAAAACATGAACCAAAAAAAAAAAAATGCCTGGACTTTCCCGTTTGGTGCCATGGAGTGAAGTGTTCCTGTTCCTTGAAGGTATGCTGTTTGCTCTACCAATGAAATACTTCTATAAAATCTGTTCCACAGTATGTTCCATTATCCCTCCTCCACCAGACTTCACAGTTCACCAAAGGGCAGTCAAGCAGGTAAAGTCCAGCAGGTCTGCTTATATCTGCCAAACCCAGCTTTATCCATAGGATTCCCTCTCAACTCTGTTTTAAATGCTCTATGCTCTCGTACACTTAGTGAAGTATTTGGTGAAGAGAAACTTCACTTACAATCGTTAGACCGTTGACAACATCTTCCAGAAGGCCTCGGAACACAATTTTGTGCTGATGTTAAAGCCATGGAAGGATTAGGACTGTGAGTCTGGAGGCGGTGAAGGGTTAGTGATTTTCACACTCCATGAGCTTCTGTCCTCTTTGTGACCTGCGCCGTATCTGCAGCCAACCAGTGTGGTTCTAGACCAGACAGGGTCCAATCAGAGGGCAGATTAGGTAAGGTGGTCAGCGTATATATAGCCACAGCTCTAGAAAGGAAATCACTAATACAGGGGTTGGGAAACTTTTTGGATCAAGGACTAAAATGAGGTTCAGAATGTGGCTGGCGGTCCGGTTCGGTATTCAATGGGACAAGCATGAAACAGAAGGTTTGACATCAGTTTTTACCATAACTTGTAGCAGTGTGTGAAGGGATGGATTAGAAAGCCCTGCGAGCTGTATCTGGCCCGTGGGCCATGGTTTGCCCAACTCTAAATATGGATACTGTTTTTTGAAATGCCATATGCTCATCTCCAATGTCAAACACTGGTGCATACATCCACATTCCGTCCAGTACATACATACTGTACATTACAGATATATGCACTGGAACACATGGCAGAATACATTTATTGTATGCCTCTCTCAGCCTCTCATCAGGCAGCATGGAATGTCCACATATGTCAGAGTGAATGAGGAAATCCAAACATAGGCCAGAAGGCAGACGTGTGGCAGGACTGACAGCGCTAGATCTGTCTCAGAAACATACAGCCGAGAGGCAGGAGGAGCTCAGCCATGAAATTGTTCATAATGCGTCCATAATTGTTGTGTGCCGTAGTACTGGCTGTGGCAATGTGACAGGAATCTATACTTCCTGATCATGTATCGAGCCACATTTGCTGCAAGATGAGCCGTGCTCTTATCGGATCTGATCCAGTCAGGAGATGGGACTTCTGGGTAGGGACGATGACACGAGTGAGCATGAAGTTCCACAAAGACGAAATGATTCATCTGAACCTCGGTCTGTGACTGGTTTCTGAGCAACGTTAACTGATGTTTGGATGGAAATGTCGTTTTTTCTTTTTTTTTTTTTTTTTTTTTATTACAGTCTCCGTTGCTGTTAAATCATTCAACACTGACTAAGCTTCCCCACTGTTTAGTCCTGCTCCTGAATGTATGCCATTCATTTTCACAGATATCATGAAAGTGACTCATGCTTCTGAATGCTGTCATCTTCTCTCCTCTCCTACTCTCTCCCCTCCTTTTCTCTCATTTGCACTCCACTTCACGGTTCTCATTTTCTTTCCTTTCCTGTTCTTACCTTTCCTTACCTTTCCTTACCCATTCTCTCCCTTCTCCTCTCCTGTCATCCCTACCTTCTCCTCCCCTCACACTGCCTGCTGACTGGCTATTACTTTGGCCGAGACTGCTCCGAGTGCCAAGCAGCACAGAGGGAGCTGGCAGGGAAGAGGAGCACACTCTGGGGAAGCATCGACAAGCCTCCATCATTATCACTGGGCAGGCAGAACACAGGGGGAGCGGGGAGCTCTTGACCCTGATAATATGAGTCTGTCTCATGCCCACACCCTGAATCTGCTTCCAAGCAACTGCCATCTTGTCACCCATCCAGAACATAATATCATCAAAAGGATGACAGACAAGGTCTCCACAGACGGATGGTCATTACATCTGCAGTAACGATGACTGACTGCAGCTTTTTAAACATACTCAAATGTGTGCTATCCCAGTGTCCAATGATCTTCACCAGCCAAGGTCTCCTTCACCTAGAGAATCCATCATCGCGGAGACTCCACGTAACCGGTTTACTTTGCGTAATGCAGTTCACCTTGGTCAAGGAAGACGTCTCTGCCTGTAGCCTCTTATTCTCTTGTACAGTTATATGTAGTGGTGTGGTCTATAAATTTTGGACTTAAATTTACAGTTTGTGTTTGAAGAGTAAATCATGCTAGATTAATGCTCTGTAGAACACTTACAGCCCCATAACTCAGTCAAGGTTTTCAGGAAAATGCCTATAAATCTGCAGTAACTCACGCACACACAGAATGTTCTGGCGAAGGAGAAGAAGTAGATGGAGATGTTAGGTTTACCTTTTGATATGTATGTTATAAGAAATACCACTAAAGTACTTTTTACTTCACACACGAGTAATAAAAATGGCTCAGAGACAATGTTTACATGTGGACGATGAGGGATGGCTCTGCTGTACTTTTACTTTACGTGTCTGTATTAATAAATGCATGTGCTGTACATGTTACTTGACATACATTAGAGTTCTAAAAAGACAGTGGATTACATGTGTTTCTCACCTAGGCCTTCAGTGGCGTCCTGCCTGAACAGATCCACGTCTTTGTGTCTATAGAAACCATCCATTCCTGTGTAATTTCAGCCACGGGTGCGCCAGAATGAACATCAAAAAGATTAATAATAACATAATATCCATTTATAATATTATTAAAAAAACAACACTGATTATAACTGATTATATACAACTGTCTCTCTTCTCATTCCTTAAGATGAGTTCAATAACAGACTATATGTGTGTACCAGTTCTAACAACAAGTCCTTTACTACCTCCATCCATCCACTATCCATGCTAATGCTGAACGTCCAGTCAGTCCTGTTTTTGATGATTTACGTCAGGGGTGTCAAAGTCATTTTCACTGCGGGGTGGGCACATCAGCAATACTGTTCCCCTCTATTGATGTAACTACTCAAAAAGATAATTAAATCAGGTTAAGTAACTGAGAAGCATATACTTTTATTATTATTATTATTATTATTATTATTATTATTATTATTATTATTATTATTATTATTATTATTATTATTATTATTATTATTATTATTATTATTATTATTATTATTATTATTGGCCCATGGGCCATGAGTTGGACACATGTGCTTCGCTTCAAACTGAAAATGTCCACTCAGCAGAAGCATTGGACGTAGAGAGAACTTAATTTTCGTCTCTGGGTGCAGTTTGCTCCAATGGAGACTGTTCGTTCTCAGACCGTCCAATCAAAAATCACTTGAATCGGCCACACACCTGTAGGTCAGCTAATAGGCCTTGTGGCAAAAAGGGTTAAAGAAACAACCTCGTTGCCATGTCATTTTGCTCTGTGCCCACACTATCGGTTCTGGAGGCTTTAGGGCAAATCACCCTGGCAACACACGAGGTGAAATATAATTGGATGAAAATCTCGAGTACTGGACTGGAAGCAGCAAAGCCAAGGTTCTATAAATTATTCTGCTCTCTGCTAGTAGGTAAAGGTATTTCTTAATCTAAAGATAACACAGTACTACGAAATATTTATATCACTGTTACTGGTGAGAACCACAGACGTGTTACACTGCAAGTTCTGCACATCTGAGAGTGATTTGGTGTTAACACCGTTTCTTCTTCTTCTGTGGCTGGGTTCAGAGCAGTGTTTTTCTAATGATTGTGAACTTTGTGTGCTCCCAGCCTTGGGCCTTATCAAGGATGAGTGCCTTTAAGATGTTTGGAATTTTGTGGTTGTTATGGATCTCATAGAGATACGGCTCAAAGAGATACGGCTCGCAGATGGGCAGCAGTGTGTAACAGAAATGTGCTCTCTTTCCAGGTAAGTGGGGGACGTGAGGGAGCTGTTGGTGGGTGACAAGTTTCAGGGAGCTGGTGAGTCCTATCAGGTGAGGACGTGCAGTATTTACATGTGGCAGTGAACGGTGAACACACAGACGATCCCAAGAGGTGCAGGCAGTGGTGATGGCTCCAAGGTTCTGGAAGCAAGGAAACCAAGGTCAAGAGTTACTCGAGAGTAAGACAAACTGCGAGTTCCTAACAGGGTCAAACTTTACCACATGAGCATGGCTCAGGTCGCTGCTGCCGGTGCTCACACACCCTTGGCAAAAACACATACAAACACTACAACCAAACAGCGGTAATGTGACCTTTACACTTATTTTACTTGTAGTGTGTTGACATTTAATAAATCAAAGACGCAGGCATGCAGTGAAATGGTTTGGGTAATGTGTTGCTGCTGCATTTTTTCTGGCTCTGAGGCATGTCTGATTTCAGCCGTGAGGTCAAGAACAACATTGCTCAACCCCGGGTTTTCCAGATAACAGTGTTGGATCTGTAATCACAAAAATCATTTTACATTTTTGAAGACACCCGTCTTCAAACAGTCGTTTAAGGCAGTGGTCTTCAACCTTTTTTTTTTACCAAGGACACCTGGTATCAGCTGTTACTATGAACTGTTAATACCACGCCATTGTTGAAGGGTCATTAAATTTTCATAATAAAACATCTGTTAGTCTTTCTTCTGTCAGTATCAGAGTCTGAATGACCTGTTGTTTTGAAACATTTACAGATTATCTTTGAATGAAAAAAGTAAAGGGATATGACTGGATTCTTTTAAAATGAAGTAAATTAGTCAAACTGTAAGTATTTTTTTTCACTGTGTCCCACTGCGGCCCTAGTAACAAATGGCCTACGGACAGGCACTGGCCCTCGGACCAGGGGTTGCCCATTTTTGCAAAAGGTTGGTTGTCATATGTAAGGTATCATGGAGACATATGTTGTTTTTCTTATATTAAATATCGCAAATAAATATAAAATCACATACTGAAGACAAAGTAGGAATCGACATGAGGGTGGTGAACAAGTAAACCAGTAAAAAACAATGTTTTTCCCCTCTCCTAGTTCTGATCCTTGTCAGGTTGAGGGCTGAGTCGAGGAATTCTTCTTTTTTTTTTTCTTTTGCTCTGCACTTACACACAGAATCTTAAAGTATTTGAGGCTACAAGTACAGGGGGAAGTGGGCTCAGTCAAGCAGCAGAGCCATAAACCAAAAGAAGGAAATGGACATGGCCATCAGTGGAGCTCCAGGAAAAAAGGACAGGAAGCGCATCGCTGATTTTTGGATATAACTGTGTGAAAGAAAATCTATGAAAACACCAGGCTGCTCTGAGCTCACTCTGAGCTCAGTATCTGTAAATGGCTTTGATGCATATTGGATTTTTTGGACTGTTTATTGATATGAAAATGATAAAAAAAAAATTGAAATATTTTTCCTTCACTGTTTTATGTTACACTGTTACATCCATTTTACTAGGATGTAAAATGCCAATGTACTACTCCTCACGTCGTGGAATCTACGGCCTATTTTGAATGTTATAAGCCAAGATTAATTGCATCGCTTCTTAATCTTTATTAGTCCAACATGCTGCTCAGAACTGGCTGCTAATTGCATATTTGGTAAAACCTTGTGAGCTCATTAGTGCTGCACTCTTTTGAGTGATGGAACATTGTCCGCAGCTGAAGCCCCATTAAGGGGCAGTGAGGGAACTCCATCTCAGTCCCCTGCACGCCGTCATCTGCACCTCAGGTTAGGGGGGCGGGGGAGTCCTTAATTAGAAATCCTGAAGAAATCAGTTTATTTAACATCTTGTGAAATATTCAGGCAGGTTCTTTTTTTGTATTTGGCTCTTACTGTATTGTTGGGCTTCTCTTTAAAAAAACCCAAAGTACTACACTTATTTAAAATGACAAGTTGTGTTTCTTTAATTCATTTGTTTTTTGTAATAAATACAAACATAAAGACTTTTTCAGATTCCTTGTCTGTGATTAATCCTGCAGCTCTCTGGCCTCATGGTCCTTCGTCAATATTTTGAGCTCACACTGTTTACTGTGCAGGAACAAATGAATTAGAGCGACAGGCAAATACTTCCAGTACAACTGTAAACAGATTCACGGTTAAATCAGGGGGAACATCTCGGTGTACCAGTTTTAACTGCAGCACTGCAACACGTTAAATACACAATGTCGACTCATTAAACGTAAAAAGGCGGATGTACGGATGTACTGATTCCTCTGAAATGCGAGAAAGAAATTAGATTCTTTTTTCTTCACTTTATTGCAGTAATACTTGTATTTTGTCTGCCTGCGTTAGAGTTTAACAAGAAAAGCCGGGGCCATTCTTTAGCTCCAATTTCCATCTTCATTTCCTTTTGAGGACGATAAATGATTGAAGTCCAAGGTAATTTTCCTCTTGAACTGCGGCGCATAATACAGACAGCAGTTAATGCTGAAAGTAATATTGCACAGACGCTCTGTGATTGCCATCTCCGTCTCTCGGCGCCTTCAATTGTCAGTGGTTAAAAAAAGGGGGAAATGATTGGCAGAACACAGAATAGAAGTTGAAATCACATCTGAAATGTGTTGTTAATCCTCCCCGGGCATTTGCAGTCAAATCCATCACTCACCGATGCATCAGCGCATCATCATCAGAGTTACATGCAAACTTTGACCGTGCGCTGACGTCTTTCACAAATCCAAACTGCTGCCTGGCGGTATGCTAATGAGCAAGGCACTGTTGTCGCAGCTGTTTACTCGAACTGACTGACACTCTATCTGTTAAATTGTGCTAATTGACAATACTGTACAGCTATTTCCTCTCCTTTCTCCCCTCAGGGGAGTAATTACGTTGACAGTCTGTGAAAGATATGAATGTGCAGCCCCGGGAAGAAGCGTGCTGCAAAATATCTACACAGGCCCGACTTGCTCTTGTAGATGTGCTTTTTGTTAGGTTTGTCTTTTTCTAAAATGCTTTTTAAAAAAATATTTTTAGAATATTTAGAATGAAAAAGCTTAGAATCATAGCTGTTAGAGGGGCATTGAAGACAAATGTACTTAAGCATGAGAAATAGAGACATCTATATATATACAGCTTCATATATATATATATATATATATATAAATCTCTAGGGTGACATACCCAGTAGGTGGCAGTATGGCAGATCTTATAAATATATAAAATTATACAATGGTAATGAGCCACACACTGGCTCATATTCTGTTGAGTCACATGCAGGGCCAGGTCACAGTCACCTCTCCTCCTCCTCCTCCTCCTCTTCTTCCTCCTCGCTGTATCAGACAGTGAAGGAGGATTACCGCTGCAGCCATTTTTTTTTCCACTCCACTAGAGCCTATCACCACTGCAGCCAAGGGCCAGGACCTGACAGCGTGGCAGCAGCTGAGACCGAGCCGGAGAAGGAAGAACAGGCGAGAGAGAAAACAGGTCGAGGAGTGAGTAGGTGAGGGAGGCAGCAGTCACTGGAGGACGGAGATGGATGAACACCACTTCCCTGGATCAATCAGGGCCTCGCAGCCACAGCAGATCATCTTTCACCAGGAGCAGGTTACTGCTGGTGCACCACTTCATCACTGCCCCCAGAAACCACACGATCACCCCAGCACCAATACGGCTTGTTTTTGCACTATATGCCTTATATTACATACATTATATATAGCAAATATGCAATATATACAGAAGAGTATGTGAGTGTGTGCTACGTAGACATAGAGAGAGAGGGAGAGAGAGAGGGAGAGAGAGAAAGAGAGATTGATTGTAATCTTGCTCTAAAAAAGAGTGAGAGAGAAAATATTGATTGTTTGCACTGTGATATAATTGCAATTAAAGTTTGCAAACAGCCCAGTGGATCACTTACCTTTGCCGTCACCAGGCAGCGTTGATGAATGCCTCCACCTCCTCAGGTGGCAGCAGAGAGTGATATCACTGTCTCTCCCTGTGGACTGTGTGTGGATCAACGTCAACATGTGCACTTATTTAGCTCTGCATATCACAGACAAAGACAGCAAGACCAATCCAACTTATAGAAGAATGACACTCAAATGCTCAATGTTAGTTAGCTAAGAAAAAAAATCCTTAATTTGGTAGAGATTTATAAAGATTTATAAAGATTTTAAAAAGATTATTATAATTATCTGACAATATTGTGTAGTCGTTTTATGTTGTTTTTTAATCTTCACACTGCATTTCATAGAGCTTCTTACCATTCCTCAAAAGACTGTTGAGTAATTCTTTTCATGGTCCACCAATCCAAACCTTCATCAGGTAAGTGGGCGGGGTCTAACCCTGGACGTTGTCCCAGTTCATCACAGGACCACATACCAAGAAAAACAACCGTTCACTTTAATTTTAATTCGAACAATAAATCTGAGTCCGGCATGACTTTGGAATGTGAGAGGGCTGAGACAGTGACCTTCTTGATGTTAGGCAAGAGCTCTAACCACTTCTGCACCGCGTGATCCTGCTCCTGGACGTCTAGAAAAAACATCACTGATGGAAATATGGTCAGTTTTCCAGAAAAATAATGAACGTAAAATGAAGGTCCAAAATAACACTGTCAGCATAATCTTTTATCGTGGTGGCCATTGTAGCTTCAGCGCAGTTTGCGTTTTTCACACAGTGTCACGTGGACATAATCATCACTTACCTTGAGATAACCCTGTGCTATTATCTCCTTCCCAATCAGCGCAAGCTATTCATTTTTTAAGGCCCTCAATGTCCTCCCCATGCGAGCCACCTTTATGGGAACTGAATCGACTGCTCATTAATGAAGGGAAGCTGTATCACTAACAAACATCTTTAATTAACACTCCCACAGCACTTCCTGTCTTTACTCTTGATTAATGCATGTGAAAAGGTTTGGGAGGTGAGGACGGGAATTTTGGGGAGGGAACTCAAAAAAAAAAGGAAAAGAAATGGTGAATGTGATGAACTCCCTGATGACCAGAGAGTATTTTGCGGTCGCCTTGTCTTCGTCAAGGGCCGCAGCTCAATTACTGGTCAACGAAGCTATCTGAAGAATATCCTGATAAAGCAATAATCCTAAATCCATTTGGTGTTAATGACTTTTTGTGTAATTAAGGAGCCTTTTATAAAAGATGGCCACGTCACAGCGCCTCCCCCCTCCCTCCATTGTCCTAACACCTAATAGTCCAGACTTAGAACGGGCAGATAAGAGCTGCCAAAGGTCTGCTACTGTAGTAGCTTATTCACAGTATATTATTTTCTTTTCAATAGGAAAGCAAATTGGAAGAGGGAACACTTCTGCGGCCGAGTTCTCACACTGGATTTTAAAGCGCAGAGAAGATGGACTGACATGGTTCTTGTTTTTCTCCGTGTTATCTCATTGTGAAACGGTGGAGCCGGCTGTAAGGTCAGAGGTTCGACCTTGGGCTCCGCTCGTCTATGTTTATTGGGTCCCAGGAGAAGACATTTAATCTCAAATTGCTCATCCTGCTTAGCTACAGTTAAACGGTGTTAGCTGCATCAGGAAGGGCATCGCACATGGAACATGTCAAATCTCATTGTTATTGTTTTGTTCTGTTTCCCAGCACCAAATTACAAACTTGCAAATCCCATGCCACAGCAATCTCAGAACTGTTTGTTAATTTTCATTCTCCTCTCACTGCATGTGGCCCGGTAATTATTCAGTATTTATTTTAAGACTTCAGCACCCTCCAGTGTTGGAGTGTAATAGTGTCTTCTACTGTTTTGTGTTCTCTCAATCATGATTTCAAACAGGAAACATCACATTTATTTTACGGTGAAGAAAAAAATACTACAGTCACTTTCCGTCACATTTATTTTACGGTGTTCTCTTTAAAAGAAGAAAAAAATACTACAGTCACTTTCCAAAAATATATTAGGAAATAATGAAGAATACAAGCATTTTTCAAATATATATATATTATATATATTATATATATTTTTCATAGGTTGAACTTTAAGAGAGGTCCTATCAGCCAAACGGTGTCTATGTTTGATATACCTCAACCTGATTATGTGTCATTCCTATTTTTGAGTTACTCCTACCAGTCAGAGCAGCAGGTGTTTGTGGGCCCACTGTGATAACACTATGTGAGAGGGATCACAGGTGCATACCTCCATTTTATCCCATGGAAAGTATCTTTTAACATTTTCCACACACGCTGAAGGTCAATCTGAGGTATAAATGGAGGGGAGGAGGGTTAGTGTTCAGTGCAGAATTGTTCAGACTTACTGCAGACATGCTAAGGTTTCTGTTGTTTACCGGTCTTGCAGCCCTGGGTAAGAACATGACAGCTGACACTGCTCCATACAAGACATTTATTATTGATTCCCTCAGCCTCCCTCGGCTACTTTTTCTCTGTCATCCTGTTGGTGGTTGACTACATATCAGTCATCACACCACAGTTCCAGATGATCTAATATCTCAATAAAATTGCAGTTTTTAAAATTGAACTCATATCTATTTCTCTCTCTCTTTTTTTAGTGTTGGCTGAGCTGGAGCCCCAGCCCAGGTACTTAGAGGATGACTTTGAAAGGGTTGTTGGAGGTGAGGTTGCCAGA
Source organism: Cynoglossus semilaevis (assembly GCF_000523025.1). NCBI lineage: Eukaryota > Metazoa > Chordata > Actinopteri > Pleuronectiformes > Cynoglossidae > Cynoglossus > Cynoglossus semilaevis. Next base: position 18,355,543 of record NC_024317.1, read on the forward strand.
CCCAACTCCTGGCCCTGGCAGGTAACTGATCTCACACACAGAAAAAAAAAAGATCAATGGAAATTTACTGTGTTTCAGTTGAACTTTCATAGAAGCTAAATTAAAATAAAGAGCTGAAGTATTTTAAATATTCTTCCTCCTCAGATTTCTCTTCAGTATCAGTCGGGCAGCAGGTACTACCACACCTGTGGAGGAACCCTGATTCGCAGAGGCTGGGTTATGACTGCAGCTCACTGTGTGGACAGGTAGCATATACTACAGTACTTTACTGTACTTAGAGGCCTTTTTTCAGAATTCAGCATCATTTGTACAGTATCATTTTAAGAACAGGGTTAATTCGACGACGACATTTATTGTTGCATTCGTCAACAAACAACGATAAGGATAAAAATGTAATCCAAGCGCTGATTTCGTCATGCAAATTCGAGGAACAAGACGAGCACAAGAGCCAATCAGACTTTAGTTTCTTACTCTCTTCTCCTACTGTACATTATTTACAGCCAAAGAACTTGGCGTGTTGTCCTTGGTGAACACGACCTCAACAGCGACAGCGGCAGAGAGCAGATCAAGGGTGTCAGCCGCGTCTACATTCATCCCAAGTGGAACTCCTACAATGTGGCTTACGGGTGAGAATGACTGTGACTCTTCGGTCAAAGTTCTTTCGTCCCTTCTATGTGTTTGCCATTTAAAATATTTATGTTATAGCGTATAAAGTTCAACATAATTTTTTTGGACATTTTTTAACTTTTTTAACCTGATCTATAATATGGTGATGAAATTTCTGCAAGAGAAGCTGAAGCAACATAAAGGTTCATAGGGGAATAATAGATCTGAGGCCAGGCCTTGGAGATGATCAATAACTTTCTCAAATCAATCCTGGGGCAAAAGGGAAGTAAGTGTAGATGGCTGGAATGAAGCGAGCCTCTGACTTCCAAGCGCTGTAAACTGAGCAGCGAAAATTTTCCAAATGTTTTTTTTACTGGATTTAGACGTACACATTACTTTTTCATTGCTCAGGTGCTCAGTTTGTAGAAATTAATTTTACGTAAGGGATGTGATGGTCCACTGTAGATTCCCGCTGTTTGATCCATCGATCTCTACCTCAGATATGACGTTGCTCTGCTGCGCCTGTCCTCCGAGGCCACCCTGAACACCTACGTCCAGCTGGGCTCTCTGCCCCCATCTGGCCAGGTTCTTCCTCACAACAACAATTGCTACATCACAGGATGGGGACGCACCTCCAGTGAGTTGACTCCCATGGCTACAGCTTTCAGAGCTGCTGTTGCGTCCTTTCTTATCGATGTTTTTTAATCATACCTAGCCGGTGGAAGCCTGTCTCCTCAGCTGAAGCAGGCCTACCTTCCTCTGGTCAGCCATGAAGTCTGCAGTAGGTCAGACTGGTGGGGCAGTACTATCAAGAACACTATGGTGTGCGGTGGTGGTGGTTCTGATTCTGGATGCAACGTGAGTCTTCCCCCTGTTTTTTTATGTCTTTATTTATTTTTACATGGAAACAATACTACAGAGATTAAATGTGAAATGAAAGTGAATTATTGTCATTGATGCACAGCATAGAACTGTACACAATTAAATGTTTCCTTCACCTTAATAAGCGGGGTGAGGTTTGTAGGGACAGTGCGCAGTACACCTTAGCAGCAGTGGATTTGAACCTGTGACCTTCTGGACACAAGCCCACTCCTTTAACCACTGCCCCTTAAATAGGATGCCACTTTTTGTCCTACTGTCTGTGTTAACCATACAGTAAATTTACCATTACCTATTTTACTGTTGAAGTGTACTTACTTTATTTAATATGCATATAAATACATACATAGTGTATATATTTATATCACTGCCTTAGGGTTCTTTGCATATTTATTAGATACCCAACCTAAAGAAGTATAGGTCTCCGAGTACACTAAAGAAAATACTCATACTCATTGTATCGGTTTGTAAAAACAATGGCATCAGGACAACACTGGTCTGAACTACACAATTGTAGAAGTTATTATTATTTATTTAGTTATTATTTATTTATTTCATTCGTTTCACGTCGTCTCAGGGTGACTCCGGCGGTCCTCTGAACTGCATGGTTAGCAACAAATACTACGTCCATGGCATTGCCAGCTTTGTGTCTGGTTCTGGATGCAATGCTTACAAGAAGCCTACTGTCTTCACCCGTGTGTCCGCCTACATCCAGTGGATGGACTCTGTGAGTATAGTGACATGTGGACATCTGAGGAATACTTCAACTTTTATTCTAATTGCGTTTCCTCTTTTTCAGATCATGAATTAAACAGGAGACGATCCTCGCTGGAAACGGACGGGAAAAAAAAAATCATTCCACTTTATTTTGACTCATCTGTGCCTCAAAAAAATAAAAATGATTTAAGTAGTCTTGTGTCACACACACACTTTTTCCTCGCTCATGTTCTCCCATGCCTAACACTATCTAGAAAGATGGGATGAAGTCTGTGACAATCCACAGGTGCAGCTGTTTCCACTGGTGTGGTGTCTTCATGTGTTTCACCTGTGCCTCAGTGCAGAGTGAGTCAGAGATCTGCAGGGAGCTGGATGAAAAGATGTGTGTGTGCGCGTGTGTGTATTTCTCTCTGAGAATTAACATGTTACAGGACGATCCCTACCTTTAAAAACCGGAAACTTAAACCTGAATACAACTTGAGCTGCAGTTTATACTTAATAATAATTCACCTTTGATTTCACTCATCAGTCGATGTGATGTAGAGCAGAGTCAGTTAATCACTTTGATGTGTCTTTTGTAATATAGACCTTGACGTGCCTCAGCACCGGATGCATTTCCTCATTCTCTGTACATATATTTGATCTTTATTCTGTTATTTTTAAGAGGAATGAAGGTCAACAGCTTCTAGAAAGTAAAAGGACAGCAGAGGTGAAGAAAAAATTGCAGGCAGGATGGAAGGGATGGAGGTGAATATCAGGGTTGATGTGTGAGTTGAAAGGGCAGATTCATAAGACAGAAGTGAGACCTGTAAACGACGAGCTGAAAAACAACGAGATGAAGATTACATGATCAGAAATGAGCAAATTAGAGCAACAGTTAAGGTGTTAAGGACATGGTTTGGTGATGGAGCTGTCTGGCTGGAGGAGAGAAGGACAATCTCAGAGGAAGTTTATTTTAAAAAATGACTTGATCCTACACTGGGGGACATGTTGAGTTAACAGCAGGTCAGCTACAACAGACTAAGAGTCAAGTATGTGGTTCCTCTGGGACTCGAACCCAGGACCTTCGGCCTGATATGACTTGAGACATTGCTGGCATTAAATTTAAGGAGGGAGATGATCTGCTGTGGTGACTGCTGAGTGAGTCAGCTGAAATTATTATTATTGTAATAATATACCATTAATACCCTTCCAGTATTCCCAGAACTACTAAATATTTTTGTGCTCTTGTCAAGTCAGGTTCAAGTAACTTGGCGGAGGAAAGGAGTATTTATTACTGTATTTGTAGACAGTGTACTATCTTTGACACACTACAGCTGGTGGAAGTCTGGCTGGCTGCTGGCCAGGTGACATACAGTACACAGGTTCACTTGATGGGGCAGCACTGTGGAGAACAGCATGATATGCACTGGAGGAGGTGCACACTGTGGGGTTACAATAGGAGACGGAAAGTACGTGACATGAATGAACATTTCACGTACAGTATAAACATGTCAATTATTCAAGGGTTTGCGGTGCAGTAAAAACAAATCCACGGAGCTGTACGACTTATAAATTCATCATGTCGCCAGCTGAGAGAAAAATCTTACGTGAACTTTGCCCTGTCACATAACCTGCTTGCGTAACAGCAAATGACTTTTTGTCCATAAGTGCAGGTAACACAGCTGTTTAAACTGAAAGCCAATAATATTCATCCAGAGCTTATGTGTCAAACTCAAGGCCCAGGGCCCAAATGCAGCCCACCAAATTGTTTTGTGTGGCCCACGGGGGCTTAAAAAGCATTTAGTGAAATCCATGCAGCAGAATTTCTTAACCTGAGAAATTAGGGTTTTTTTTTATTATTACACAGCAATGAACAATATTTGTTGTAATAAACAATAATCAATCTGTTTGTATCAGAGTCTGAATGACATTTTATTTTCAATATATCCAGATTATCTTTATATAAAGGAAATAAATGCATATGACTGGATTTTCTTTGAATGTAAAATTTAATTAATGTGCTTAATTAGTAAAAATTAAATTAACTACTTTACAAGGCGGCTCTTTCATTGACAGACTCCAGAGTTTGGGGTGAAAAAAATCACATTTGAACTGTACGCATGTCTTCAATGTATTACAATGACATCAATCAGCCCAGGACAGGAAAGGTTTAACTGTAGTTAATGAGGACCTTCTGCTTCTATACTTGGGTTAAAACACTTGAAATTGGACAGAAAACTGGAGATCCACCAAAGAGCGTGCTGTTCAAACAAAGACAGGTCGGCACTCGAGAGAATTGTCTGTTCGTCTAATAGAAAAACAGTGTTTTGTTTGTTTTTTTAATGCAAGGTTGCAGATCTATTTATAAAGACCAGGGGTTTGAAGGGCTTCTGAGTTGCATTAAAAACCACCATGCCCCCCCGTTGAACTCAGCTAAGCTATGACCATTGAAGGTTCCTGAAGGTATCATAGATGCAGCGCCTTCAATTAAAGTTTCAGAGAGATGTATGCTTTCATCAAGACCGTGTCGGGGTTTTTTTTTTAACACCAAAGGTTGCCATGGGCCTGCTGCTGTGAAGATCCGTCTCTGGCTGAAAATACCTGGTGCATCACAAAAAGGAAAAGATAGGGCAACAAAGAACTCCAGTCTGTAATACTGGATACGTGATCTACTGTTACATTTGCAAAACTGCTGTGATTACCACTCTAAGTTCCCAATGTACCACATAAGGACTGCGATCCAGTGAAGAATATATCTTTGTTCGAACTTTTTAGACTTCTTTGACAGAAAACGAACAGATATAGTGACAGGCACAGGGAAGCTGCAGAAATGTGAGAAGACACTTTTGTGTTTTGACACAATGCAAATTCCATCTGTTTCTGGATTCAGACTGTCTGCAGTCTTGAGTACAAGCTGACATTTACTCTGCCCCGTGATTGGTTTTTAATTAAATGTTTTTTTGTTTTTTTTTCATTTTGTTTCTGCATCCCTCAGAATCTGCTCTGATTGGTGTGAAATAAATAGACTTTTGTGTTTTTATTTTTCTTCTCGGTTGCCTCTAGGGTGCTTTTGTGACATTTTGGGAGTAATGGCTGCAGTGAGTTCTCAGGGACCACTGAAGCACACAGCTCGTGCACGTGAGCACACTGAGCCTACGTGCGCACGCGCGTGTGTGTGTCCTACCGCGGTTGCCTGATATTCATTCATTATTTCACTCCCTCTTCGCCTCAGACCATCCATCACCTTTTATGTGAATTCTCTTCAATGTTAGTGAGTATTACAAGCCTATTTTATGGAACCACGGAGTATATTCCATAAACAAGAGTAAAACAGGTCACACTGAGCGGCTGTAATTGTTCTGGGTGAACATTTTCCCAGCTCTGTTCGTATCATTATGAGGTTGAAGTGGAGGAGGTTTAGATCTTAGTGTCCTTAGAGGTGGAATAAACACCAGCTCTCACCAGCGTTTCCACTGACCTCCGGTCCTGGATCCCCGGTCAGCTGGACATTAAAGTTGCATTAATGTCTGGACTGAATGGTTGGAAAAGCCAATATTAATTCTTTTTAACTTTAACTAGGACTTCTATTAGCTTTTTGAATTGCTTTTACAACTCCTCTATGCATAATTCACTGTGGTCTCACTCTTCCAGCACACACACAAGAAGCAGTTTGAGTCTGAATGTTTTTCATAGGAGCAGAGCGGCAAAAAATCTTGTTTTGTTTTTTTTTTTAGAAAAATATATCAAATCTATAAGTCTCTCACAGCTATTCACAGCAGTTACAAGAATAATAATGGAAAAAAAAATCTACAGCAGTTCCAGACTCAGACTGAGCAGCTGTCTGGTTTAGCAAAGAGTGAAGAGAAAAATAGGAAGGACGCAGAAAGGAAAAGAAAGATTTCCTGAACAATACAGTCTACTTCATCGGTGGCTCAAAAAGTACTTTTTGAACATAAATGCTGACATGGAGTTTTGATAATGAAGAAATGTGCCTAAAATAAATATATGAAGTGCAGTGCTGACCTGTCATGTGGGCTCATTAGAAAAAAAAAATTTAAATATGTCGGATCAATAATATCTACACTCTGACTTTGACTGGGCTGAAGTACGTGTCCCGAGTTTTCTCCATCTGTTCATTTTTTTACGTGAAAACCCGAGTTTTCTCCATCTGTTCATTTTTACATAATATTCCGAGCTCTCACAGCTCAGAGCAGCTGTCAGCCGGTACTGCTGTACTGTAGTTAGGACCAGTCCTTCTTCCTTCACCCTGACAGTCAAGGATCTGCTGAGTGTCTGCACATGCTGAATGTACCACAAGTTGAAAGTGTTTATGAAAGTGGTGACAGTGGTTTTTAAGACTAGACATGCACCGTAGAATCAAATATATGTTTAAATGACCTGTTGTACGACGCCTTCATTTTTTTTCAGTGATTCCCTGTTGTCTGAATACACAGGTTTCTTCCTGTTACATATGAATATTTGAAATATCAGTAGTATCAGTAGTAGGATGTATCCATGTACTCTGTCTGGAGAAGTCCGGTCCAATTCTAGCCAAAAGGCCAACGTGCACAACTCAGGTGCAGGAAATTACAGCTGGTGCTCCAGTCTGATGGCTGGATTCACACCAATGAGTGACTGCAGGCAGCATTAAAACAATCATGGTGACGGTAGCCTGCAAGATGAGTCATCTGGTATCCACATAAGATTATGTGAGACAACTCCAAAAAAAAATCTCTTGCGAACCACCTGACTGGGACTCGTTCTCTAAGATGAGGGTGGTACTTAAAGTGTGGTACCTCACTGTTACACACCGGCCTTTCAAAAAACAGTAAGTTATTGGAGTACCACTAATAGGGAAATACGTAATGCCTATGCATACCACTGGTGGTGTATCCATAGTAGTAGCAGGAACCGGCTCTTGGAGACAACTGTTGCGATGATCGTGAACTCCTGGGAAAAATGATGTGAGACAACTCCAAAAAAAAAATCACTTGCAAACCACCTGAGGGCCGCGACCCAGTCTTTGGGAAACAATGATTTAGAACAACTTGAGTCACTTCAAAATCTGTCTTCTATCGTCTCAAAGAAATTTAAGTTTTCTTTGAGGACAATGGAAATTTAAGTTTTGTCCATTTGTCATTTGTTTCATAAATATTAAAAGAAAATATGTATATTTTATTCCTTATCAC
>NC_024317.1:18362970-18365873 GCF_000523025.1 Cynoglossus semilaevis
AATATACTGGTGTGTGAGCTCTACCGGGACTTCCTGTATCTTTTAACATGGAGCAAACGTCCTCAAACGCAGCATGAGGGTTCAAGGACGGTGTGGACATATGGTGTACAGATTGTTAAGCCTTTTGTTTAATTACAATTTTATAAGATGATGATGAAACAACCTGAGTATAGTTCATGCCAGGGTCTGGTTTCGATGAGACCGTATCACCGAGGAAACTTTGCAGAGTAAAAATCATTTGAAAGTGCATTAAAGGACAAGGCCAAACATTCACCTGGGACTAAAAATAAATGGTTCCTTTGCTGCATCAGCTAATCAGGAAACATGGTGATAACAGTGAGACAGACACAGGTGCATGTCAGCTGGGACACACACACACACACACAGACAAAATACACATGCCTGACCACGTAAAGTATAAGTAGAGTCGACTCCAGTGTCCAGTGCAGACAGTTTTCGGAGACTACAGACATGCTCAGATTCCTTCTCTTCACTTCTCTCGCAGCCTTAGGTTAAAAACGAAACCGTTTTTCCTCACCTGATACTTCAGCACATTTTGTCCAAAAACATTATGTCTGACTGTTATATGTTCTGTTCTTTGCTCAGTGCTGGCTGAGCTGGAGCCTCAGCCCAGGTACTTGGAGGATGACAGCGCTGAAGAGAGAGTAGTGGGAGGTGAAGTGGCGAGAGCGAACTCCTGGCCCTGGCAGGTACAGTTAATACACTTGACTTGAGGGAAGAGGAAATAATTCTCATCATCTTATGGTAGAATGGAGTGGAGTCACGGCATGATTTCAAATACTCTAGGCACTGTGCAGGTGAAATGACTGTCAGAATATTTTTGGGCTTATAGGAAGAATGTATGTATAGTTTAAGAAAACTGCTTAAGCGTGGTGTTATGAAAAGAAAACAACAGTGTCAGAATATTTCCCTGCTTCATTAAAGGATTCTCTGTGAGGTTAAACAGGCAGAGACAGGGAGTCGTTAAATGGCTAATGATCTCTACTGCCCTCCCCCCTCTCCCCTCTTTCACCCTCAATCAGATTTCTCTTCAGTACATGGGTAGTGGCAACAACTACTACCACACCTGTGGAGGAACCCTGATCAGGAGGGGATGGGTCATGACCGCGGCCCACTGCGTTGACAGGTACGAGTCTCCGGCATAAGACGTTGACATAAATATTAAATATTAAATGTTAAAACGCAGCACCGCTGTGACGGAGCTTACTATGGTTAATTTATTTACTTTTACAAAGAAACCTTTACGTTCTTGATCCCCTACAGCCGCAGGACTTGGCGCGTTGTTGTCGGAGAGCACAACCTGAACTCCCAAGAGGGCAGAGAGCAGTACATGGGTGTGAGCCAGGTCTACCTCCACCCCAGGTGGAACTCTGCTAGTGTTGCTGGAGGGTAAGTATAAACATAAACATATATACTTTGTGTAATGGTGTCCAAAATACTAACCAGAGTTACGTGTTGTTGTCACTTGTGTTAATTAAACGGTTATTAAAGAACTAAACTTTAAATCTTTAAAAGAAGAAATTTTACATTTGACCTTTACGTACACGGCCTCACTATCCTGTAGCTTTAACGCAGAGACAACTTCAGTGAATTACTGTAAAAGTACTGGTGAAATGTTACCTTAGGGCAGGCGTGGGCTAACGTTTTGACTCGTGCGCCACAATTGTCCTAAAATTGAACAGGGAAGCCGGAGCCGATAGATGGAGAGTTCGCGTGAACTAAGATAAATGAAATCATGCATAAATGCTAACTTGCTTTTAGCATTTTCTACACCATCTATTGGGGAAACGTGGGTATTGCATGAAAAAAGCAGAAGTATAATGATAAAATTAAATAAATAATTTAATTTTGAAAAGTTTGGCGGGTCGGATTAAAAAGCTGAACGGACAGCATCCGGCCCCCGGGCCTTAGTTTGCCCATGCCTGCATTAGAGCAATATACCAACCATTGTGGTTGCTCTGGTCTCATCCACCAACCTGCGTTTCAGTTATGACATCGCACTTCTGCGCCTGTCCTCTGAAGTCACCCTGAACAACTACGTCCAGCTTGGTGCCCTCCCTCCTTCTGGTCAAGTCCTGCCCCACAACAACCCCTGCTACATCACTGGATGGGGACGCACCGCAAGTACGTCTGGCACCAGGACACACTCTATGATGAATGGATCTGCTCAGTGTTTACTGTTTAACTCTGGACTGGCTGTGATCTATAAATTATTCTGCTGTCTCCAGCTGGAGGTCAGCTCTCCGCCCAGCTGAAGCAGGCCTACCTGCCTGTTGTTGACCACAGGACCTGCTCCAGCAGTGGATGGTGGGGCTCCACCGTGAAGGACACCATGGTCTGTGCTGGTGGTGGCAGTGAGTCTGGTTGCCAGGTGAGGGTTCTGTTCAGATTTGTTATTTATTTTTCTAGTCAGGAGCACGGGAAACCAGTTTATGTTACGGCGGATTGCTTTTTTTAATTATACTTATTACTGATGAATTATGATTTCATATAATTGAATAGATACAGACTAACCATGAAACTCTTTAGAAAACATGTGAAGATCTAGTTCAGTGACACCACAGTCAGGCCTGACCTCTTCCTGTGAGATAAGACATTTTACAGAACACTTCTGAAGTTTCATGCTGCATCAACCAGGGCATCAGTTCAAAAGATCCAGGCTTGGGCTGACAGTAAGCTGTACCGCACGTCAACCTCAAAAACCTTTCTTCTGCACAAACCTGTTTGAGACAAAATGACAGCAGAAGGATCTATTTTCGAACAGGTTGAAGAGCTGTAGAACAGGTTGAAGGGGCTGAGATAAAGCCATCACTTGAATGAATTCTTGCCTGTAATATCCCTCATGTCCCTGACCCCAGGGTGACTCTGGTGGACCCCTGAAC
>NC_024317.1:18369554-18377387 GCF_000523025.1 Cynoglossus semilaevis
CGGGACTTCCTGTATCTTTTAACATGGAGCAAACGTCCTCAAACGCAGCATGAGGGTTCAAGGACGGTGTGGACATATGGTGTACAGATTGTTAAGCCTTTTGTTTAATTACAATTTTATAAGATGATGATGAAACAACCTGAGTATAGTTCATGCCAGGGTCTGGTTTCGATGAGACCGTATCACCGAGGAAACTTTGCAGAGTAAAAATCATTTGAAAGTGCATTAAAGGACAAGGCCAAACATTCACCTGGGACTAAAAATAAATGGTTCCTTTGCTGCATCAGCTAATCAGGAAACATGGTGATAACAGTGAGACAGACACAGGTGCATGTCAGCTGGGACACACACACACACTCACAGACAAAATACACATGCCTGACCACGTAAAGTATAAGTAGAGTCGACTCCAGTGTCCAGTGCAGACAGTTTTCGGAGACTACAGACATGCTCAGATTCCTTCTCTTCACTTCTCTCGCAGCCTTAGGTTAAAAACGAAACCGTTTTTCCTCACCTGATACTTCAGCACATTTTGTCCAAAAACATTATGTCTGACTGTTATATGTTCTGTTCTTTGCTCAGTGCTGGCTGAGCTGGAGCCTCAGCCCAGGTACTTGGAGGATGACAGCGCTGAAGAGAGAGTAGTGGGAGGTGAAGTGGCGAGAGCGAACTCCTGGCCCTGGCAGGTACAGTTAATACACTTGACTTGAGGGAAGAGGAAATAATTCTCATCATCTTATGGTAGAATGGAGTGGAGTCACGGCATGATTTCAAATACTCTAGGCACTGTGCAGGTGAAATGACTGTCAGAATATTTTTGGGCTTATAGGAAGAATGTATGTATAGTTTAAGAAAACTGCTTAAGCGTGGTGTTATGAAAAGAAAACAACAGTGTCAGAATATTTCCCTGCTTCATTAAAGGATTCTCTGTGAGGTTAAACAGGCAGAGACAGGGAGTCGTTAAATGGCTAATGATCTGTACTGCCCTCTCCCCTCTTTCACCCTCACACAGATTTCTCTTCAGTACATGGGTAGTGGCAACAACTACTACCACACCTGTGGAGGAACCCTGATCAGGAGGGGATGGGTCATGACCGCGGCCCACTGCGTTGACAGGTACGAGTCTCCGGCATAAGACGTTGACATAAATATTAAATATTAAATGTTAAAACGCAGCACCGCTGTGACGGAGCTTACTATGGTTAATTTATTTACTTTTACAAAGAAACCTTTACGTTCTTGATCCCCTACAGCCGCAGGACTTGGCGCGTTGTTGTCGGAGAGCACAACCTGAACTCCCAAGAGGGCAGAGAGCAGTACATGGGTGTGAGCCAGGTCTACCTCCACCCCAGGTGGAACTCTGCTAGTGTTGCTGGAGGGTAAGTATAAACATAAACATATATACTTTGTGTAATGGTGTCCAAAATACTAACCAGAGTTACGTGTTGTTGTCACTTGTGTTAATTAAACGGTTATTAAAGAACTAAACTTTAAATCTTTAAAAGAAGAAATTTTACATTTGACCTTTACGTACACGGCCTCACTATCCTGTAGCTTTAACGCAGAGACAACTTCAGTGAATTACTGTAAAAGTACTGGTGAAATGTTACCTTAGGGCAGGCGTGGGCTAACGTTTTGACTCGTGCGCCACAATTGTCCTAAAATTGAACAGGGAAGCCGGAGCCGATAGATGGAGAGTTCGCGTGAACTAAGATAAATGAAATCATGCATAAATGCTAACTTGCTTTTAGCATTTTCTACACCATCTATTGGGGAAACGTGGGTATTGCATGAAAAAAGCAGAAGTATAATGATAAAATTAAATAAATAATTTAATTTTGAAAAGTTTGGCGGGTCGGATTAAAAAGCTGAACGGACAGCATCCGGCCCCCGGGCCTTAGTTTGCCCATGCCTGCATTAGAGCAATATACCAACCATTGTGGTTGCTCTGGTCTCATCCACCAACCTGCGTTTCAGTTATGACATCGCACTTCTGCGCCTGTCCTCTGAAGTCACCCTGAACAACTACGTCCAGCTTGGTGCCCTCCCTCCTTCTGGTCAAGTCCTGTCCCACAACAACCCCTGCTACATCACTGGATGGGGACGCACCGCAAGTACGTCTGGCACCAGGACACACTCTATGATGAATGGATCTGCTCAGTGTTTACTGTTTAACTCTGGACTGGCTGTGATCTATAAATTATTCTGCTGTCTCCAGCTGGAGGTCAGCTCTCCGCCCAGCTGAAGCAGGCCTACCTGCCTGTTGTTGACCACAGGACCTGCTCCAGCAGTGGATGGTGGGGCTCCACCGTGAAGGACACCATGGTCTGTGCTGGTGGTGGCAGTGAGTCTGGTTGCCAGGTGAGGGTTCTGTTCAGATTTGTTATTTATTTTTCTAGTCAGGAGCACGGGAAACCGGTTTATGTTACGGCGGATTGCTTTTTTTAATTATACTTATTACTGATGAATTATGATTTCATATAATTGAATAGATACAGACTAACCATGAAACTCTTTAGAAAACATGTGAAGATCTAGTTCAGTGACACCACAGTCAGGCCTGACCTCTTCCTGTGAGATAAGACATTTTACAGAACACTTCTGAAGTTTCATGCTGCATCAACCAGGGCATCAGTTCAAAAGATCCAGGCTTGGGCTGACAGTAAGCTGTACCGCACGTCAACCTCAAAAACCTTTCTTCTGCACAAACCTGTTTGAGACAAAATGACAGCAGAAGGATCTATTTTCGAACAGGTTGAAGAGCTGTAGAACAGGTTGAAGGGGCTGAGATAAAGCCATCACTTGAATGAATTCTTGCCTGTAATATCCCTCATGTCCCTGACCCCAGGGTGACTCTGGTGGACCCCTGAACTGCAGCGTCGACGGCCGCTGGGTTGTCCATGGTGTGACCAGCTTTGTGTCGTCCTACGGCTGCAATTACCCCAAGAAGCCCACCGTTTTCACCCGTGCCTCCGCTTACATCAGCTGGATGAATGGCGTACGTATTGAAAACATTATGTTTATCATAATTATTTGTTATTATTTGTAAAACCACACAGGCTGTGTTACACATGTGTTACATTAAGTACTTTGACCAGACACATGCTGACTCATTTGTTCTTACGTTTCCAGATCATGGGTTGAGTATAAAGACGATCTACATGGAGACCAGGGATGAATCAGATTTGGCCTCCTTTCCTGTCCACCAGCAGAATAAAAATGTTTATAACACATACTTGCTGTATGTGATTTTTTTTTTGTCTGTTTTCATTTGTATGTAATTTTTATTGTCAATTTTGTTGCAAGTAGATATTGTCATCACATAATGCAAACGAGCATAAGTGCCGGTAAAAGAGCAATTAAAGGACAAATAGAAGTGGAAGAGTCATTCTGAAATAAATAAATAGTTTCACAAACAGAAATACCAATGGGTAACGTTTCATTCGGACTCAACGTGTATTTGACCAAATCTTTTTTTTCTTTTCACATGAGTGTACCTATTAACCTTAGGGTTCAAAAAGGTATTTAATGGTGAGATAGTGCCATCTTGTGGATAAACAACCAACAACCAAACTAAGTAGTTGCCTTGAACCACATCAACGTTTACTTCTATGGCACTTAACTTAAGTTTACGTAAATAAACGACGTTGTTTTTGTATCATGTATTAATTAATGTCATACTTGTGTAAACTCATGCTAACTATAACATTTGTTTATTGCTGTAGTGTTATTAGGCGTTTTTCAGGTGATTTATTGCTGTTTAACATTTAATAACACGTTTTCACTTCAAATACATCCATATTAGTTACGTTTAATAAATGAGTTCAGTGTAAAAAATATAATATGGCTTTCTATATGGATAATATACAGTAGAATGAGAAACCTTGGCTTAATGTACGAAGAATGAAAATGTGCATATCCAGCACGTCCTGATTGATGAAACAACAAAAACTATAGGACACACACTGGCACACAGGCACACAGATGCCCGGGAGATGACAGGTGCACTGGGCACAAATTAATCAAATGAAATTAAAGCAGCGTTCTGTTCAGCTTCATCACTGTCAAGAGTCAAGCTGATTGGCTGTCACCGTTTCCCTAATTGACAGGAACAAAACAGATTAATTATTGTGATCATTAATGTGTTTTTCCTACCAGAAATAGCAGCACTGAATGATATTTGTTGTAGAAGCAACCTTTAATTTGTTGTTCTTTAAATGGTGTAATTAACGTACAAATACCTTGATATATATATATATATGTATATATATATATATATATATATATATATATATACCTGGGAAATACTTTTATGAAGTGTCACGGTGCAAACAAATTTAGTAAAAGTGCAACTGGAGAATAGCAGTGACAAATTCCTCCAACTGGAGGAGGCTGTTTGTTAAAATATTACAGCCCATACAGATCATTAAATTGGCGGTGAGATTAAATTTTAACCACAACAGCAGACGAATGATGAGCCATATGGCGCCATCAAAGTGTTTCTGAGCTGATTAATTAGCCGCCCCGTATAATGTGAGCCAGAAGTGCTAAACCTCCACAGTTAGTCATGAAAACAAATGAAGTGGAAGCCATTTACAGTAGTGGCTGTCAAAATAACAAAGTTAGCGGCTATAATTAGCATTAGCGGCGTTATTAGCAGTATCAGTTGTATGCTTTTCATATAATATCTTTTGTCATTACACACTAGATGCTACGCGTAGATGCAAAGGCCAGTGGGGGGAAGCTGCCTGACCTTCTTCTCTTTCACGTCGTATCCAGTGACAAAATTTCTGACGCCGTTTTCTTTTATCTGACTGGAAATTGATACAGACGAGCAGCAGTGGTCAATACTGTTGCATCAATAATGCAACTAGGGAGGCAATCTGCCAGCCAAGCACTGACTTGGAACTTTGGTGTGGTAGATTTAGCATTGGAGTGGAACTGACTGTGTCCTCACTTAGCTTTGCTCATCTTTCGTCTTTGTCTTCGCCGATTCCATAATGTAAGCAAATGGGGACAGAGTTTAAATGTGCAACGCGAAATAGACCTGTGTGAACCTATACGAACTTAAATTAAAGTGTAACACAATCTAAACTACAGAAATGTACAATACATAATACAATATTAATGCATTTAAGGCCCTGAAAAAGTCACAAATATCTGTCAAAATAGCTTTATTGGCTGGCTCATTGTGTGTATAAATAACGGCCAGTTGAAAGTTACCCATCTACAATCTTTAAATCTTTAAATATATTTATAATTATTTTAATAATTTTGTCTTAAAATAATAATCATACTAAAATGAATACACTTTTATTACCTTACAACGAGGCATATTTGTTTTATTTCTCTGTTTTTGTGCCGAGGCCCATAAATGTACAAGACCACATTTCATATAATCCGATGCAGACAAATAAATTGTGTGCTAACTTGTATAATATGGCGCGAGCCACCAGGGTTAATGGCACCACCTGCTGTTGTTCAACACAAACTGTTATAAATCAAAGATGAGCCAGCTGAACCCCGGGCTGGTGAATGTTCCAGACTCTGTGTGAGTTTGTGCTTGAAAATAGAACCAAACTGCTACAACTTTTATAGCTCCTCGTTAATTAATATAAATAATGGCAAAGTCACACAACTCCTTTTTATTGTGGTGCTGTGGGAAAAAAAACTAATGTGACAAGCTGTGTTTTAGCTTTCCATATGTTAGAGCACTAATGAAGCTAAAACCATTTAATTTCTATACTGGTTTGTTTGCTTATATTTTAAATCTGAAAAAATTAACATCTCTAAAATTATCTGTATTCAGCTGGCAGTGAATAACATCTGTCTCAAAAACAATAATACACTTGGCAAAAGACAATGTTTACAGACAATTCTGTTTAAATTGGCCCTAAAGAATATGTGAGCCGGATGTGACCTATTTTAACCCTACACACTGGTGACAGTCCATCAACATTCACACACTCTTCGATGGACGAGGCAGCACCAGCTTCAGTCCGATGTCCACCACACAGGAAGGCATGTAAGAGAGCGGGATCCAGAGAAGTTTAGCATCCCAGCCAGCGCTGTATCTGCTGCGTGGGTGCACAGCAGTCAGAGCATGCTCCATGCAACTGGTCACCTTTGTCAGGTCAGAGTCACACACTGCATTCATGATCAAACGCTGGACTTTGATGTCTGGGGAGAGAGAGTACAACAGCAGAAGGAGTCGCAGTTATTTTATTCATCAACCACATATAAAAGTTTTGTTTTTTTTCTCTGATCCACAAACGTACAGGATTGTGTACATTATGTGGCTTGTGATAGCATGAAGGGTTTGTCGATAACTGTGTGAGGCCTAATTGCTTGGTGGATAGTATAGTATAGTATATTATAGTATAGTATGGTATAGTATAGTATAGTACAGTATAGTATAGTATAGTATGGTATAGTATAGTACTGTACAGTGCAGTACAGTGTAGTGTAGCATACTGTAGCATGACATAGGACGGCATAGGATAGTTAATTACAAAATCATAACATAGCATAGCATAGCATAGCATAGCACTTTGAAGGCTAGTGCACTTGCTGTGTTGTGCAGTCCAATGGATTTAAGTATGACATTGTCTATTATAGTACAGTTGAGTATCTCATAGCATGGTCCAGTATACTAAAGTCAAGTGTGGCATAGAATAGTATGATATCTACAGTGCAGTACAGGACTGTATAATAGAGTACAGTATAGGATAGTATAGATTATAATAGAATTTGAAAAACACACACTGTGGTACTTTTCTGAAATACTGCATGTGTATATTGAGCAGACCTGAAAACAAAGAACACCATTGTATTGAAACATGCATACATTTATCCAGGTACTTGTCTCCATAGCTGGCCTGGACGTCAGGGCTGAGCTGGTTCCACAAGCGATGCAGTTCCCTCTCCAGTGGGTCGAGGCTCGTCACGGCGGTTCTGAAGAAGCCCGGCTCGATGATGCAAACTTTAACTCCGAAGTAGTTAATGTCCCTCCTAGATACAAAATGTTCACAAACCAAATCATTTTTTTTGTTTTTAATTAAAATACTACAGTAATAATTGGAATGAATAATTGTTTACCAGCTTTTAAGTAGAAAAATGGTAGCTGACCTAAATATTTGTATTTGTGTCAATATTCAAGCTATAAAACGTTTATATTAAAAGCATATTAATGTTGCTTTGCATCTGCGATGACATTCAGTGCATGTGGAAATGAACTACAGTTACAACATGTTGACAACAGATTTGACCTTACTTGAAAAAATGTTATTAATTTGACTTTTCGAGTGCTTCAGAATCTCAAATCCAACACCAAACAGTTAGCTGGAGATATTTGTTGACCAAGGTGTTAACAGAAGCAGACCTGAGGCAGTCAGAAAAGGCTTCGACGGCAAACTTGGAGATGCAGTATCCTCCACCATTCGCGGCCACTCGGCCCAGCACTGATGCTACGTTGACGATGCGGCCGCGAGCCTTCTTGATGAGGGGCAGGAAAGTCATTGTCATGGAAATCATTCCGTTCAAATTAACTTTAAGTGTGTTTTGGAAATCTTCTACTCTCATCCACTCTGAAGGGCCCATTGGTAATGAACATCCAGCGTTGTTTACAATGCCCCAGAGTCCTACAAAAGAGAGAAGAAGAGAAGCAATTATTAAGAACAGATGTAACACTAAAAAAATGAGAAAAATATCTCTCACCTTTCTCTCCAACTTCATTTTTGGTGAACTCCATGGCTTTCTGGACACTATCCTGATTGGTAACGTTAAGCAGGACGGTTTTCAGATAAGCACCGGCCGACATCTTCAGGTCATCGC
>NC_024317.1:18377751-18414191 GCF_000523025.1 Cynoglossus semilaevis
GTTACCTGACACTATACTGAGTGGACACTGTCAGCAGGACGGTTTTCAGATAAGGGCCGGCCGACCTCTTCAGGTCATCGGCTCCTTTTTCCGTCAGACAGCCAGCCAGCACACGGAAACCTTTCCGATCCAGCTTCTTACACAGCAGGTTCCCGAACCCTGAGTCACAGCCCGTCACAAACACATACTTGTCGGTGAGTTCTTCAATCTCCAGGCTGTCTCTGTACAGCCACACGATGAACCACAGCACCACCACAGTAGCACCGATGTACAGCCAAGCATTCTCCCTGAAGGAGAAAAGAAGATAAAACATTAAAAAAAAAAAATAGACCTAAAAGTTCCAGGATACAACTCCAAACTAAAGTGACAGCTGTGGTGTTGACTGAAGTTTCTCACCCTAAAATGTCCTGGACTGACGGTGACTCCATGTTGATTCTGGAGTAAGGGTTAAAGTTTTGATCAGCTGGGAGGACTTAGTATTTGCTGAAAAAAAAAACATTTACAAATGATGGTGGACAGTGACATGTCACAAAAAGTAGTTCTAGTAAATAATAAAAAAATATATACCACATCCTAATACACATAATTACGTAATATCAGTACTTAAAAATAATTCAGATTTTTATTTATTATATATTATTGTTATTATTACAACAAAGGTGTGTTTTCTTTTTCACTGAGAGCTGTCTGTGTTTGTAGTACAGAAGTACTTTGGCCACATGAGAAATCTTTGGATAATACGCTTATGAAAGCGAGAAAGGCATCTGTGAGAGTACAATCGCAACGACAGGGTGGGGAGTGGTGGGGAGCTGGAGGAGAGGGGGGCTATTGTTTAAAAGCATGAATTCAATGCCCGTGACGGAGCTGCTTAGGCTTATTGCTGGAAACCTATTAGTTTACACGGTTCTTAGATTGTAACCGCAGACAGCAATTAATTAAATTGTATGTATGTATACAGGCAAATAGTAGCTTTTTTAAAAAAAATAACTTTAATTAATTGCAAAATACTGGAAAATGCTGTGCATATACGTCATAGGAAGAAGAATACATTTTTGGCTTGTCTCTTTATCAGCAGGCTCCACATAGCGATTTGGCAGAATTTTTACACCTGACGCTCTCACTGACAAAACAAGTTTGAGGGATCAGTGGTATTGAACTCACAACCTTCTGATAGCAGGCATTAATGTCATAAGAAATATTACAGTAACAACCAACCATTACATCACTAAACTAAACTAACTAACTAACTAAACTAAAAAAACACACACCAGCTCTATGTAACTCACTGCTTTAGGGTAAACATAAAATCATTTGTTATTTGAAAATAAAATATGAAACGTACAACCATTAAAAAATACTATAAAAGTTTAAATTTTAGAGCTAAGTGACATTCTAATAAAGCTGAGAAGAAATGACAATGAAAAATTTGTATTCCCTACCTTTTCAACTTTAATCGGACCTTCACAACTTTCCCGTCCTCTTCACTTCCTCTTTCTTCCTTTACTTCTGTGGTTACTGAGGGGCCAGTCACAGAGAAAGAGTTTATCCCCATGGTTTTATCCCTTAAGACAAGAGCACAACTGATAATCCCCAATCCATAAAATCCATTTTACTGTGTGCTGGTTTAAAAAAGTGTCAGAAGCACACTTTTGTAAACATAATGCAAACATGGTTATCAAAGAACCTACTTTCCAACTTTAAACGCTGTGTTAAATAACAAGTGCTTTCATAACGACAAAAACGCTGCTTTCTGATAATAACAAGGCACAAAGCAGGTTAACATTTCAATAGAAATAGGTATGTTTCTTAAGAGTTATCAATGGTCTTTTTTTTGGTTGACATACGTCTTGCATGGCAGTCTTAATATTTACAGAAAATGCTAAATGCTAAATGTGATGTATGCTGTTACTGATACCTACTGAGTTTTTTCTTTAAAGAATATAATCAACACAAAATTTGCTGTAAAAATAAACTCACCATGTGAGCGGTTGCGTCAAACATTCCTCGTCCTGAATGGACCCGGTGCTATTTTTATCCGGTCACTGGATTTTACAGGTTCAGAAAATATTTCTGTTGAAAAATCCTGTTGGTTATTACACTGTGAATGTCATTTGGTAGTTTGCCCTTCACTTTCGCAACCCTTACAATCGAGAGAGCAGATTAGATAAACTTTTATGACTTGTTCGGTGGGAAGCTACAGAAACATTACCAGTGTCATTAAAAAGTAAATCAATAACAATAATTAATAGATTATTAATAGATGTGTTAAATCTTCCAGGATGGCTTTGTCAAAATTAAAGACTTGTGTGTGTATGTAGGTTAGTTTCCTGATTTGTTTAGCACTTGTTAACCACACCGACCCATAACACTGATATTTCTATTGGAATAAGAGAAATTATAATATTGACAATTTTAATGATGAAAAAAACATTATCGTCCCAAAAGAATAACAAAAAGCAAAAGAAAATCTAAAAGACAATGTTATTATTATTAAGAAAAAAAATATCCACACATTTTATTTTATTGAAAAACATCTCTCTTTAAACTATATACAGGGTATATGAGTCCAATGTGTAAATCTGATGTATTATTACCATATTACTAAAGACAATGGAGACGTGAGAACCATTTATAAATCATTTGCATTGACTTCACTTCAAATTAATAGCATATTTCATCTGTATATATAGACACAAACAGTTTTGTTTGATTTATTAAGCAGCGGTTTATTTGTTGTTGCAAAAAAAATTATTCAAATGACAAATGTAAAAAGACGACTAACAGAAAACTGCAGGCAGTTATTAATGTACACAAACCATAAATAAATAAACATACGCATATGCATAGATCATGAATCAAGTATTTTAAAAGGCTATTTTACATAATACTTTTTTGAAAAATATCTCAAAAATAAAAAGGTTGTAGCCCTGGCAAAAAGAGTTCCGTGACAGTCCCTTACAGAGGCTCTACAGAGTCAGACTTTTCTAATGGGAATCAGATGGAATTCTGTCTTTGATTCTCCTCCTTTTACAATCAGCTTTAATCATCACGTTTGTCTGCATGTGATGTTTACGACGATGCAGAATGAAGCTGGCCTTTGTGTACGTACTCCAGGGCTGTGGCAATGGTTCTCATGTCCATCTCAATGCTACGGGCCCAGTTCTCCACATCACCAATCTCCTGTTCAAAATAGTCGTGCAAAAACACTTGATGGTTAGTAAATTGTACAATCTATTTCTTTCTTTCTTTTTTCAATCTGAGGATTCATCTCACCTTAAGAGCTTGATTAAATCCTTCCACCATACTGATCCACTGTGCAGTTTGTTTGGAGAACTGACCCGCCTGCACTTGGAGAGTCTTCACTTCGTGGTCAAGCTTACGCTGGTTAACATATGCCTGAGCAACACTGATGTCAATCACAAAAAAAGATAAAACATTACTGCTAATAAATTAATGTGTTAATTACTTTGATATATTTCATCACTATTATATTTGCAGAAGGCACCAAATCACATTTACACAACATGTGTAGCTGTGGGTGACCTGCATCTCTCACCTGCATTTTTATTATCAATAACATGACAATACATTTAGCCTAACTTCCATACCCGACGTTGAGGTGATCGACCAGAGCTTCAGTCAGACAGGTGGCTGCAGTAATTGCTTCACGTCTCCGTCTCTCTATACAAGATTTAAAGTCGAACAACACAAACATTAATCTTTAACATTGGACACCAATCTTTGTTTTTAGCACTGATTAGCATTGAAGCTAGCTCACGTCACGAAGCCTCACCCTGCAGGTCTTTCCGCTCATTTTGTTTGGCCTGGTGTTCTTTCAGCAGACGAGACAACATCTTTAATTATACCTATAGTTTTGTTTAAGTAAGAAATATATTTATATAATGACATACAGAGTGCAGGACCGTCCACACGCTAACACTAACGTAGCTGTGTCACGAGACACAGTTAAAGGAAGTCACGCGGGGGCGTGTCAGAAAATGGATCTATAAGCAAATCAACAAAACTATCAACTATCTGTTGATCTGTCATCGGCGTTATGTGAGTGAATACGTCTAGTCAGTTAAGACGGCAAAGTGTTTAGAAATCACACAAACACAAGAAGCGATAGCTCTTATGTATGTATTTTTTATTAACCTATTTCGAGCTTTCAAAATAAAAGCACGAGCAGCTAAACATTTCAAAGAATCCATACTTAAACTGGCGAGACTGGTCATGAGTCTACTCTGTGGAGAATTTGAGAAAACAGTGTTTCTAAGTGCATAAATATATATATAATATAAATAATATCTGTTACAGTTTCAAATTAAAAGTATTGTGAAAATAATCCGAAAATCAGCGTGATTTCTCTTAAAAATTAAATTAATTAAAGCCAAATGTGAAAACTGCTGGGAAATTACCTTTGAGCAAAAACTTTTTCTGCGGAGCTGTGTATTCTTTCTTTGCAGAGATAGACGCGCTCATGGTATGTTTTGGTCCTGGAGCGGACCTGCGTATTTGTACCTCGTCTCATGTTATTTTATTTGGAAAAACTATCAACGGAAGTGTTGTGCTTGCTAACTACCGAAAGCAGGGCTGTGCTGTTGGCCGGCGGCTACCTGTCAACATCTTGGAAGTAGGTTATTCTTAGGTTTTGGTGGTTCTTTTTCTCCTGTTTGGACCAGGTATAAACATTTTGTCTTATACTGTGTAAGAAATGTAGAATTTTCTCGAGCGACAGGTCTAAACTTTTGAAGTAACCGACAGCTCTTAGCTTTATTAACGTCAGATTATGCTAATGCTTGGTGTTTAGCACGACGCCAAACACAGTTGCTAAGTTGTTAAGTTTCTGTTTAAATGGTAATATCATAACATAACAACTCTCCGAAGCACCAGGGTCCTTAAATGTGTAATGAGAAATAGTCAGCTGGTGGGCTCTAATGCTGAGAGCCTTCGTGTAGCATGAAGGACAGCCTTCAAGTATTCCTAATGTCGTCACAGTCTGACGCCGTCATTTTGATAGATTAATGAATAGTATTCGACCTGCATTAAAGTCATTGTGTCCATATCACGTGTCAAAAGCTATTTCGCATATTATAAACAACATAACTGTTATACCTATATAGCATTACGATAGGATTATTTGTTATGAAATTTTCTTAACAAGACCAGCAGGTGTCAAGTCAACGTTGATATGTTTATTATTACTATTTACACTAGAGATAACCCTTCAGTGTTCCTTCTGAATCTGAGCGATGTTCACTTTTTGTAAATATTTCTGAAATATACAATATAGAAATTATACTGTTCTTCAACCTTTTCTACACTAGTTTTTGTTTGTGGTAGATCACTCATTCCGATCTTAACACTGCTTGTTAACACATCCTGTGTTCATGTTCACAGTTGTTTGGAGTTCTCTTTATTGCAAAGCAGTGGTGTAATGGAAGAACCATGAAGGCTCAATTACAAGTTACAGGTGGGTAATTCTGTGACTATTGGTAGTACTTATTAGGATTAGTAGGATTTAGGTAGAGAAAAACATGTTTCTGCTGTGAAGTTGTACTGAGTATAACTGTGTATTTGACAAACAAAATGCTTGAATCTGATAATACATATTTTTTAGAATAGTCAATTGTCAATGTTGCACATTCAATGCTGCTTTTTTGTCTGTCCAGTGATTTCGGCCCGGCTGAAGGAAAACAAAAAGAACTGGTTTGGTCCCAGTCCATATGTGGAGGTTGTTGTGGACGGCCAGTCAAAGAGGACAGACAAGTTCAATAACACACACAGTCCAAAATGGAATCAGGCTCTCACTGTGTAAGTTTGACTCTAATTTTTGTTTTCCACTCAATCACTGTTTGAGTTAAACGTCAATATTTTTTTTCTACTAGGTTTATTCATCTTTTTTTCTTTTCTGCGTTAAAAAAAATGTGGCTCTTAAATGACCATAAGTTTATAAAATAATTAACATGTATAATACCTGTATGTGTATTTTGTGAGACACTAAAAACATTGTAGTCCTCAAAATTATTTTTTAATTAATTATTTTTATAATTTCTTTAATATATTTTTTTGTATTTATTAAAATCATGTCGATGCAGTCACGTCTTATGACAGGGAATAGCAGGCAGACCTTTTTATCTACTTTTTTTTTTTTTTTTTTAAAGAATTGTGACCCCTGTTAGCAAACTCATCTTCCGAGCTTGGAGCCACCAGACATTAAAGGCAGACATCCTGTTAGGAATTGCCTCACTGGAGATCCTGCAGGCACTCAAGACTAATGACCTGAAATGTAAGTTCACATTACTGTCTGTAGGCTTCTTAATTTCATCTATATTATTTATTTTGTATTTTTACCTAATTATATCTGTAACTGTCAGTTTTACCCCTGTTAGATATCTGTGATGTTATCTTACATCTTTACCATATTCTTTATGGTTCACCATATATCTGGTCTATGTAAATTGTTTGACTTAAAAGGCACTGTTCGTACAACAGAAACTTGCCATTAAAAATGTTTAACCTTAATCTGTGTCTAAACCAGTGTGTGAGGTGGTGCAGACCCTGCAGTTGTGTTCTGACGGAGACCCCCAGGATGTTGTAGGTGACCTGTCGGTCTGTCTGGATGGCCTGCAAGTGGATCCTGAAACCTTTGCTTCTGCAGAGAGGGATTATAGTAAGTAATGCATGAAGGAATAAACACACAAAAGTAAAAGATCAGACAGTATCACATCATCATGGACATTTTTTAGTGATATGGATTTGGTGCTGTTAAAACAGCAAAAAGAAACCTTAACCATAAACCATAATCCTATATAAAGTTATTCTACAGTTTTAGACTCCTTCAAGAAAAAAATCAGTTATTAGAAAATTCAAGGAGGTAACCGTTATTGTATTTCTGAAAAAAGTGTTTTTTCTCAAGTGTACCCTAAAGATCGATTTTCCTTTTTTTTTTCTTTTGTTCCAGTTGCTGCTTCAAGTAGAAATGTGAGAGAAAATGGAGATGCTAGAAACAGGTCCAGTACTGTTTTTTATTCCCATGTTTATCAAAAAAACAAAGAAAATCAGTAATGTGTTTTTTCTTGCTTCTGCGCCTCTTTATGGTCTATCCCAATAAAATAACCTCTTGTGAACAGGTCGAGCAGGGAGTCGTCTTCCTCTAGTGACTCAGACGAGTGGGTCATTGTGCCATGTGATCGCGCTTCTCCAGGAGGCTCCTCTGCTTCGCGACCTTCCAGACCATCTCGACCCTCTCCGTCTCCACAAAGACCTGCAACCTCGCCAGGTGTGGGACAAACCAGAGGTTCTCGAAATATCAGGACCATATTTTTTGGAGATCACGTTAATTAAAGCAGTTTTTCTGTGTACAATTACATTTTATAGTTCACAAGTTGTTTTCTTTTGAAGATGACCTTAGCTGTTATTTTCACTGTTCTCCACAGTCTCCTCCAGCAGTTCCTATCCCAGTGAGCTGAGTGAAGGCCCATCTTCTGATGGTACTCAGGCATCAGCGAATGGCTGCTCAGGTCTCCAATGTAACTCAGGTTCTACAGCCACAGGTTCTTCACAGACAGGCTCTGGTCCAAAACCAGATACCAGTGTTGTAGCAGCTCTGGCTACACCAAGAATCCCACCTATCAACAACGCTCCTTTACCACCTGGGTAAAAAAAAGAAAAAAAAATTTCAGGATTTGGAAATTCTGTTATTAGATAAAAACAATGTATTGTAGTAGTTTGTGACCTTTATGATATTGATGATATTCTATTATTTAACATTTTCCAATATGATTAGTCACAGTAGCTATTTGTTTGTGTAGCATTACAAATGATCACATGCTTTTGTTAATGTTTGTTTTTCCAAAACCACAAAGGCTTTCTGTGCACTTATATTTAAGAAATGTCAACAAAGATCACAACCTGCACACCTGTAGTACTGTGTCCTCACGAGAGATGTTTTCTAGGTTTAAGGTATAGAGTAGACAGACGGGACCTTACTCCATTATAGGTGACTTTGAATCCCTGCAGCTAGGTTTCAAATCAATCAAATTAAAAAGCATTGCTATAGGAAAATATTGTATTTACATATATATGTAAATATATATATGTGTGTGCATATATACGCATTAATACAC
The DNA here is from genome assembly GCF_000523025.1 of Cynoglossus semilaevis. Lineage (NCBI taxonomy): Eukaryota > Metazoa > Chordata > Actinopteri > Pleuronectiformes > Cynoglossidae > Cynoglossus > Cynoglossus semilaevis. The sequence goes on from NC_024317.1 coordinate 18,385,881, forward strand.
AGACACACATATATATATATATATATATGAACAATAAAAATATTTCCTAATCTTTACTAATCACTTCTGCTGCCTGCAGGTGGGAACAAAGGGTGGACCAAAATGGTAGAGTGTACTTCGTGGATCACATTGAGAAAAGGACGACCTGGGAAAGGCCTGAGCCTCTGCCTACAGGGTACATAAACAATTGTATGGTGGCGATGCCGCCTACATACTGCAGCTTTTGCTGTCCCTGAGGCTGAGTAGCAGTCAAATGAGAACGCTCTCTTTTTTCAGATGGGAGCGTAGAGTGGACCCTATGGGAAGGGGGTACTACGTTGACCACATTACTAGAACCACAACATGGCAGCGTCCCACTCAGGAGTCGGTGCGAAACTATGAAGAGTGGCAGAACCAACGCAGCCAGCTGCAGGGAGCCATGCAGCAGTTCAACCAGAGGTTCATCTACGGGGTGAGAGCGGTCGAGTCATCTGTTTATATAAATTTTAAGTGTTTTTTTCCATCAAACGTTTGATGAAAGCACTACAAGTATGTCTTGACAGATGTGAAATACATGACACACCCTCCTCTTGTTTAGCTCCAGGACCAGATTGCAGCTACAGCCAATAAAGAGTTTGACCCACTTGGGCCTCTGCCACATGGCTGGGGTAAATCTCACTAAGTATTATATTATTTAGTCAAGGCTTTGTGGTTTAAAAATTGTTCATTATCCTAATTAAACTGAGATATAATGTATTTTAAATGATAGAGAAAAGAACGGACACCAACGGCAGAGTTTATTTTGTTTACCATCCAACTCGGTCAACCCAGTGGGAGGACCCCAGGAGGCAGGGGTAAGTGAGGGGTTATATACTGTACACATGTTCACGCAAATATGTTTAAATACTTTTTTAATTAACTGTGAAATGTAATGTAATTAAGCTTTTCTTGGTGATTGTACTGTATAGTGCATTTGCTTCAGTCTCCGTGAATTTGTTTAATTAAAAACAATTGTTAGATTTTAACCAATTTATTCCTGAATTAGGGCAGTATTACATATAAGATCATAGACCAGCGATTGTTAACTTGCGGCCCACCAAAACCATGAAATCCGACCAGATTTCGCGACCAGATTTAAAAAATAAACATTAATTAATAATGTTAGACAAAAATGTGATTTTTATTTCATTTTATGAGTGTCCGGCCCACAAGGTGACTGTCCTTTTTTGATTAATGTTCAATCGTCTGGTTTGAAATTTCAAATATTTTCATAAACTGTTAAAGATGTAAATATGATTAGGACATTTGGTAATGGTGTCTGATTCTGCATAGTTAACATTTTTGATGAATACTTTATTAAACATACTCCTTCTTGGTTTTACTTCTACTGCTAAGTTTGCATGTTTCAAAATTCATTAACAATGTTTTCTTTTATTTGTTTCAATACTTTAGGCTTTTAAATGATAAACCCTTACCAGACGGCTGGGAGATGAGGTTCACTGTAGACGGCATTCCATACTTTGTAGACCACAACAGGCGAACTACCACCTACATCGACCCTCGAACAGGAAAATCTTCACTGTGAGTCGTCAAAAGTGCTGTAGTATAAATCACCACATTGATTGTAGTCTTGATGTATATTAAAGAATAATACAAACTCTTAGACCATTAGATTGAATGGTTAATACCAGAAGAAGTCTGAATAGTGTTTAATGCTCTTTTGTCACTTTAGTACAATGACTTGTTACCGCCTGGTATCTGTAAGAATAACATTTATGTTAACCTATGATCTACGTCAGGTTTAAAATATCTCACCAGAGAGTCTACAAGGGAATATAGTCTCCCTCTTTGACTATATTTATGAACTATATTTGTATATTATGAAATGTAATAACTCACAGCTGTCTGTTTCATGGTGATCATTCCTCTACTGACCTTTTCCACAGAGAAAATGGGCCACAGATAACCTACGTCAGGGACTTTAAAGCCAAAGTGCAATACTTCAGGTTCTGGTGTCAGGTATGTGCTTTTTACATGGCTGCTGGAATGACTTCCCTCCAGTGATCTCATCACTTATGATCATATATGGCTGTGCAACAGTAGATACTGTCTGTTATTCTCCCAGAAATGTTATATTTCAGCTTGTTGAAGTAGAATTAGAAATTTCTGCTGGTGTTACATTTTGTGTTACATTCACATCTTAGTTAGTTCCTCTGTGGAAAAATGGTGGTAAACAAGGGGGATGCATTTACCTCAGAAATTCTGGTAATAGATTTATGGACTAATTTCATAGGTCTGGCTTTATATTGATACTAGATTGAAACTAGATTTTTTGTTTGTTTCAGGTTAAATTGAGTGTGTTATTAAATAAATAAATTGCTCGATTATGTGTTAAGAACTGAAAGCCATTGTGTCGAGGTACTGTTGTATTGTTGTATTATGTGGAATATTTGCTGCACTTTTTTTAACATGTAGTTTCTCTTTTAGCAAATGTCAATGCCTCAGCACATTAAGATCACTGTTTCACGAAAAACTCTGTTTGAGGATTCATTCCAGCAGGTACAAAATCTCATTTTCCAAAACTATCCAGCAGCACTGTGTTGTCAATGGTTAAATAATAGTTTTTTTCATTTATTTATTCTGAATTTTCACGTATAGATCATGAGCTTCCATCCTCAAGATCTAAGGCGAAGGCTGTGGATTATATTTCCTGATGAGGAAGGCTTGGATTATGGTGGTGTCGCCAGGTTGGATCAACATTTTCTTTTTAAACTGTTTTTTTATATATATATTTATATTTTTGTGCTACCCTGTCACTGAAAAATAGTTTGTATGAATAGCAAAGTATCTCACAATATTTTTCATCTGCAGGGAATGGTTTTTCTTGCTGTCACATGAAGTACTGAACCCCATGTACTGTTTGTTTGAGTACGCTGGCAAAGACAATTACTGCCTGCAGATCAACCCTGCTTCTTACATCAACCCGGATCATCTCAAGTACTTCAAGTTCATTGGGCGCTTTATTGCAATGGTAACTGAATGCTCTCCTTGACAATTATTATTACTCATTGAATGAGTGGTTATAATTTAAACGCACTGTAAAATATAAAAACAACCTGCTTTCCTGTTCCAGGCCTTGTTCCACGGCAAATTCATTGACACCGGCTTCTCTCTGCCATTCTACAAACGTATCCTCAACAAACCCCTGGCTCTCAAAGACCTGGAGTCTATAGATCCTGAGTTTTACAACTCACTTATATGGATCAAGTAAGTTAATATTAATAATTTATGGCGGCACTGCCAAACCTTTTTTGTACCAGGTCCTGGTACCGGCTAGTACTGTGGACTGGTAGTGCCCCACTGATCATTGAAGGATCATTTAAGATCAGTGAATTCTCAAAATAAAACACCTTTTAGATTCGAGATTAGAGTCTGAAATAGGTATAATCTTTTAATAACTGCCGAATTATCTTTAAATGAAGAAAGTAAATGTAAATAAATAGTTTATTCTTTCACTGCTTTGTCTGCCCATTGAACAAGTATTGTTTGAGTTGTAGTATTCCTACAAAAAAAAAGATACGTATTGTTGTGTTTTTGCCTGTTAATAATTGGGCTTTAACTGTGTGGCCCACAGGGATAATAACATAGAGGAGTGTGCTCTAGAGATGTTCTTCTCAGTCGACAAGGAGATCCTGGGGGAGGTCACCACACATGAACTAAAACCTGATGGAGGTAACATCCAAGTCACTGAAGAAAACAAGGAAGAATACATCAAGTACTAATGCACTTTTTATTTTTTTAACTCTCAGTCAAACGCCAACTGTTGGGCTGGTGTGAATTCTGACTGTGTTCTGTCTTCTCGTCTTTGTTACCCAGACTGGTGGCAGAGTGGAGGCTTTCCAGAGGAGTGGAGGAGCAGACTCAGGCTTTCTTTGAAGGCTTCAATGAAGTTCTGCCTCAGCAGTACCTTCAGTACTTTGATGCAAAGGAACTCGAGGTGCTGAACCTTCACTGAGTCAGAAAAAACTTTAGAAAAGTTTTTTTTTTTTGTTTTTATTCTTTTTGTTCTTCTGAACAACCCCTTTTCACAGAGCACACATACGTTTTTAAGTGTTTGTCATCTGCAGGATAATATATATATATGTTTCCTTGTCTGTAGGTGATGCTGTGTGGAATGCAGGAGATAGACCTGGTGGACTGGCAAAGGAACACAATCTATAGGAATTATGCTCGAAGTAGCAAGCAGATTGTCTGGTTCTGGCAGGTTGGTTCACTATTTATGAAGTCTAGAATATATAAATATATAAACTCTGTTTATATACTGTATGTATTCTAAACGTTATAGCACTTCTGCAGTTTGACTGTAGAAGTGCTGGACAACACTGTTCTTATTTCACTCTTTAATGTTGTTTTAGTTGAGGCTTTAATAGTATAATAATAACTAATCAGCTACTACAGTAAATACACCAGTGGCTATTAGAGGGAGATAGATAGATAGAACTTTATTCCCTTCAAATACACCAGTGGATATTTCAGGGAAATAGATAGATAGAACTTTATTCCCTTAAAAAAATAAGTATTATTCTGAGAGTTTTATCAAATAAAAACTTATTCTTTTCATTTAGCATCTTAAAAAGGCTTGTGTCTCATTTTGGGGATGAACACTTTTTAGGCTTCATGCATACTATACTTAAGCACCAGATTAAGCAGATAGATACTGCTGAGTTGGAGCATGATCTGTTGTAAACTCTAATCCACATGGAATTTAAATGTGACTGAAGACTTATGTGTCACCAGTTCATGAAGGAGATGGACAACGAGAAGAGGATGAGAATGTTGCAGTTTGTAACAGGAACCTGTCGTCTCCCTGTGGGTGGTTTTGCTGACCTGATGGGTATGTACTGTAATACACGCACTGGCTCAGAGCCACCGAACTAAAAGGTTACTGGACTAATGTTTTACACCGATGCGTGCAGGGAGCAACGGCCCGCAAAAGTTCTGCATCGAGAAAGTGGGCAAAGAAAACTGGCTTCCAAGAAGCCATACGTGGTGAGTTCCCCTTCTCTGTATTTGCTGTTATTCCAGTTCTTTCACCAAGGTCATAAGGAGTTTCAAAGTGAAACTTCTAAAGCCAGTACCAAACCCACTTAGTCACCTCTGATTCAACCACTTTCTTTTGTTGCCAAGGCTTAATGAAATACCTGGAAGCAGAATACTCCTTGTGGCATGTTTTGAATTAGAGAGTTTAGTGTTTGTGTGGTGAATGTTTTTGTGTTGCAACATGTCAAATGAATGCAGTTGCAGGTTCTGACAGCTTATAGGGAAACCCAACTGTGATGTTGATTATTTGAAGGCAACTGTTTAACACATGGTACTGAAATGTATTATATGCTTTCGAGGTACATTTAAACTGTAATTTAAAATCTGTCTCGTTCCCCTGTGCAGCTTTAACCGGCTGGACATGCCCCCCTACAAGAGCTATGAGCAGCTGAAGGAGAAGCTCTTGTTTGCCATAGAGGAGACGGAGGGCTTTGGGCAGGAGTGATGCATTGTGGGAAGTTTAGCAGTTTTCATCTTTCCTGTGTACGTCAGGGATCGGTATAGTAGAAAAAAAATCCTTCTTAGAATTTCTGCCGGACAGATCATGCCGCCTGCAGTTTTTTCTTAACATATTTAGTTCATTGGATTTATTTAATAATTTAATTTGCTTTTCGTGAGCTACCTGTGAATCCTTCCCACCCCTTATTCACTTCTCAAACCTTAAATTTGTCTTTAATCCGGCTAATCTCATTTGCCTGTTCAACCCACTGAGTAAGAGTAGAGACAATAAGGCAGAGAAAAGACGCCTCTTTCACTCCGTCACATCTGCACTCTCTGGACGTGACATGAGTCCAGTCTCCATATGTTCAGCTGTGAAGTCTACGCAGCACTGGCATGTTTCAGATCTATGCAGAATGAATGCTTCTGGAGCAGAGAAGAGTATTCTGACTTGAGTTTTTAAAAAAAGTATGTATTTTGAAGTGAGATTAGAAGCTAATGTGTAGTTTAACATCAATGTTTTTAAAAATGTAATTGAGGATTTTTTTTTGTTTTATTTTAAAGTGACTCCCATAGTAAATACCTTTTAAAGGCAATAGATTTACACCAGGACCATACTAACTCGATAATTAATTTCTTCCTTATTTGAATTTTCTTAATAATGAGCTTCACCTTCTAGATCATTGTGAATGTTGTCTTGAAAGAGAATGTATTTTCTTATCTGTACTAGTTTTGTAGCAATCGTTGAACAGCGAAATATCTAAACCGTGGTTGGTTGGTTGATTGATTTGTTGCCATAGCACTTTGACAAATTTAATTTTAAATGAGTATTCCCAACATAACGTAAAGGGAAATATATTTACCTGTGATTAACGTCTTTAAACTTTGCCTTCTTTAATTTGGCGGTTTTATGCCAAGTTATTTGCCACTCTGCAGAACTGTCTTGGAGGGATCACTGTGCTGTTGAGTCTGTTCATGAGCTGCTACTATGACGTGGGGTCGTTATAATGGTTTCAATAGTATGAAACAAAAATCTGTTTACTGACTATTACCCACTGAATGGTAGCCATTAAGGTATTATCACGCAGTAGATCCCTGATGGGAAAAAAACCCTTAAACACTTGGTGTCAGTATTCTTAAAAAATAGAGAATGTCCGTGAAATACAGTCTTACAGTAGGTGTCATGGTGCAGTAGACCCCAGTGATATACAGGCTTAAATTAAGATTCAAAACATCTAAGTGTGTTTGACCCTAGTTTTATAGGGTTTTAAATATTTAGCCTTGTACAGATATTTTTTCTTTTCAAATCCAAGTAAACGATGGGGCTTCAAACACGTCCCATCCCTAACGACACTAACACTGAGTACATATCAGTTTCCACTGTTCAGTTGTACAACATGACCAAAGCAGTACTTTTATGTCAGCCAGTGTTTAACATTACAAAGATATTTGTAGTACCCTCTCACTCCCCTTTTTTTTTTTCTTTTTTTTTTGCTGCAGTTTTTAGGTAAACATGACAAAATAAAACTCTCTCAATATTTTACATGGATGTTTTTTTATTCATAATGTTGGTTTTACAAACCTCAGTTCTGAATTACAATACAATATCTTAACAACAGAGTAGTGTGTACAGAGGGTGTGTAAATGTTAGTAGCACTTCCAGTGTATATTAGTAAAAACAAAGACATTGATTACCAAGTCACCCTGTCCTTTTTTATTTAGGAAAACAACACTTTATAGTTTCTTCAATATGAAATGTTTGGGTTTCTCCACAGTAATATTTATTGTCATTAAAAAAAACATTTCACATTTTTGCATTATCTAAATAAAATTGTGCATAAATTAAAAGAACATTAAACAAATTGACGGTTTAGATTAATGTCTGTTGTTATCTTACTTGATGTCTGTAACTGATGAATGAAAAGACTCATAGGTGAATTTCAAAGAAGTAATTTTTAACTTAATTTCCAAGTTCGTTTGTTTCTTTTTCTTTCTTTTTTGTTCGTTTTTTGAGCAAGTGAGTGAACATGTCCAAAAATAACTGTCTATGGGTGAAATGGGTTTCTTTTCTCACTGATGTTAAAATCTTGTAAAATATTTTGGTGATTAATTATGGACTGTTAAATTTGTTTAACAGATTATAACTAATGATGTAGCACCTTAACTATTCAACCAAGTATATTACCAGTACATTTCTGCTGTGTTCCAATAATAATAATAATAACGGCCTATTCATTTTTTTTTTAATAAACTTTGACAAACGACAATGCATTAGTCATTAATGTGAATGTGTTCACATTTATCTAATATGGTTACGATTTAACGTTGGATTTTTTTTCTAAGGACCACTAGGTTTTGACCTTCTGGAAGGAGTCGGCTCGTTCACACCTTTAAGTATTTCATCCACCAAATGACTCGTCATTTCTTGGTGAGTTGGTTTGTTCGTTTTTAAAACTTTTAAAGATGTTACTTATTAAATTTAAGAAGTTTTAAGGGTGGAAATATAAAATAAAACTGCGCGGTAGGAACTATTTCCGCGGCCAACCTTTGCAGTGCCACATCGTGTGTATCATGTTTTATCGTCCTACCGGATGTGCTACCCTGGAGCAATGGCAGGTCAGGATCTGGTCAGAATTCTTGTGTATACTGTCAATCACCTGCTGCAACAGGAGAAATACAGAGCTGCTCTGGCCGTTCTGAAGGGATTCAGAAACGGAGTCGTGTAAGAGAATGCGTTCCTACAGAATCGTTTTTCTTTTGTTCCGCTCTTATCAGTAACACCTTAGACTGTAGTGGCTGATCTGGATTTTTGTTATATCTAAATAAAATAAATGATTGTCGAGGAGGATGTTAGTTAGTTAGGACGTTAGTAGTTTTGATTTCTGTTGTTACATTTTACATTTGGTTCTCAAACTATCACATGAGTACCACTGCTGGTACCTAGACTCACAATGGTAATTTTGTATTTTATTTTTTACTTATTTTTAGGTTGCTATTAATGCGTGTTTGTAATGGTTTAAGCACCAATTGTTGTATGAAATATTAACAACATCCTATTTAAATACATGCATTAGCAGAGCAGGCATGTGCTGCTGTATTTATTCAGTCGTACTAGTGTCAAATATTTTTTACTTTACTTTGTTCTAGATATGGAGCCAAAATCCGAGCACCACATGCCCTGGTGATGACATTTCTTTTCAAAAGTGGAAGGTAAGAATTTTTTCTGTCCATCAAAAAATTTGGATTTCACATCTAAGTGTCACATCTCTCTCTTTCTCAAAGTTTAAAGGACAAACTCAAAGCCATTTTGAAGGCCACTTACACACATTCTCGCAACCTGGCATACTTTGTGTTCACATACAAAGGACTTCAAGCCTTTCAGCAAAGGATACATGGAAAGAGTTTACAGTCGCACTCCTTTCTGGCTGCTTGTGTTGGAGGATGGTTAGTGTTTGGGGATAACAACAGCATCAATAGCCAGGTTTGCCAAGTCACTAGTCTGTTGTCCTCTGTTCCTTATTTAGTTACTAGTTACTAAGTACTCTCTTCACTAATGATCCTTTTGTTTTCCCCCTCCCAGATCAACATGTACTTGCTGTCTAGAATACTGTTCGCTCTGTCTCGTCTGGCTGTGGAGAAAGGACTCGTCCCTCAGCCTAAACATGACCCGTTCCCACTCTTTGCCACTCTGGTGTGGGGCATCGTCCTGTGGTTGTTTGAGTATTACCCACACACGCTCCAGCCCTCGCTTCAGTCCTCTATGAACTACCTCTACCACGACAGTAACGTGTGGCACGACGTCACCGACTTTCTTATTTTTAACAAGCCGCGGACAGCTGCTCAGAAATAAAGCACTGTGAGTATCCACCCAATCACAGCATACACTCAGGCACAAGAGATGAACAAAACCGGGAGTGAAATGTTGGCTTCTGTGTATTTGATGAATACATTTTAAACTCTGAAAATGCTCATCAGGTGACTGTATCGTGTCGCTTGATGTAAATGAATATTTACCTTTTAATTGGCTGCCTATTGAGAGAGTGGTTTTTGTTCTTGTCTGCAGAAAGATGATTGATTCAAACTTCAACAACTACAATAATGTGTGTGCGTGCATGTGTGTCTTTATATACAGGTACGTCCCTGTGATGAACCACAGAGTCCACTTCACCTTCTCCCCACTGACTGTGTGTAATGGCTCCAGTAGTTGGCTTAAGCTAGGGACGTCAAACATATGGCCTGTGGGCCAAAACCGGCCCGCTGGGGGTTCAATCCAGCCTGCCTGATGAATTTTGAAAGTTAAGAAAATGCACAAACCCTTCATTTTTTTATAATGATTACTTAAATATGAATATTTTCTAATAACCTTGTACTAATTTGCATGAGAACAAAGGAAAAAAACATGGACCTATTGTTATTTATAGCTAATTATGTTATGATTTTACTGGTCTAACCAAAATGAGTTTGACAACCCTTGCTTAAGCAGTTTAAGATAAAACAAACCAAATTGTGTTTAGATTTTTATTGCAAAATATTATTAGTAAAATTTGTTTAATTATTGGCAGATTTATTCTGATAAATTGATCAATTTGACAAACAAAGTCATGTCATTGTCTAATTGGGAAAAAAAAATCTGAACTCAGATTATCTTGCTGATAATTCGTTGATGTTAATTTTACAGGAGTATTTCAATTTTACAGGAGTATTTCAGGGAATACACTAACCACAGCTTTATTTTCTTTATTCATTTTATTTTCTTTTGTGCAGGTTGTTTAACTAATGTCTCCTGCATTTATTAGAGTAAATAATCCAGTACTCAGTGTACTCAATGCAGCAGTGTTCTTTCGCCGTTCCGGTTTCACACGTGACTCATGCGCGGCGTGATTGTTACACTCCTGGGTTCTCCTTGAAGACACTGAACTCCTCCCTGCTGCACCTTTACAACAAATACTAGAAACTGTACATTGGTGTCCAAGCGTATTTTGGTTGAAAGGTAAAGGTGTGGTCTGACATACAGAACATAGTAATATATATGCAATGCATTCCAAATAAATACTTCATCCTTTCCTACATTTTTCACGTTGTCTTCCATAAATCAGCACTTGTTTAAGAATCAGCCAAGAATAATCTGTGAGTTTTAAATATGGCGGACTTAGATATTAAAATAGATATCATCTATTTTAATTTATTTTTAATACAGAAATGTTAGACGTTACATGTCTTAATTTACTGCTGCATTGAGTAAAGCACTACACAAACACAGTTGCTGCTCTAATTACAGTTGGTTTCTGTTTTTACTTACCATGGTTGTGTGACTTAATTTAAAATAGTTATTGCAAAATGTACGGTCGACTAAAAGTACACAGTGAGCTGTCTGCAGGAAAGTTCGTTTCACTTAGCTATACAGTATAGGCTTTCACTTTAGTAGAGAAAACACAGTCTTATCCACACTGGTTTAAATATATATGCATCAAAAACACACACCAATAAAGCAATAGTAGTAGTAGTACCTATTGCATCATGGATCAGCCCACATACTGTGGTAAAGGGCACTGAAGCTGCCATCAACACAGACCACACCTCAAATTCCATCACGAACGAGTGGCCCCACTTGGGCGAAGGTGAATATATTCAATGAAACAAATGATGACATACTGTACTACTGACTTGGCTTTTGGTGAACAATGACCTTGATAAACACAGAAACCCTGTGACATGACAACAAAGATCAGTAGGTTGCAAAATCTCATTTAAAAAAAAGTTTTTTGGTAATAAATCACAAATGCCTGTGCAACAGTGCATGGCCGCTTATCGTGTAATTGAGATAAAATCTTAAAAAGAATCACTGACTGTTGCTTTTTTATAATGTGATTGTATACATAAGATACTTGCTAAAGCTAACTGGATAAAGATACCAAAAGTAATTCCTGCGCAATACAGCGCACATGCCTGACATTACTGACTGGTTACTGCACACTGGTCAAACGTGAGTTGCACAAAAACTCATTATCATTGTGACTGTGACATAGTGCCTCACATTATGACATACGTCTTTATATTTATAGTTCAACCCTGACGATATTCCTATTTGAGAACAATTTTGCTAAATGCTAAAAATAAATATCTATATCTTGTCAATAAATAGACCAAAATAGTGGCATTTTGACTCATAAGTAAAATTATTAGTAAAATCATGCCACGTAAGCATGGTGCTCAAGGCTGCACTTGGAAAATGAATTATAAATTAAAATATATCATTATTTAGCTGAGATTAGCGTGGAGATTAGTGTGAAGCATTAGCAACTTCAGCTAACGTACAGCTGTTTGTCAAGGCTTTGTTTAATAAGTGGCAGAGATCTAGGTGATGTAATAAAATAAAATACAAATAAAAACGACCTCATACTGTATGAAGATAAATATTCCTGGAATACTTGAACCTCGGACCGTTGACGTCACTGTGTGATGTTTACCTCTTGTATTTTTTTTTCCCAAATTAAAATTGGAGATGTTACGTTTTTCTTGGTTTCATCACTTTCAACTTTCTAGCAAAAGTTCACAAGAGTGGGTGTCCTGGGTGAGACACATTAGTCATGAACCAGACCCACCTACAGCACGAAACTATGTGCATGAAGCGCGTCAAAGTGTGTGCGATGTTCCCTCCTCAGCTGCATGTTTTGTTACATTGCTGCAGGGCCTTAGTAACCGCAACGGCGGCTGCAGAGAGAGGGGGCGTGGCAAAATGTTTAAATAGTGGTGGAGCTGAATGAAAGAGATATTTCTTATCTGAGCTCTGCTACAGACTCACTCACCGACAAATGGAAGGTAAGATCTGCCAATGTTTTTGTGGAAGTATTTAAGTATTGCGGTAAAAAGGCATTATTATTCAATGCTTTTTTACCGCAATACGAGATTCATGTATGGAAATATTTTGTTCTTCTAGACATCGTCATCCAAAATGTTAACCTGGAACAGTCAGAGAACATGCAGCGACACAGGACAGATGGCTTCAGCAGCTCCAAGAGCCTGGTGGTGCGGAGAGGAGCCCCATTCAAACTCAGCCTGCAGCTGGGGGGTCGAGAGTTTGACCCCAAGTCTGACTGTCTGAGGGTTAAAGTCATGCTAGGTAGTTTAAGTTATTGCATTTATTTATTATTTTCCAGTATTAAACTTAATCCTCAGGGCAATGTTCAAAATCCTGTGAATCCCTCTGTCTTCACATCAGGACGCCTGTGCGTAAGAATGGCCGTCACCTTCTCCAAAAGAGTTTCCTCCTCCAGATGGACGGCCTACATGGAGTCAAAGAACCTGGACCTCCAGAATCCCTCCGTCTTCATCTCTGCTCCGTCCTCTGCTCCGGTGGGATGCTACAGGTTTCAGCTGCACGTCTACTCTCAGGGCGGCCGACGCAGGACCGCTCTGGGCAAATTCCTCCTGCTCTGCAATCCCTGGTGTGGCGGTGAGTGAAGAGCCTGCATGAAATACGCAACAAGATGAAATGGATGGAAATAAATGGCAGTTTTGTTCAACTTTTTTTTCGATTAATTTGACAGATGATGACGTCTATATTCCATTTGAGGACCAGAGGGAGGAATACGTCGCCAACGACGCTGGTTTACTGTTCATGGGAACGGCGGTCAACCTGGTGTCCAGGCCTTGGTCCTTCGATCAGGTATGAAATGATTATGAACATTAGGATCAAAATGATAAACATCCTGTGAACATAGATGAGAGGTGACTGAGAGGCTATTGCAATCACTGACATTAACATTAAGAATATCATAAAAAATAAATACATTTTTTTAACTGGGGCAGTGGTGGCTTGGTGGTGGAAGTAGTGAACCTGGGGGCGGAAAGTTTCAGGTTCAAATCCACAAGCTGCTAAGTTACCACTGAGGTGCCCTGAGCAAGGCACTGTCCCCCACGCTGCTCCCCAGGCAGCTTCAGCTGCCCCCTGCTGACTAAGGTTAAATCCAGAAGTCACATTTCGTTGTGCGCTGTGTCACAATGACAAGTAGTTCACTGTCACTTAATGACTAACACTGTATATTGCAGTAATCATCAGAGAAAACCAAATGCAAATGACAGCCTTTTCTACTGTGCAAGTGTCTTTTTAAGGTTATTTCAATGTGAACGTTTCTGTTTTGTCTGTCTGTGAAGTATGAGCCTGGCGTTCTGGAGTCCTGCATGAGTCTGCTGCAGGTCAGCCCCAAACATCAGACCAACCAGCGGCTGGACTATCTGAAACGCAACGACCCCGTCTACATCAGCAGGGTGGTGTCTGCCATGGTGAGGACAAAAAACAAAAACATCCCTCTGCAGGGATGTCAACAACATATTGGTTTTATTCACCTGATGTGACAAGCGTCAGGAACGCCCGTCAAAACAAGTCCCTTCTTGATCTCTCACAGAACATGGCGTTCTGCCCGAGGAACACGCCTCAGGCGGTTGTTAGCAAAGCAGTCATTAAGTCGGCACTGTGATGTAAAAAAAATAAAACAAACTCAGCCTTCAATTCTCCAGAAAGAGTGAAGTGTATGGACTTGCCTTGTAATACTTCTTGGGAAATTGTACTGAACAAAAGGTCACGTTATTTTTCTTTGCCTTAGATCAACTGTGAGGACGACTGTGGCGTCCTGAAGGGAAACTGGTCGGGAGATTTCAAAAACGGTGTCAGCCCCACAACGTGGACGGGAAGTGGGGACATCCTGAATCAGTGGGCCAAGTCTGGGTACAAACCAGTCAAATATGGGCAGTGCTGGGTGTTTGCTGCCGTCATGTGTACAGGTATTTACACTGTTGTCATGGACAACCCCCTGAATGAAATCACTATCAAAATCCTTTCCCTGCCAACGACCGTGACTGCGTCATACTTTCCACTGTAATTTGTTCTGACTGTTCACGTCTGTGTCTGCGTCTTGATGACGTCCTGCAGTAATGCGCGTTCTTGGCATTCCTTGTCGTGTCGTCACCAACTTCAACTCGGCTCACGACACCAATGGGAACCTGGTAATTGAGGAATACTACAGCGAGAAGGGGGAGAAGCTGAAGCTCAGCAAAGACAGCGTCTGGTAAATGGATGTTTTTGTCGTAGCTCAGCTCACGTTATTATAAACATCATTATTAAAGTACATAAATCTGAGGATTTATTCGTTTTTTCAAACAGGAACTTTCATGTGTGGGTGGAATGCTGGATGGCTCGTAAGGATTTAGGATCAGGGATGGACGGCTGGCAGGTTCTGGACCCCACCCCTCAGAACAGAAGTGGTGGTGTGTAACAAACATCATTATTATTATTATTAGTTATTTGATACAAATGAAAAATGAATACAAAACAACTAGGGAATCCGATAATATCGGCCGACCTGATATTATTGGACTGATATTATTGGACAAAGTAAAGGTCAATTATATAATATCTCTAAGAATCTTTATAATATTTTCCCTCTGATAATGAAAAATGATGAAAAATAATGAAAAGCTGATAATTCGCCAAGTAAGCAAAGTAAGTGTTCCCTAAAAAGAGTTTTTGGGAAAAACAGCTGTATATGAAAGTAAAGGTCACTAGATGGCAGCATTGTATGCTGGTGCCAGCAACTCATACAGTGGTTTGTACAGGTAAACAAATAAATACTACCAGGGGCTTAATAGTATTTTAATTTAGGGCGGGGCATGGTAGAAAATAATTGAGAACCACTGCTCTAACCCAGGCGTGTTCCAACTGTTTGACTCATGGGACACAATTGTTCTAAAAATTAAACAGGAGCGCCCCCTGGTCAGGAGCAGATAGATAAAGCATTTGTATGACCTAAAGTAAAAAGACATGTAAAAGTACGTTGCATAAAGGCTAAAATGCTAAAATGCTTTTAGCATTGTCTACGCCATCTATTGGGGAAACGTGGGTATTGCAGGAAAAAGGCAGAAGTATGATGATAATATGAATAAATTATATTATTTAGAAAAGTATGGTGGGCCGGATTAAAAAGCTGATTGGGCCGCATCCGGCCCCCAGGCCTTAGTTTGTCCATGTCTGCTCCCATCACCTTAGGGTTAGACGATTGATATCGGAATTAAAAATTAAGTGTTTGGACAATATCGGCATATCTGACATCCCTAAAAAAAAAAAACCCAAAATAACAAAATGTGTATCATCCCAGGTGTGTTCTGCTGCGGCCCTTCCCCGGTAAAAGCCATTAAGAAGCGTTGCATGGAAATGTTCTATGACATTCCCTTTGTGTATGCGGAGGTCAACGCTGACATCCACATGATCATCATGAGCCAGGGCAGAGTGCTGAGCCTCAGCAAAGACACGGAGAAAGTCGGATCTCTCATCTGCACCAAGGCTATCGGGTTCCCCAGGCTTGAGAACATCACTGGAGACTACAAGTTGATAAAAAGTAGGCTTTGATCAAAATAAAAATAAAAATTCATAGTTTATCATTTTAAGAATCCCCATTGTCTAAAATTGTAGCTCCACCCACTTTAACGGTTTCTTTGTACACAACAGGTCCAACGTCAACTCTCTCGTCCAGGACGTCTACCATTTCAGACAGATCAACGTCCAGAACAGGTGAGTGACTTTAATAACCATAATAAATGTTAATGTAATGTATAAACAGCCACCATCTCACAGTCTGGACCTCTTCTTACCTTATCCAGAAAGTAGATCTCAAGTGTTTGTTATCCTGAGCCTGGACAAAGCTCCAGTCGCCGGAGAACCTGTGAGTTTCACGGTGAAACTCATAAACAAGCAGAAAATGAGGAAGGCGATGAAGCTGCATCTGAACGCTCAGGCTAAAGAATACAACCACAGCCCTTCAGACACATTCTGGGCCAATAGTGACATTGCACAGCTTGGACCTATGGAAGGTAGATAGATTTGAACCTTCAACCCCCCCAAAAAGTCATTTTTTTCTTTGACACAATGTTAAATTACACTAATATTCTCTGTTTTTTTTAAGTCAAAGTTATGACCTATCAGATCCTCCCAGCTGAGTACGAAGATGTGGTGGGAGACGACCTCATCAACCTGGCAGCGGTCGTGGAGGACATGTCCAGTCATGAGCGGACCCTGGCCTCGGAGGAGTTCAACATCGCCACGCCAAAATTAACCATCCAGGTGCAGTGCTCTCCACAAATTCTCTAATTTTGGTTTGTTTAATGTGTGACTATTTTTAGATTTGACTAAACTGTGTTTCCTCCTCAGGTCTTGGATGAAAACTCTGTGAAGGTTAACGAAGAGCAAACAGCTATAGTGAGCTTCAAAAACCCATATTCTCACTTGGTGGGTGGTGAGCTAATTGTGGCGGGGGCTGGACTGATCCAGGGCAAGATTCTCTTCAGGTACCAATGTCTATGTTGACTCATTGTTTGTCATGTATGCGTCAAATGCTTCATTTTTCTGAGAAATCGTCTGATGGTTCGGGTGAAGACAGGAGTGTCTGTCAGTAGACTGTAGTTATTTGGAATTACTAAAGCATTCGGTTCATTTTTATTTAACCCAGTTTTATCCCCATTCCAGGCTGCTTCCGATGCGTACAGGAGGAAAAGTGGAGCATCGCATCACTTTTACTCCAAACATGGTGGGAACCAAGATGCTGCAGGCCAGTCTGAAACTGTCCAACATAAACTCCACCATCAGAGGCTTCAAAATGGTCATTGTCGACAAAGATTAGCTCCAAATAATAGCAGCTGTTGTCTTTTCAACAGTTGCTACAAGAACCACAAAAAATAATGTCAAACAATACATTCATTTTTATACTGTGACATTGTGTTTTTTTCCCTTCAATGTTTTACTTTATTACCTTAAAAAAAATTCAACTGGCAGCATTTACTGCTACATATTAGTGCTAAGGTCCCGCTTTATTTATTATGTGTTTTATGCGTGAATGTATATTATCCTTTTCTATTAATATTTATTTTCATATATATATATATATAATAAAACGTTTACACATTGTAAGTGTGCATTTTACTTTACTATTGTTGCAGTTTCGTACATGACCACAAGAGGTAGATATTTACATTTGGCATAACAGCAGGAACGTGCAAAAGAAATATATAAAAGATATATAATATAAATACTAATAATAATGTTTCTAAAAGAGAACAATACGGTACAGTAGTATTTTAAAAGCATTTTTACTCGAAGTTATTTCAATAATTATGCGTATTTTAGCTACCGTCATCGATATGCACCTGTCAGGGAAAACGGAAGAAGATAGCAACTAGCCGAGCCTCACTTCCGAATGCCCGCTGCTGTTGCATGTAAGTTACTGTGTTTCTGTCATACAAACAGACGTATTTAGACAATAAAATGTTTAGAACAACTTTTGTTATATAACAACTTTGTAGAAGTGTATTTGTCATTGACCCACACACTTGTACCCTGACTGTGTGGACAGAACAGTGATGAGATGTTTAGCATAACTATTAGTTAGCATACACGCCCCCATTGTAAATAAGGAATTTGGCAAAGGAGAAATTTTCCTCTTTTTTTTTATCTGACTTAAAGTCACTGACGTTGTATAATATGAAATGAAACCCAACTCCTGTTTCCCCACAATGTAATTAATTTATTTGTATTAATCTATTTTCATTTGCAAAACAAATCAACATTAGTGCTTTATATACAAATCAGAGCAAAGCTGAGAGACAGTGTTATCGTCACATGCACAGCCATACCAATACATCTATATTACAAAAAGGTTATTCATAGGGATTTTATAGCAGAAAACTAAACCAGGATAGGAAAAAAAGAGTCAAGTCACATGAACATGTACAACCCAGAAACAAACACAGGAACTTACTGTAAGCACTAGTCTATAATACAGCATCTTCAAACATTTTTACAAGAACAAAGTCTGATCTTTAAGGAAGGCTTTTGTATGTTTACATATAGATGTCCCAAACTACACACTATACCTAATTATGTTGTAAAACTGAACCATTAATAAATAGATCACATTTAAATGATAAAATGTCGCCTCTAACTAAGAGGAGGGGGTTACTTTTGAGAATTATGTAGCCGTAAAACGAAATGCTGTTTTGAAAGGTTCAGTAAAGGCCATTTGTTAAAAAATTGCAAGAAACTGTGAAGAATGAAAGATGAGCTTCACAACAAAAATAAAAAAGAGCAGTAGAACAAACAAACAAAAAAACGGTTTTAAGATTTGTTTTTGTTTTTTCAGTGCAACAGAAGTTGTGCATGTTACGGTTACTGCAGAATTGAGATGATGTGATTTAAAGGTCCAGTGTGTAACGCACGGGGACATCTACTGGAGAGACAGCAGGTTGCAACTGACGCAGAACTCCGCTGCTTACCCCTCCTTTCCGACTACAGACTTGTCATTGGTTGGTTGATGTGTCACACTTTTTGAATACAGCAAATTTTTATGTGTGTAATTAACATACATTTGAAATGTTACAGTTTCTGACAGTACACCCTTTCAAGTTACACACTGGACCTTGAACATATTTTGTGCTGATTGTTTGGTGAGCTTTGGTCCCTCATTTTATTTTTACTTTGGTCTTTTCTTAATTTTGGTCCATAACTTATGGCCTGGTGGTTATGCCTCAGAGAGTCACTGCAGCCTGCAGCTTTCAGCTCCTTTCAGCTCCTGTAGCTCTGCTGTGTCAACGTCCGTCTGGAGTTCTCACTCAAGCAAAGACGGCAATACTGACTCTTGTACAGTATCTGGAAGCACGTCCAACCATGTGGTGCAGTCTTGTGTTAGGGAGTTTCCTGGTTAAGCTGAGAGACTGTAGAATCTAGAGGTAGTCCAGCTCCAGTGCATGGCTCAGGGCTTCCAGGTCAGCGCGACAGGTCACCCTCCAGAAAGGCATGTTCTTCTGTGAAGATAAAATGTAATGAACATGAGAAAAAAAGATGACAACAACTGTGTTCTATACGTCCTTCAGTCTTTCCTTCAAATGCAACACAGATGTGAAACTGAAGAGAGATGGACCATGTGACATACAAATGGATGATATATTGGCCCATAATGTGTTGATGATAAACTGCCAAAACCTGGGAAAAAATCTGACATCTCAATGCAAGGATTTTTTAAAAATCCTTAACATAAGATGTGCAGAAACTAAGCCGTTTTCAGGGGTTAACTGATTAGACGTGGGTCGTTTTTCAGTAGTCATGGGAGTCATAAAATGACACAGGTTGACTTGTACCTTCTTGGCCACGCTCTCTTCTTCTGCACCATCTCCTATTACCACGTACACTGCTCTCCGACCGAATCTCTGGGAGATGCGCTCAAAACAGCTCTCTTTGCCTTTGAGAAGAGGGGAAAACATTAAAGAGACATTTATATTATGATATTCTTTTTACTTATTTAACACAGAAAGCCAAATGAACATGAGCTGGTTGATTTAATTCACTCGAACATGGATTTTTGGTAGAAGCTGGTGAAAGGTATAGATATCAAGGAGCGTCTCCCAAAAGGCTTTCTATGAGGTAGTTGTTGACTGTGTGCTAACATGCTAATGTTGCTACGATGGAGCAAAACACTTGCCTGACATGTGCTAATGCTAAATGATGAACTATTCATTTTTGTTTCTGGTCATAAAATTTGTCTTCGAGGATCGTCTCATTCTGCTCACCTGTCTTGGTTGCGCTGTATATGTTCTCTATTGGAAAGGCTGAGCCCAGACCATACAGTAGAACCTTGGAGAGAGCTGGGACGAGCTGGGTGGTGGTCACCAACACGTTCACACAGTTTGGCCTTGAACACAACAGTAACTTTTTATTAATGTCAATACAAACGATTTATAACCCCAGTAATCATGATCAATCAAAAAGGAATCTGTTGTTGCTAATGACCTTGAGTTGATGAGAGCCAGTGCTTTGAGAGCTTGGGTGAGCCACAGGTCGGTCAGGACCTCCATCTCCCTCCTCAGCTGTAACCACTCCTCCCTCTTGGGGCTGCCCAGTAGTCCTGTGCACCGAGAAATTGAGTAGATAGAATACAATGTTTATTTTTGTTGGAAAAGGTCTAGTGAAATAAAAACTTTTTGGTCTGTCTGTGTCCCTGCTCTCCTGCTGTGTCTGCTGTGTTGCTTAATTAGTCTCACTAGTGACACCTGGTGCCCTGGGTATTTATATACCTCTCTCCCTCACTCAGTCTTTGTCTGTTGGTTGTCGTGTTAATGCCTTGTCTTCCTGCTAGCCTGAGATCCTGTTTGTATCTGCTTGGTCTTGAGAAACTAGTAAGCGAATATATTTCAGTTTTTCTGAGTTCATGACCCGACTTTGACGTTTCCATTTACCCCAGAGACATTTTTTTAGCTGTCACTTGTACAGTCGTGTGATCTCAGCTGTCAATCAAGAAATTCCAGCTCAGGTATTTTTATGTGAAGCATTTTATTTGAACTCTTTATGTACATGAAAGTGGAAAAATACAGTTCGTAAGATTGTACGTAGCGTTTTTTAATCATCATTTTAAAAAGAATATCAGGTTTTTTTATTATCAATTACTAGCAATTTCAAGGAACCCTACACACGTGAAGTGATTCTATGCAGTGTTTAAGTGGTTGGTGCTCTTGCCTTACAGCAAGAAAGTCATGGGTTTGGTTGGCAGTTGTAACTGACAGTCTTTCTCTATGGAAAGTTCAGGTTGTGGAGTCCTTTTATTTTATTGCTTATATTGCTTGGTGTTTAATCGCGGGGTGGTGGGAGGGGGGTAGAGCCTGTGGGGCACCTCATCAGCTCCATGGTCAATAACAAAGCACTGATAATGAAGTGATGCCTCAAAGCGTCAGGAGATATAGTTGGCTTTAACTAAAGACAAACAAACCTGTACGTCTGGTTTCTAACAACCTCTCCCCTCGCAAAATTCAGTTAAGTTCAAAAGTCATGGGTTACACTAGGTAAATAAAGGAGCCAGTATTTGATGATCAACCGAGCAAGAAATTCAACGTTACAACGGCCACAAAACAGCACTCAAAAGTAAACATGGCTGGGCTTTTAAACGTTCGTTTTGTTCTCTGTTATTTATAGGTAAGATTAATTCAAGCACGTTTAACACATAAAGAAGAACACGATCTTACCGCCGACATTATTCTTGTACATGTTGTAAATCTCCTTGACTCTGCGGTATCTGAATGCCAGTTTTCTCATCCAGTCCACCCCTCCATGGACCCCTGACCCTAGACACAGAGAGCCAGCCCCTGCTGGGCTCTGGAAGCCGTCCGACCCAAAGTTGTAAGTGCTGCAGGATCAAAATACAAGAAAGTAGCCAGAATGTAAATCACAAAAGATGTATGCTTCATTTTCCCCCCTGAAAGTCCTAGAGTGGAATGCTTTCAAAAATGACACAATGGTCGACATTTTCCAGCTCTGGAGTAAACTGAAACATTCAGACTATGAAAATAAACTGTTCTTAATAAAGTCAGATGGAAATAATGTAAAATGGTACATTTGTCATGATTACATGTAAAAATAAACCCCCCCTTTTGGATGAAACTGCAACGTTAAGTAAAAACCGAGAATTATATAAAGTACGTGGATGAAGTCTGACTCTCTCCGAAATCAACCGAGAAATGTGCGAACTGTGAAAGACGGAAGACCTTAGAAATAGAGCTTTTGAATAATGCAGTAGCACAACATCACCACAAGGTGGTGTTATTTTCAGTATAAAGGCCTCAGCAAGAAGTTCATTCAACTAACATTTCCCATTGCCTACATTTTCCTCAAACGAACTTGTTGAATCAAGTGTATAGTGTATTTGCTGAATATAGTGTCAGCACATCTTAAAAATCATGCTAAAAATATAAAATAAAAATTATACATACTTAAAAAGTATAGATGAAGATCGATTTGAGCATTGAATGATCATGTGATGAACTCTATGCTAGCGAGTGAAAATATTACACATACATGCGCTCAATTTTTTTTCTACCCCTGTGCCCTAGAACCCAAAGTGCAAGTCTGGGTCATATGTACTGGATGTGACAGAGTCTCTCAGCAGAGACTACAGTAAAAGTAACACAGCTGGTGGCTAACCTCAGGTCCTGTCCGTTGTCATCTGAGGCAACGTCATCGACATGAACCTGGTCACATTCCTGGGGAAATTAAAAACAAGGGTGAAAGGGATGTGAGAGATCCATTTCAGAGGCAGGTCCTGTAGAAGCAGGTCCCCACTGTGGAAGACAGACTGTGGGAATGACAGCAGCTGTGATAAGAATAAGATCTTCACAACTAAAAGAAGGAAGGAGAGGGAATATGACAGGACATTATGCTGTGTGTGTAATGCAATGCAATGTTTTTATATATATATATATATATGTATATATATTTATATTGCATATATAAATATATGTACAGTATGTATGTTTATAATATGTATATGTGCGTGTATATATATTTATGTTTATATACATGCATATATGTATATATTTTTATGTATGTATTGGCTAAGTGCATTAACTGTATTAATTGCAAATTATCAAAAGGTGTAAATCCAAAATATGTCTTTGCTGTTATTTGTCGTCCTGTTTCTGTCATATTTAAAATAGTTGATGTACCTCGATTGATTATTAGTGACTAATTTCTGTCATTGTTTGTTACTAGCGCCCCAGCTGCCCTGTGAACTACTGGGTCTCAATGCTGCTGATGTGGCCACTGACTTAAGAGGAACAAGGTATGTGCACCACAGCTCTCTACACCACTAGTGCGCCAGTCATTGATTACAGCTTTTCAGAGCTTTGACAATAGACCAGATTGAAAAAGTGAGTTTTCAAATTGCCTCATTGGCTCCTTTCCCTCCGCCTGACCGGTCCTCCTCCCATCTGACTGATTTTTCTATAAAGCTCAGACACACACCTATAATTATGACCACAGAGTGTTCTCTCTCTCTCCATTCTTTTCTTGTCTTACTTCATTGACAGAACAAGGCCGTGGTATGCGGGATGAAAAACCCATGCACTCCTCGGTCTCTAGTAGTACAGCAGTACAATCCTTTTATCCTCTCTAAGTGTTGCCTCTGTCACTGCTTCTTAAGAAGCTGCAGTTCACGTCCGACCGTGAGAACTCTTAGAACAACAGTAAACTGAACTTTTCTTTCACTTTCCTTGCTACACTCATATAAAAGGTTGTGTGCACAGATTTCTGACATGTTTTGTCTTGTATCAATAGTAAGATTGCTGTTACACTGAGGTGAGAATCTGTTATATTGGCCATGTGTGGGTCTGATTGTGTGTTTGATCTCTGTCAGGCGGTCTCTGTTAGGTGACCTTACACGTGTAGACAAGAGACTTAACCCCAGTGTTGCTTCTCGCTGATGAGCAGGTAAAAGGGGCATAAATTTCAAAAAATGAGAGCGTGAGCAATTTACTAGAATTCTTTTTTTAAAATTAAATCCTCTAAAATCCCACAGTTGCATCAGGTGGGAATTATATAAAAAGTGTTTTTTTTTAAGTGCTCAGGATGCTTTTGTGTATAAATGTTTACAAAGATAAACACTAGATGGCAGTATTGCAACTCAACGTACGCAACAGACAAAGCACAGTTTTGGGGCAAATGCGGGGTTGGGGGTGGGGGGCTTGTAAGACAACAGTTATTATAAGTCATCAATCACAAATAAAACCTTTTCTATTCTTCAGAACACAACATAAGCATAAAAGCTAAGCATAAATGTGTGGCTCCACTGCCACCTGTTGATCACAGTAAACAGGAAACACTCACCTCCAGGTCATTGAAGAAAAGTCTTGAGTCAGCCAGGTTGAATATCATCTCCTCCATCCATAAACCCAGGGATAATGCCTTTGAAGAGTCCTGATGCAAACACACACACACACACACCGTGTGTTAATAATTACAATGCAAACAAATTAAATATAAATGACTACGAAGCACAGAGGCGTGACCTCGGGTGTTTTAGCATAGATATGAATCTATTCATGTCTTCAGGCGTGTTCAAAGTATATTACACGTACAGCAGGATCTCATTTCCCCTAAAGCATTGCTGAAAACTTTTCTGTGTGGGGAACTTCTTTGAACCCGTCGATTAGAGGAAGAGCAGGTCTAATGCGCCAGAAGCTGCACGCAAAATAGTTAGTCAATAAAAAAAAAAGCAAATCATGACCTCAGTGAGGTGGGTATGACTGACAGTCACGTATTCAGAGACTAATCTGTTAAACGGTATTAAACATCAGTAGTCTTGTTATTATTTTTGAACTGTCAGTGCAACTGCCAGCTCCTCTCTGAAACTGCATCCTTTCACGTCCGCAGACTCATCAAGCAGATTGACATAAAAAGAATTCAGGGAGAGACAAAAGGTTAACAGGCTGTTTATCGTCATTCGTGAAGAGTCAAACGTGCAAATTCTGCACTCGCTGCCACTGTCTTTGTTCTCGTCCAGGATCGTTTTATGATGTGGCATTCAAGTGCCTTTTCAATCAACTGATGTGGAGTGAAAAGGTCATGTCTTTTCAGTCACATTACCCTTTATATTCACGGTAGATAATCGCTAGAAAATGAAAAAGAAACCTTACATGCTATATGGGACATTGGGTTTTGTTCTGTTGAAACAGCTACTAACACTGCAATGCATTACAATGCCTCCATGACAGTGTGGATTAAAACATGGTCTTAGTCTGGAATAGGTGCTCATTTGAACTAATGGAGGCCAATTGGCGTATAATAATGTTATGTATGTAAGCAGCTAGTTAATTGCAAATATGCTTGTTACTTAATTGAGACTAAACCACACTAATGACTTCACTGGCAACAAGTAGATGCAGGGTTGTTGTTGCTAATGCAGGTACATCATGTTGAGTGTGGTGAAAACATGACTTAAAAAACAATCTTAACGCAAACGCAGACTTTCTCCTCAGTTAGCTTATAATTTAAAATAAAAGACTCAGTAAATGTAAAATGAAAAATGGATTATGTTACAGAAAGATTCAAAAGGCTTTCATGATGTAAAAAACATTTTAGCCTCATCTGATTGAAGCCCCGTGGCTCAGAAGTTTGAGCAGTTGTCTTTTAACTTTGTGGGTTCTGGGAAACATTCCTGACTCAATAGTCTACTTTGAAGGTTGATGAATCGATGGAAAAGCCAAAGTGTAAAGCTTTGGGATTGATTATTAGGGTTAAACAAGGTCAGAAATCATACAGAAGCACAACTTGAACCTGTGGAGGTCCTTGACTCATTTCTACGACGCAATGTAACCTTCACCGTAAGTTGGAACGCGCATCGTGTATATAAGTAAAGTCGGACTTCTGACTCCCTACTGAAGGGCAAAAAGAAACAAATGTAGCACAAGTCAATTTGGGGTGTACAACCAGTGTATATATAAACAAAGCTATCCTTCTTCCACGTATAGCCGAATGAGGGCACATTTGTCCACTCCGCCTGCCAACTAGTTCAATGCAAAATTTGTTTTAACGGAATCAAGAATAATAACAAACCAAGAGAATACTTAGAAAGAGTATTGTTTACCTAGAAATTTTCCTTGATTTGAAATACATATATACTTATATACTTAAATATTAATATGTAAATTAAAAAAAAAGTATCTTCATTCATTAACACAACCGGGTCTGAAATTGTTTTATTCTTGCAGTGCAGTGTTGTTTTCTTTAACCTTTGTGGTATTTTCTGTTTGTGTCAACACCTAATCACACAAGTACGTTTTTTCAACCTTTGTAACCTCACCTACACAGAACGAAAAGCTGGGCGTTTCATCACAACAACCTCACTTTTTGTTTCTTAATAAAAAGAAAATCGTAATTAACGCCCGGGAAACCTCATAAATCATGACATGCAGACAGGCAGGCTGACAAAGACGAGGGTGTGCTGTTGTTCGAGACTACAAAAGAAGGTGTGTGTGCGCTTGTGGTGAGTTTGCGTGTGTGTGTGTGTGCATCTGTGTGTATGTGAGCTGCATATTGTTTTAATGGCAGCGTTGGCTTGTCCCTGGCAGAAATACAGGAAAAGCAGCAGGGTGTCAGCCAAAGGTGAATGTTAGATTAGTGCATCTGAAATGACAAGCAGAGCTGTCTCCTGGCCCATTATTTACAAAGAGCCAGATGACACATCGACAGGAATTATAAAAAATTATGAAATATGCCCATTAGGGGTTGTAAAGTGTAAAGGTGATGAAGTGCAACAAAAGTTCACCAGGGAGGAGCGAGACGACAGGGGGGAAAATGACAAGGGGCGGGTGCAAAACAATGTCTAGAAAAGGGAGAGATGAGTGCAAAGAATCAAATGGGAGGAGTTAAAGGCTTAAGAGAGGTTTGTCCTGCTTGTCTCATGATTAATGTAATTATCGGTACTCAGCCACTGCTTTATGACAGGCACTAACAAAGCACTCCCTTAAATCTAAGACACGGCTTGGAGAAACAGGGAGGGCGAAAAAAGTGAAGAAGAAAAAAAAAAAGCTCCTTAATTGTAAAGTTCTCACGGTTCCTCTTATGCAGGAAGATTGGAATGACAGACCTAAGCTGAGAAACATTACTTTTGGTGAACAGAGTTAGTTATTCAATCCAAAACATTTGTCAATGTGGATGTAACAATACACTCATCTGACAATACGTTATGATTTGGTTTTTTGAGGGTTTTTTTGCTTCACGATACGATTTTATCACGATTTTGTTGAGCTCCAGACAAATTATGACCAAATATAATGATCTTCTATTTGTAATAACGATGTAAAATACCATACACTACATAGGGACCTGACATTTTGGTTTTTTAGCGGATCACAACCAACTATTTTAGGCACATAGCACCACCTACTGTAAAAGAGTGCGTACTCACACGGTATGATCAGTTTTTATTTTAATTGTCACAGATTTGTATTTGTCGATTCATGATTTATCGTTACATCCCTTATTGTCAGTGGTAGTTCAATAAACCAATTTCCAAATGTATTTTTGACTTGTTTATAGTTGTTATCCAGATAAAAGCAAAAAAAAAAAAAAAAAAGAGTTGGAGTTGGATTAGATGGGTGCATATGTTTAGGGTTTACAAAAAGGGAAAAAATATTCCTGGCCTGTGAACCTTCATGACATATTGGAGCAGTAATCGGTTTTTCCACTGTCACTCATTCAATTCCTCCTCTGCATGTCTGAAATTTGAAGTAAGCCTCTGTCCAACTGAGCTTCCCTGGATCCAGCAGCAGGGTGTTTGGGTGGTGGGAGGAATCCAGAATATTTGGCCCATGAGTCACATTTCAACACATCTACTCTCTGCCGTTCTATCTCTCTTGTTCTTGTTGTCTCTTCTTCTCCTCTGTGGCAGAACCAAAAGAAAAAGAAACAACTGCATGCACGGCCTGAACCGATCTGAAACTGTGCTCTCAAACTCCCATCAGCCTTGTGTCAACCCCAAAGGGGGACCGTGAGAATTCAAAACACAGAACCACGGCCAAAAACAAGAAACGCACCACAGTCAACCCCTTGTCAGCTGCTGGTCTGTTATGTAAAGGTCCTGCTGGGTGTCAATCACGCGGCAGGGTTCTGGGGTAGCTAAACAACCCGGTGCATTATGAAAAGAAACAAGAGGGCAGAAAGGCAAAACATCAAGCGTGTGAAAATGCACAGGGATGAGAGCCAAAGGTCATGGACTCGGCTCGGACGGTCAAACCTTTGACTGTTAGTCAAATAAGCACTCGATCGCCGAGACAAGGGGTGAAGTAGATTTCACTGCTGTGTTGTCAGGACAACTTTGTGACAAAGTGTGCCCAAATATCTCTCTCTCTCTCTCTCTCTCTCTCTCTCTCTATCTATCTATCTATCTATCTATCTATCTATCTATCTATCTATCTATCTATCTATCTATG
>NC_024317.1:18415240-18472052 GCF_000523025.1 Cynoglossus semilaevis
ACGGCCTGAATGACGTCAACAGCGTATTCGTCTAACAGTAAAGCACAAAGAAAGTGGGCGTATGGACGTACCTTGCCAAATCGTGAGGAGAAGGTTCCCGTGAGGAGTGAATGGAAAATGATAATGGTTTCATCCAGGTCCCAGATAAACACTCGCTGCAGTGAAATAACAGATATGTAACGTTAGCCTCATGAAACTGTCTGTGCGTGTGAGTGTGCATGTGTCCCAGAGAAATTCCAACCATTTTCCAAACTATGTGCTTGGGTTTTGTACCTCTATGTCAGAGTCCAGGGGTGGAGCGGGGTCACTGACTCTTTTCCTCCCCCTCAACTTCCCATCTGATCCTCTCCTTGCTGCAACCCCCTCTTCTTTACCTGGTGTTGGGGGGCTGGGTGGAGGATGGTATTCTCCTTAAAAAACACATATTAGGAAATGGTTAGCTGTTTGAATCAACATCCTATTTCACCTGGTTTAATTTTATCATTTAAGAAGTCAAATAATATTCCATTATCTGTGTTTTTTTTGCCTCTAGTATTTCAACATTTTCCACCCCCATTCCTCTCATTCACAAAGTCACTCCACTCAGCGCCACTCTAAGATTGTTCCCCACAGTCAACGCAGCACCCACTAAGCCATGAGCCTGTTTTTGTTGTTGTTGCTGCCTGTCTATCTTAGATTTAATCCTTATCAAATCTTGTTCTATTTCTGGTTACCTGACACACGTAATTCGTTCATCGCTTAATCCTTTTCAGTGTCATAGAATCTAGAGTTAATACCAGCAGTCACTGGATGAGGTCTGGCTATAACCTGGACAGTTCACCAGACCTTGGCACGGTCACATAAAAAAGACAACCAACCGTTTATACTCAAGTTTACCTCCATGGTCAATTTATATTCAACTATTTAATCCTGCAGTTTTTGGACTGGAAATGGAAAAAACCCACAAACACCGATGACCTTCTTGCTTTAAGGGAAGAGTACTAACCACTATCGTCAGCTAAAAACTACAGTTGTAATTTAGACTATTAAGTATCAGGAAATCATTAAGTGCAGTTATGAAATGATTGGGACGTAACCTCATTTTTCGCCAGACTTCACTTCATACCAAGTTACTTCCAAACCACATACCTTCACTGTTTTCCTTATCCAAAAAGGAACTAATGCAACTGTTCATAACACAGTAGTAGCAGAGAATATATACTGTATATATAGGTTTTCTTACCTATATGTGAGTCCGGGCTGTGATTGGGGAGCATGACGGCGTGCTCTGGATGCTGATAGGCTATTGGAGCTGTGATGGCGGCTGGGCTGATGTTGCTGCTGGTTAGGTAAGGGCTGTTGTAGGGATGTGAGTTATAATACGGGGAGTACTGACTCTGACTGTAGCTGGAGTAAGCAGAAAACTCCTGTGAATAGACAAAGGGTGGATAATATTTGTAAAATACTATTTAAAAATTTAACATTAAAATAACACTAGAAAAAATGATGAATTAAAAACGATGCTTGTTGTTATTCATACTCACTTGTTGGGTGGGGTTGAATGGGGTCGTGCTTGAGATCGCATGGGTGCCTTGAAAAATTCCAGAAGAAATACCACCGCCTGGAAAATATCAAGTGAAAAAAAGTCATGCAAAATGAAAGTTAAAAAAAAAAACACCACTACAACCTGTAAATGGCTGGGGAACAATCTTGTATAAATCAAATAGACAGAGTGGTACAAAATCTGATAAACGTTGTGCAACTTGGACTAGTATTTCACCGACATTTCTCTGCTGCAGAAGTCTCTCTTAGAGTGAGATTTATCATTTATTATCTTTGCTCCTCACACAGCAGCCTCAGGTCACTAACAGCCCTTATCTTCATTTATCTACAACCAAGTCCAGACAGTTCCTTCTCTTCTGATGGGTCTTCATTTTATCTGACACAACAATACAGGTGGGAAAGGGTTTTCACTTATTTTTTTCCACAGCTTTAATCAAGCTAAGGCAGAAATGCTTCCCTTTAAGCAATCCAACCACTTTAGTCAAGCTGCCTCATCCTGTATCGTCTGTTCATGCTGTTTGTTTAATTGATAAATGATGCCTCCTCTACACCAGCGTTTCATTTTTCATTCTATCACGTCTATAGCCTGTGGGCTACAGCAGAAGTATCTCATTTAAATTGGTTTGTGAAAGACTAAGCCTTTGAAATAAAGAATCAAAAAACAGTTCAATTCAGCAACTCCCTCCATAAAGTGCATATTTCCATTTAGCCAAAGGTTCTGCCGAGCCTTTTGTAAGTTAATCAAACGTTGATAGCTCATTTCAGGCTTACAGAAGATGGATGAGTTACACAGTCTCCTAATCAAAGAAACGTATACGATTAAGTGATCGTACTGTCATTGTTTTCCAATTATAATTAGAAAGAACACGTTAAATGTTGGCTTTGAACTCTCTGTACATGTTGATTGTTGTCTCAGAATAATTTGAAAAATTAGGACCGGATTTGTACTTTTGATGTGATAAGTAACTCAAATTAAAAACACGTTAGAAGGTAATGCCATACTGCGACAGTGTTGGGTAACCCACACTTGTTATTAAGTTTTCACGGTTTAAAGCACAAATGTCATGTTTGCAATGCAAATTATTTCTGTGGTAAAGTATGTCTTTGGAGGCAAGTAAACTGGTTCCTTTTGCTTTGCACTTCTGGAGTGACTTAAAAAATAATCCTCTGTACACACATTTAAAACTAAATATGCTTTTTAACGATGAAATCGTCTAACAGCATTAAAAACACCATCTACTTGTCTAAAAATAAGTTGATTTTTGGATGATGGTAATGGTTAATGTGTCGTTCATCAAGAAATGTAATGATTGTAGTTTTTTTTGTTGTAAACCTTGTCCTGATAAACTGATTTCTGCAAATATTTTATAACCTAATTAAAAGATTAAGGTAAAGTAATAATTGCTTTAACATTATAAACCTAGCCTGTGTGTACTGTACTGTGGTCACAGTGTTCAATCAGAGGATGACAAACTCAAAAACAAAGAAAAGTTAACTCCGGATCGTGACCTCGCTGGCAGCCCCGGATGAATGCATATGTCAGTTAGGTGTGATACCACGCTTTCAAACAAACCACTCAAGACGATTAGTGTCAGATGACTCATTTCAGGGATAGAATGTGTACACGTACAACGAGATGGTGTTACATGTCGCAGAGCGTCCCACTGTTGACAAGATATACTGTACCATGACAATTACTTACACAGATGACTGTGTGCGCTGCAATTACGCTGGCTGTATTCAAACAGAGCATCACAAACTAATAGTTTGGTTTCCAACTGTAGTGTTGATTTAGTGGGGGAATTTAACTCTGTAATTAATTAAAGCACGCTCTTGTTCTTGGCCAGTCCTTGGCAATATTCCCATTTTCCTAATTTTTTCATGTTGTTATCCATTGTAATCATTCATTCTGTCTCCTATTGCTGCTACTATTTTAAACGTATTGTCCGTATTTCCAGTCAAGACAAGATCATGAAAATGGTGAAAAATTGCAGAAGGTTTAACAGCTAAACTGAAAAGCTCCTTTTGTTCGGTTGTGCAAACAGTGTAAGTAATGGTTCAGAAGGCTTTTTAGTGTTTGTCTTTGTGTGTATCTGTGTGCATATCCGTGCGTGTCTTTGTTTGAACATTGTGTACACTACACTACATGGATAACATGGAACATTTTCTGAAACCACGCAAACAACGGCTTGTTGGAAGTTTATTTATTACTATTTGAAGTTTGCAGTTAATGATTTGTTCATAAAATATTCCACTACTGGCAGATCTTGGAACAATATTGACTATTGAAGGATACCGAGCACTTTGCATGATGCATATTCAGATAGTTTGGAAATATGTTTAAAAGCAAATTTCTACGCAAAAATGCCACGTCTCAGGAGAAACCTAACCTTGAAAGCACATTGTCGAGTTTTTTGCCAACTGTTCTGCCCATTTGTGTCTGCTCTGGCTCCCCCATAGAGTGAAAACGGGGTCATCCCGTCTGCAACATTGAACATAAACTCTATCTCCCCCTAAAAATGCACCTTAACCTCTCCCCTCTCACACTAGGTCAATTTTATGCTCCTTTCACAGCCATAAAGTCGCACCAGGCGAGTCATGCTTTGGGCGCCTGATGACTGAGGAATGTGTACTGCGCAGATACACCCACACAGAGTCTCACACACATACACACACAATTCATCATTTAAGCATTGTCTCTTTGGTTTTGTTTTATTTTTAATTTCTTCCCCCACCCCTCCCCACACACACACTTCAATTCACTTAATATGTCCTTTTTTTTCCCCTGTCTGTCTGTTTTATTGTTCCCTTTCCTTTTTTCTTCTTCTTCTGAAAACACGAGCGATTGCATGCTGCGTTGTTGGTCTGAGCGGAGAAAGGGGGCCTGACCCCGAGAAAAGAGGAGGGTTGGGGAGACTTTTGACGCCAGGAGTCCAGACCGCAGCTAATGGAGAACAGGTGTGGTGGTGGGGAGGGCAAAAAATAAGGAAAGAGGGGACAAGAGAGGAGAAGAGAGGAGAGGAGAAGAAAGAAGACCGCAAGAGGAGAGGAGACAAGATGAGATGAGAAGTAGATGAGAGGACAGAAGGAAAGGAAAGAAAAGGAGAGGACATGAGCAGAGAGGACAGTAGAAGAGAGGAAAGGAAAGGAGAGGAGAGGAAGTAGAAGAGAGGAAAGGAAAGGACAGAGAGGACAGTAGAAGAGAGGAAAGGAAAGGAAAGGAGAGGGGAGGAGAGGCCTCTCCTCTCTTCTAGAGAAGAGAGTGCTCACACAGGATGCTCAAAAACAAACACTGTGTGTGTGTGTGTGTGTGTGTGTGTGTGTGTGTGTGTGTGTGTGTGTGTGTGTTCTCAGACTAACCGTGTGTATGTGAGTAGCCGTACAGGCTCTGACTGGGGGGTGTGCTGCTGAAGTTGGAGTAGCCCAACAGTCCAGTCTGTCCTGGGGAGTGACTAAGACCTTCCTCTGTTTTGATGTCTGTAAAACAACCACATGAACATAAGTTTTGACATCAAACACTCGACTGTAAATCAACCATAACCGACTGACGTTTTTCAAAAGTAAAGTGTCTCAACATGCATCTCCTGGTTTTGTCACTCATGTACTTGAGCTTAACCACCTGTAGTTGTGGCTTCAACAATTGGTTCAAAGTTAGGCGTCAACACAATTGATCAGCAAATAAAAAACATCCAACATTACGCATCTGCCACGACCACATAAGTCAGCACACCTCATGAACATGCTCAACACAAACGATCAAACACTTCATTTGAACAAATGAAATGTTTGGTGAGAAAACAACTTTTAAGGAGAGGAGGAGGAGACTGACAAACTTAAATCCTATTTGTTTGCCTGACACGCATTGTAAAAAACAGTTGGTAAAGTTTGTCTCTGACATCCACTTTTTATTTTTTGTAATCTTTTACACCATTAAGAATTGATGCCAAGTTATTGCAAGAACAGATACGTTTATTTTAAATTTATAAACCACTTAAGGTGCTAAATATATTTTTTTTAAGTGAAAGTGAATTATTGTCATTGTGACTGCTGCGGTAATAAGTATCGGTTCATACCAGAATCAGAAATTAAGTGTTTGGATAATATCCCCATATCGGCAAAAAGTTACCATCAGTCATCCCTAGTCATTCCCCATGCTTGCCTGAAAAGACCAAGCCTTTGGTGGATTTGTATTTAAAAAAAAAACAGATTTTTGTCCTTACTGTAAGAAGGCATGCTGTAACCTTGTGTGTGGTGAGCGTAGGTTGCGTACGGTCCCGCAGGCTGAAGAGTGGGGCTGTACTGTGTCTGTCCATACGTAGCCATGACACTTTTACTTTTCTTTGAGCCTTAGGAAAAGTGGAGGGAAAACAACTGTAACAAGGAGCCATTGCATTTCACAATAATAACTGAGGCTTTAATTTTAAACATTAAATACAAGTGAGGTTTTATAAAAAATCATTCAAACTTACCCAAAGGAGAAATGATTCTTCAAACTGTTGGGAAGGAGACAAGGCTGCAGCCCAACAAAAAAAACAAAAACCAAAACAGCAGTTAGAGGAAGACGCTTTCAGGAACAGATTTGTTTAACAATATTTAATTGTGTTTATTATTTAATCCTATCAGTCCAACTGAAAAACACTGAAGCATTTACAGCAGTTGCCAGTTGCAGGTGCATCCGTTTTTCTATTCCCTGTGCACATCACTCACCTGCCTCTGCAGGGAGAGCTTTGTCCTCTTTATCTTCACGCACTTTGGTTCGTCAGGTTCCCCTCGAGCTGTCAATTCTCCTGTGGAAACAATAGCAAATAGGAGTAAGTGACACACACATGCCTGTAAGGCCTGTGGCAGCAGGATGATAATGTTACAGCCTACAGTTCGAAAGGGGAATTAATTTGAACAATTTGCAAAAAGAGAAAAAAAGAACAAAAGGGGAGAGCATGGCTCTCAGAACGCCCTCTTATTGGTTAATCCTATGTAGAAAAACAAATGCTGCACGGCAAAACTGTTATATCAGAAGAAAAAGTTCTTTGGAAATGGTGAAACTTGAAAGTCATGGGAAAAAAATGGAAAAATAACTCAAACCGAAATGCAGACTTAAAGTGAAGAAAAGTGGAATAATTACAGGGAATACAGCCTCATTATTTAACATCTAAACTATCCTCATACCACTTTGGCTTGAAAAGACAGAAATTCAGCAGTTTGTATAAAGAAAACCTCCTGGAAAATATTTGGTAACAAGTAGAACTCTTGACTTGTGCTGTTTTGGTCGGACATGAACAGGTCTATTGCTCAAGTGTACTTTTGGAATACGGAAAAAAAAATATTGTAACCTGTCTTTGATTTGACTGCATTAGTTTATTTCTGAGGCCAAGCTTCGTCAGCTGGTGTCACTTCTTTCTTTCCTTCTGCTATTTTCTGTGCGTCTTTGCCTCTGGGCCATTCCAATCTGGCAACGCTGCAGCTAACTGCTGACCCCTGACCTCACTGACAACACACTGGCAGAAACAGATGACAGTCATGAATTATCGTGGCAGCAGGGTTTTAACAGCAGCAGCGGAAGAAGAATGACAGTGAGTGGGCGGAAAGAAAAAAGACAAAAATAGCTGTGGATTTTAAATTAGCACCAGTTTCACTATTGGTAGCTTTAAAAGACCAAGACAAATGTCATTAACAGGTTCTTTTGTAATAAACATTACAATGACATAGAAAAAAAAAAGTTTTCACAAGATTATCTACTATCAATACAGCCATCCTGGCATTTGGTATGTGGTATACTTAATTCTAATTTAATTTAATTTATTATTAATAATAATACAAATATAATAGGAAAGAATCATTAAGATTGCAATAACAAAGCAACACACACCAATAAGTATCTACTACTACTACGGATACTAATCTACTAACATCCACTGTTCAGGTTTTCCATATTCTTTGATGGTGTGCTGCTACTCCTGAGTCTATTCCTGTGTTAATCCTGCTGCTCGAGCCCTAATTTCCCTTAGGGAACTCAGAAGGGATTAATAAAGATCTATCTATCTATCTATCTGTCTGTCTGTCTGTCTGTTTAAAACATAGCAGATTGCGTGCCTGTTTTTTTTCTTTTGAGTAAACAAATTTATTTATAGCCCGAAGTTGTCATAAAAGCCCCCCGAGGGCTAGAAAACAACCTGTGCTATTAACTGTTGACAATCATCAGAAAAACTGGTTGTACATATGACAGTCAAACATAGCTCACCTGTTGTTGATAAAAATGGGAGTTTACTTGTGCATCAGGTTAAAAAGAACACTAATCTTCCATCTCCTTCAACAACAGTTTTAATTTTAAATAGAGTAGCGCCTTGTGGCTACAATGACGAATTGTAGCAATTACAGTTATTATAAACTGTGATAAAGTTGTCATTCATCACTGAGAATAATGAAAGGAAAGTGATGTGTTCCTCCAGACTTTCCTGGGATCAGAAATTAAACGATGCCTGTTCCGTGTCCTTTTGACTTCAGCTGCATCCTTGCAACAGTCCTTTATGCAAGTACATACATGTACAAACACACACGCACACACATCATCTGTGTATAATATCAAGAGGAACTTCCCGGTTCAGGCTAAGGTCATAGAGAAGAACAGACAAGGTCATGAGAACGGCAGGACACGGAGGGAAGACGAGCAGAGCTCAGCAGAGATGTGGACGACTGTGGGCTGAAACTGAAGCTAAAACAAACCCAGCAGGGCCACGGGAGGCCACAGGGCCACAAGGCCAGGTCCACTGGCTTCACCTGGGTCCCAGGGCCCTGCTTCAGCTTGGCTTCTTTCACGGATATCAAATTCTGGGCTTTGTGCTGATGGATTGTATCACAAGTTGGTGTGTTTGGCTTTGCGTTGAAAATATCACGCGAGGCCGCTATGGAGCAAAGCACGCGTGCCTGT
This sequence comes from Cynoglossus semilaevis, assembly GCF_000523025.1. NCBI lineage: Eukaryota > Metazoa > Chordata > Actinopteri > Pleuronectiformes > Cynoglossidae > Cynoglossus > Cynoglossus semilaevis. The sequence continues at coordinate 18,423,708 of NC_024317.1, forward strand.
TGTTCAACCGATCTGTTGAGTGACGAGAAGCTGACAATTCTCAAAGATATCTGTTTTCAAAACATACGCCCAACCGTGTGTGGAGGCAAAGGTCTCATACAGACACAGTCATGTTTCTAATGGGCAGTGTCTGTACCTACAGATACTGTTTGAAGAATATTTTGAGATTTGGACTGCTTGACTTCACTTGGCATTAGCGATCCGAATAATAATCAGTTAAATAACATAATAATAATCTTTCCTTCCTATCAGGATGTTAAAAAAAAACAACAAATCTTCCACCTCCCCCGCAAGACTTTTTTTGTTATACTTAATTATTTAACTCTAGTTCTCTTCACAGTCTGTTGCACAGAATAAATATGATACAAAACCATTACTGTGTAATCAGTTACAGGCCGTTACATTTCCATGAACCGTGTGCAGTTTAAAACTGTTTACATTTCACAAAAGATTAAAAGAATATAATGTCAGGTGTGTGATGTTTCCAAAAAAGACAAATGTTTGCAGTGTCAACATATTTGCTGTGTCAGTGTCTTGTTAGTCTTCATACCGCATGCTAGAGTCTGGTTTCACACTGCCGCGACCCTCCAATGATCTGACCTTTTATTGAAACATTGTGGCTTTCGATCAATGGCCCAACAAGGTGACTTTCTGCCCTGTGATCATGCCATATGGGACCCCAAATGGAGCCCTCAGTGCGGACAGTCTGCTTCAGTGCCCGAGGGGATACTGGAGCTTGATTCATTGCCACACACACAATAAAGCCCTCTCTCCTGACTTCTGATAAAAGACACAGAACAAGGACCTAGTATTTTAGGTTTGTGCAACTCAGACCTTTCCTGGTAGAAATCGGTGCCATCTGCCAGTCACTGCCCCTCTTCACCAACTTTGACATACAGCTAACAGCGCAGCAAGCTAAGATCCAGGATGTTTTATTTCATTATCTTTTTTCATACACCTTTAAAACAAAAGGATGCAGCTTTGAGAAAAGGACACGAAACCCTGTGGAACAGAGAGTTATAGAACCCACATTTAGTTTGCAAACTAAATAATTTAATTATTTGTATGTATGTTTAAATACATGCAGTATATAAAACATACATGTACAGGTACTCCATCTAATATGATTAAATTAAACTAATTGAACAATGAAAATGTCTGAATAATCAGTAAGACTATAAAAAAATGCTCATATTCAGATTATGTTTTCAAAAAAAAATTTGAAGGTGGTTAAGAGTCCAGTCTGCCTTCAGGTGAGAACTATGTTCATAAAAAAAATCTTGAATGTTTTCCATGTTCATAAACAACACCTACTGTCTAGCAAAGCTTTGTATTTTACAAGCAGGTATTTGGAATATGTAACAATTGTCAACCATAGCAACAAAAAAGTAATGAAAAAGAAATGCATTTAAAGCCTGTGTAATATGTGTGCGTCTGTGTGCACGTGAGTGGGTGGAAGTCAGAGAGAAACAGACAGAAATATATCAATTTAAGCGTTGGACGCCAACACAGGCCGATATGGGACTGAAAAAAAAGTTGAGGTGAATCTGGTCTGTTTCCCAGTCACTGAGACACACACACAGAGACAGTCAACCATTCACATTTACATTTTATGTCAATTCAGACTTACAATTAATGAAAACCAATCTCCTGATGTTTTACAGTGGTGGGAGCAAATAGGAGTAACCAGAGACAAAAGACAATCCCACACAGTGATTTGATCATCTATAAACTCCAGTTTTGATAGCTTATGTTTTGTCTTTTTGAGAGGAATATTTATGGAAACACCTTTCCTTCTTTTTTTAACCATTCTCAGCAAGTGTCAGGTTTGTTCTGTGATGTCAACAAGAGCACAATGATGTTATCAGTTTTCCCAACATAAAAAATCGCTGCCACTGAGCTTTTTCTTCTCAATAATATTCTTTTTTAATTACATTAAAAAATGCTTTTTTTTTTGGAAAGGATTGTTATAGTAACAGTACTTAAATATAACTGACAAACTATATTTAATATTACTAAACAAACATCTTTCAGTTATCCATAAATGCAGCATCATTTCTTAAGTCACTCAGAGAAGCAGCTTTATGGTTAGTTTGGTTAACAGCCAAAATGTGGATGTTAATTTACATTATTTTCAGCGTATTTCAGAGGAGTATAAAACACTATTTACTATTTTCTTTGTGTCCCCAAAACAGTCGGTCCCTGAAACATCACTGCGTAAAAAGCTTTTTGTCCCCATATTACCATGAAGACCGGCATACACACACACACACACACACACACACACACACACACAAAGATAGTATCTGTGGCAGCCATGAACCTGTTGCCAATTCTGCTCTCTGTAACTTTACCTCCCAGACTTGGTGGCCTTTTCATTCCACTTGACTAACTCCTGCTGCAAGGCTGCTTTAACACCAGTAATGAAATTCTCTTTATCCAACAATGCCGGAGACTTTATCTCTGTTTATCTAGCACACAGTTCTCGCTGCGTTCTAAATGACTTCTCAAAACACTTTGCATTCCTTTTCCTCCTCCAAATCCCTTCCTTCATTTCTCCCAATTGGCCTTTGCTGCCTGTACCCCAGCACTCACTCTCCAATAACATCCCAAATCATTCTCCCCTGCATTATTGCCAATTCTCCAAACGGACCACCTACTCTAAAATCCTAGATTGATTCTCCCCCCAGATCAGTGCACTGAGACGGAGGTCAGAAGGAGGGACAGCTGGTAGACCTCCCATCATCCGTGAGAAGCGGGTGTGGGGTTGAAACACTGGGCTGACCCCAGTCAGATGGTGGTCTTGCTTCCAGGTAAAAACATCTGGTCCAATGATGGACGCACACTTCGGAGGACACACACTTCAATTAAAACGAACACACACCGGCCTGCATGAGTGCCCCTGCCTTGGCTAATGAACAGTAACTCTCAGAGTGGCTGCTTTATAAGTCATTAGGACAGAGAGGTTGGCCCTCCGTCTGTGTCCTCAGCAGATGACGGCCAGTGGCCGCCCTGGTTGATAACAGCTGGCCAGACGGAGCTCACTGGTGGTTGAAGATCAAAAGTGCTACAGAAGGAATGAGGTCCAGTTACTTTTTTTTTACTGGTAGGTTTACGGGTGAAGTTTTTAAAGGGGAATATACGAGGAAAGCGACTGTGACTTGTAGGAGGAAGGAAGGAGGTCAAATGTAAAATATGACGGCATAAAAAATATGTAACGTGTGGAATTATTACTGGGAGAAAAATATACATCCAGGAAAATGTTCTTTAAGAAAAACTCAGACACATCCCGAGCCACAGACAATTATCACATTTTTCCATTCAGTGGAAAAGTACCCAAAGTGCTATTATGCACAGAAATATGGAATATGGTGGTAGTTGTTATGCTACAATGTGTGTGGCTCAGCACTTCGCATGATACGATAGGGAGAGTGGAGAAAGCCAGAGAGACAGCTGTTGTCTGCTGACATGCCGGGGTTTCACATACAGACACACACGCACATATACAATATATATGGACCAGTACACATCCACACAAGGTCTCCCTGGGCTTTATCTAGCGCTTGAGGGAATGAAAAATGAGAGGAATGGGTAGGAGAAGGAGGAAGAGGAGGAGGAGGATATTTAAGGAGAAGATTGATGACTTTTTAGCCTAAAACTGTTTGATGAGTATTAGGTTTTCTTACACACTCAGGAGGAAAATTAGAATGATTGGAACACGACACCTCAAACATTTACATGTATCAAACAACTTTTCATTGTCTTTGTTTAAAAACCACACATCCTCAAAGAGTTTTATGCCCTATTTTAAACCGCTGATATCAACAATCTAACAAGTCTGTGTTCTGTTTTTAGTGTATTAGAAGCAACGAGCAACAGACTTTCAGATAATGACAATGATATTGATGTAATGAGTGTGTTTTAAAATTTTTGATAAACTTATTATCAGTGTTAAGTTAATCAATGTTTTACATATAAACTAGAATTGAAAAAAGTGATAATTCAACTTTTATATATTAATAAATATATAATAGTTAATAATCACACAATGTTTGCATATATACACACACACACACACATTGTACACTGCCTGAGAAATAAAGTCAACTGAGGGAACCTTCCAGATTTCTCAAACTAATAGGGAATAAAGTCAGTGGTCAGTGCAGTGGAACAGATCTGGTGGTGGGTAAGTGACTTCAACAAAAGAACTCTTATTTCGGGAGTGATGTCTTCATCTCAGACTTAAAGTGTGAAATGGATATGGTTTTCACCTGAGCAGGTGAACGTGACGGACAAAGAGGGGAGGGAGAAGGGAGGAGGGGGAGGGGGGATTTTTAGAGGAGAGACAACATCAGAATCTGTGTGGCTGTGAAGAAGTATAACTAAAATTGGTGCCGATAAAGTCAGGAAGAGCAGAACTTCCTATGAAAATATTTATCATTCCACAAACGGTTGGCTACAGAGGGGTTTGGAATTAATTTGTGTTTTCTTAAGATGGGGTGCCTGGTGCTACAGGATGGGGAATTCTCCACAGTCCGGGACTTTTTCGGCTGCTGCTTATTCACAGTTTATTAGAGCCAGTAATAAGACCCATGAAGCTGAAAGAAGGGAGAGAGAGAGAGAGAGAGAGAGAGATGGAGAGAAATATGCTGAGAGAGGGCCAGCAGAGGAGAGGGAGCCTAATGTTATTAGGAGATGAACCACAGTGTTAAATCAAACACATTCGCTCACACACCTTTGGTATGTGGTTTTCAGCACACCTTCTGCCCTGTTACCCCACCAGCCCCACCCGTCCCACCACCACCACTTCAGCAGATCCCTGAATGTTGCATGTGACAGTTGGAAAGTAGCAGAAGTTATACAGTAGGCTTCATAACCTGTCAGGTAACAGATAACTGACAGTGACAGGCAGACAGACGGGGAGATTATTTAATAAACTCTAAAAACCCCAGAGTCACTTTGGAGATCTGGCAAGTGCAAAATAATTTTCTTTCTGTATTTTTTTTTTTTTTTTTTTGCAAATACCGTAAGACTTACAAAGACCAAAGACTAATAAATAAAGGGCGCTTATAAAGGTATTAAAAATAGCACATTTCTAAAAGATAAAATAGGAGTGAAAAAATAATTGAATATACATAAATTCCACTGAACTGTTTTTTTATATTTTTTAGAGTAAGTTTATTGACAGTTTTTTTTTTCCCAGTGAGCCACATCTGTGCTGCTCTGTTCGTGCAAGTGATAGAAACATTTGAAGACGATTTAAACACTTGGCAAAACACAGTGGATGAGTTTTTAGTCTGGAGCCATGAAGGGGTCCTTGAAAAATATGAATGCCAGCCTTTGAAAAATGCTTAGTGTGGCTCCCCTAATTTAGTTAATGAGCCTGCCGGTCTGACTGCTGGGGAGGGCTGAGAGGTGGGGGGGTCAGTGATTTAGGGTGTAATCTTCTGTACTTAAGTCCAACTAGAAGTGCTGCGTAGACTCGAGCAGCACCAAGAAAAACAAAGGAGCTCAATCAAAACAGAAGGTTTCTCACACACACACACACACACTTTTTTTCTTCCTCATCTTTTCGTGGACTCACTGAGGCACGAATAATATTTTTCGATGGAGATTAAAGAGAATAAACAATGTACAGTGAACACACAGGAGAAAGAAGAGCTGAGGAAAATTAATACGAACAAAATTTCATCAAAGTTGACGTTGACTTATTTCTATGTGAAGATACAGATTTATTTCTACAGTAACAGATTAATATCTTTAACACAACAATTATTAAAATGTAAAAATAATTATTAACATTTTTGTTGTGGTGTTCCTGATTAAAAAAATAAAAGTACAAATTGATGTAAAGGCCCAACACGACCAAATGTTAGCAACTATAACGCATGTGTAATACACATTGACACAGACTTCTTTCTTTCACATTTAAACTGAAGTATGAAGGCCACAAGTCAGCATGGAGATCGCTTTTGTGAATAAACACGTATATATTCGGTGCAGAAAATGAAAAAAAAACACCGTGTCTGAATTTAATAAATAAAATACATTAAAGTTTTTCTTCTGTCCACAAAGTAGAGACAGCAAGTTTTGTGCCATAAGAAAAAATCACAGAAATCAGAATATATTTTTTAATCACAGAATTTTCGCATTTTTTCGCGACTTAGTCGACTAATTAAGCTGTGTATTAATGAGAAATTAATTAAGTTATCGTTGCAACTCAATTACAACCTTTTTTGTTTTGTTTCTCTTTTCCCTATTTTCACGTAATTAAAGCTGTTATTTATCGTATCCTTATTTTTCATTTTTGTAGTACACTTTTCAATTTATTTTAAACATAAATGTGTAGTTTAAAATTAGTTTTGCCTGTAACGATGTTGCGTTTGTCAAGTGTGTTACGATAAGAAATGCTTGCATTTAATTTTAAAAACATGACCAAAATTAAAGTGTAAATAACGTGCGAAATGTATAATTATTGTTTTTCTCCCACTTACCATAATTCTTAGGGAACTTCGGTCTGGAAGCAGAAATCCGACTCACAATCAGTGCAGTGGCGTCTCCATGCCAGAGTAAACGGAGACTCCGGAGGTCCGCGCTACAAACTCAGTAACAACAAGAGTCGTTGCTGTAAGCTGAAGAAAAGGGAGGTGAAGAGGAGCGAAGGCAGCGGCAGGAGGAGAAGGAGAAGCACAAGGAAGCGGAGTGTCCAGGTGCTGACAGCTGACAGCTTTCTCCTCACATCGATCTCACTCACTTCTCTTCCTCAGCGGCTTCAGGAGCCTGTTTGCTTTTGCAGGCGGTGGGGAAGTGATGTTAACTGAACTGACCGAGCGCAGATTTCTAGTTCCTCCTCCTCAACCTCCACCTCCTCTGGTGTGTGTGCGCGTGCGTGCGCGTGCGTGTGTGTCCTTCCTCAAGCCTTATCTCAGCCACTCCTATCGTTTATTCCTCCCTCAGAGGAGCTGACCGCCTCCTCTCTCTTTATGTATCTGTGCCTTCAATCTTTGTTTGTTCGAGAATCTTCTCCCCGTTTGTTTACACAGAAACCACTGAGCCTCTCAGTCTGAAGCTGCTGCTTCTGCAACAGAAGGATTTGTTAGTTTGTAGTAAATAAGCTTGAGTCATGACAGCACTGTTATGGGCTGTTTGTTATCTCTGTTCGCGGGCGCGCGCGCGCGCGTGTGTGTTCCTTCCGCAGGAGGTTAACTCTGAATAGCTTTGCATTGTTTCCTCATTTACATTTCCAACTGATAATATAACAAAGGGAAACAAAGCTAATATAAAAAGAACTCTTATCAAATGGTTTGTCAGACATTATTATTTACAAATGATTAATTGAAAATAAATGTATAATCACAGTTATCTTTTTGCGGTACATACATGAAATTATATACGTAATATATAGTACATGATAGACATTATGATTATTTGACAATTTGAGTAAACTAAATTAAAAGGAGTAATTTTAAAACTTTTCTTTTCTTCAAAACAATTAAATTTTAACAGAAACAGCTCTACTTTTATGGAGGTATTCATTAGCCTAAGAAGACAGACTGATTATCATTAATGTTGTGGTTTACTACTACTAGATGGTAGTAGTAAATCATAATGGTATGATTAATCATTATAAGAGTCACACTAAGGTAAGGGGATAAGAAAAGGGTTTTTCAAACTACACATTTTTTAATTGATTGGGTTTTTTTAAAAATAATTTGACTTTTCTACCTCATCATTGTAAAAGGTTAGCTAATTAACTATTTCAAACTGTCCCTGAATCAGAGGTTTAAACCACAACAGAGATTAAATTTATAATCCATAAAAAAGTATATATTTATAGACACATATATATATATATATATTATAAGCAGACCTAATTTTGACCTACATTAAATTGTTCTATGATCCACATTTGGGAAACACTGAATTTTAAATATATTGCTATTTTTTTTCTTAAGTGATCTAGTATATGTTGACAACAGTTTCCATCTCTGCCAATGACTCACTGCTTAAACATATACAGACACAGCTGCAGCATGGCTGTTGATGTATTGATGACTAAAATAAATGACAGTGGCAGGTATCAATCAACAGAGTCAGAAAACACTCAACACTCAACAACATGTCTTATTGGTGTTGGCTGTTGTTCACCCGTGGCAATGTGTAAATTACGGGTTAAACGTGTTTAACACAGTTAAACTGCCAGCAAAACATACATAATACATATGAGGCTATTTATAGACGTAAATCAAATCAAGTGTCTGAAATTCATGAAACACTACACACAGTTCTCACATTTAACACAGTTTCTGTCTTTTCTCCACACAAACATCATTAGGTTAGGTTAATGCTAATTTTCTCATATTTAACTTTAGACTCAGGTTCAAACAATGGCCTTAAGGTTACCAAAACAGGTCACGTGGGGTGTTTTACCAACACCTGCTGCTGAGGCCAGTTATCACCACATTTGGAGATTTTGTCCATTTGAGAGCAACAGTCATATTTTCCTTCAACATCCTTTATGTGTAACCGACGTTGTGTCATTGTTTCTGTGTGTTTTCTGTAATATGAGGAAGAGTGTGACAGAGCCCAGGAGGAAGCAGGTTGTACCGAGTAAGGGACAACAGGAAGTCCTCCCTGACACCACCTTATACACCCGCAGACATGGATACGTGTGGGCACCTGGGGGAAATTCATACCACTTTACATCCGGCACAGTTTCCAAAATACAAATACAGTTTTTTCCAAAATACAAATACATCCCTGAGAGCCTTTTCCAAAATACAAATACATCCCTGAGGGTGATATGATTTTCAGAAACTCTGGTAAAAAGCAAAGAAAAAACAAGTTATTTTGCTCCTTGATAAAATCAAAAGAAAGTACAAAGAGTTAAAATTCCACAAATGACAACAAACTACAAGGTTAAACAGGAAGTACATGTGTTTGGTACTATGTGGTTAGGTAGTAGAGTAAAATGCATCCATTCATGCGCATAATAGTTTTATATTATATTTTTGTTTTTTCCAGGATGATCTGCTGATCAACAATTACTGCAGGATGAATTCATTCCAAAATCTCCCAAAGAATGTGCCTCAACCTGCTGTTGCTGGCACTTGTCAGCTGCCAGAGTGATTGTGACAGGAATCAGAAGGAGAGAGAACATTTTCTTGCTGAGAAAATGATTTACTGCTCCGAGTGGGTGCACAGCATGGCTCGAAGCAAGAGTGGTGAGTTCTAGTTTACTCTGGGTTCTGTCACTGGTGCAACTGGATTCTCTCTATGTAAAGATTGATGACGATGACAAGGAAGCTGAAGTCGAAGCCTCGTTCAGTCCTGGCCTGGAAGAGTTAGAAATGTAGGGTTGATCGTGATCATGTTCTGGGTTAATGCATTAGGTCAAGCAACGGTTCAGTTTTACAACTTTGATGTACAAATACATATTCACAAGTAGTTTGTATGCTTTTATTGCTTAGAGACAACTCTTTAATTTCCATAATGAATTAAGAATCATTTCATGGTTTCCAATGGTCCAGGTCTGTAGAACACTAGACTCAAAAGTGTTGTTGTTGAGCCGATTTGGATTAAAACCCAAACCTACTGTATTAGTGTTAACTTTACCATCAATATTTAATATTATGTCTAGAATGAATATTTTTTGTCTCATCCTTTCATCGAGGGGTCAACAGTGTTAATCTGAATCATGGGACAGCCCTTCCTGACGTGACCCTCTTCACCTTGGCAAGTGTTTATGCACCTAGGGTGACCTTTTTCATGGCAGAAAATCACTCTAACCCAAACTTCATTTTTGGCTTTACTACCCATGTCATAGAGTATTAATTTTGTATTTTTTATATTGAAAAGAATAGAAAAGTTCTTGTTTTCAGAATGACATTTTCTACCAGAGCTTTGCGGCCTTTAAGGTGGGCAGAGTACAAGGTTTTTGCTCGTTACTCATACTCAATCTTCTATGATCTTAGTAACTGAGACCTACGATGAGTAAGAATGGGACAAGTACCGTGTCAGTGACCCCCACCAACAACCGTAGACATTGTCAGTAACACCAGACGTCACAAAGTGTGTTGCTTCAAGGGAAACACTGGAAAAGATGCGCCGTGGTGACATTAATACACTGAGGTAGAAAATGACAGTGACTGGGAAGTACCATGACCCAGACATGATGAACCAGAGTCTGCTTCTGGTTCAAACAGCAGGCAGGCAGGCAGGCAGGCAGAGTGCCAGTTCTCCTTTTCTTCCACAGGAATGTGTGGTGGAGAAATCAAAGCTGCTATTGTCTGACTCTTCCTCTGCTGGCTTCGGTCGGTTGTCTGCCTTTAGTCCTGCCAGCTGCCGGTGTCCGCTGACACTGTTACTGTCACACTGTGTCATTACAGTTCCCATCTGTTGACATAGAGCGTGCTGCTGAATTTGCTGAGGTTCGTTGTAATTATAGAGAAGATGATTTCAACTGGAAAAGTAGTCCGGGCTTCTGATTGGTCGCTGATAGAGTCGAGAGAGAACTTCTAGAGAGAAGAGTAGCTGTGATGCTTTATGCAATTTGTAAGAATAAATGAACCCCATAACTAACATATTTGCGTTGATGTGAATCCTCTATCTGTGAGGTCTGTCTGACTGCCTTTCCTCCTGTGGGTGGAGTTGATCAGTGTCATCAAACTCACCTGTGTCTCTGTCATTAGACCCACTAGTGTTACCTGGTATATAAAACTCTCTCCGAAATCATGGGGCATTTTTGGTGTCCAGTGTCCATGCCTTGACTAAGCCCAACCTAGGGCACATGTGTCAAACTCAGGCCCGTGGGCCAAATCTGACCCACAGTGTAATTATAAATGACCTGCGAGATCATATCAAATGTGTACTATAGTATACTAGTATACCACCAGTATATAGCCTCTATACTGTATACTGACAGGATTTGTAGTATTAGCACCATGTTATAGCCCTAACCCTAACTCTAACCCTTTCAGCCTGTGAAAAACAAATTACATTAGAAAAGAACTGAAAGGCTACAGATAAAGAGACTGCTGCATTTGGGTCCTGCCTGCTTCCTCTCGTGGAACAACGTACCAGACCTGAAAAGCTTAAAAACTACATAGTCCACAGGTCAGGGCATAAAGTCTTAATTGTCATGGCAACTTGTCATCTTCCTGACTCTGTAGAATTATTTGTTTCAACATCTTCAGATCATCTGTCATGCTGGTCAATCCTTAAGCATATCTGATTGTATACAGAATAAACTCCAATAAAACTATAAAAGGGTTAACATTTATACTGAACAAAAAAAACATTTCCATTTTTATTGTATTCTTATATGGCATTCAAAATTGACAGGAAATCGATTTTCATGTTTGTCATTGACATACAGTACATCGTGATCATGTGCCTCATAAACAATGTAGGTTGTGTTCACTCTGCCTGTATTTGATGCTCGAAGTTGTACAGATTATATCCAGCTGTACTTTTTTTAGTACTTGTCTGGAGTATAACCTTAAGCCTGGTGTATTTATTACACCTCTTTAGTCCGCTAACATTATATTCCATCTTCTTCTGTTTCCAATAAACACAGGCAGTAACCCTTCATCGCCCCTCACGGGGACCAGTGACAGAACTGCTCTCTCTCCCTGGGAGTCCACTCTCACCCGTGCAGCTTCTATGTTGTGTGCTATTTAACCGACCCTGGGCTTTAACCGTACAGCCTGGAGGTCAATCAAAGAAGCTTTCTTTTTGCAGATAGATGTACATGTGTTATTATTTTTGACTAAACAAAATGATGGACTCATTAGTATAGAAAAACTGCAAAAGTATAATGCAGAATTTTGTTTAATTTTTTGTTATTACTCTACAACTTACAACACTGGCTTGTAAAACACGGCGTTCAAAATTTTGGTGACGCTGATGTCCTTATCGATATTATTCAGTCTCCAGTTCATTTCAATCTATTTGACAGTGGTGTCAGTCAGCTGGTCAGCTGTAGTCTTACTTCCGAAGAGTTTAAGCAGAGGTTGAAGGTGGGCGTTGAGACGGTATTTAAAACTCAAGGTAGTTCAGTCCAATGAAAATATTGTTATTGGACACACACGTCATTCTGTCCATGAGTTATACGTTATAAAAGGCAGTAGAATACACAAATTAATTGATGCATTTAACGAGCACCAGTCATATATATATATATATATATTTATATATACACACACACGCATATATATATATATATATATATATATATAATATGTGTGAGAGTGGGGGGTGTGTGTTTATGTGTGGGTGTTGCTTGTGTTTTCTCCTCCCTCTGTTGCCCCCTCCTGTGCGATGCCCACCCCCATGCCTCAGGAATGTGGGAATGATTGCCTTAATTTTATAAAGCACATGGCTTCCTTTGGTTCAATTTTCACCAACACCATAAAAAAAAGAAGCAGTTGTAAGGTCAGCGAGGAGCCATCTGGTTTTGCCATTGCTGCCTGCTTTAATGACCAGGTAATAAAAATTCAATTTGACAGAAATTACAACAGATGTTTTGGGGCTGCAGGCCTCAGAAAAAAAAGTTGGTTTCACAGCAGGGTGAAACCCCAGCCTGCAGAAGCTGCCCCCGCCGCGCTGATATACTGTACACGGTGACTAATGTTTGTGGAGCATGAGAAACAGCATTAGAAATGCATGCATGTAACAATGGAGAGGTGCCAGAGCAAACACAGATGATGAGCTCCTCATCGGACAATAGACTTTAATGAGACGTTTGTATCGGTGTATGAATGTGGCTTGATTATAGTTTTACGATGTATTAGACACACACACACCTGTACCTGTAACACAATACGTTTATTTAAAGGTATACCTTTGTAGAACTACTGCCCTTTGTGAGTGTGAGACATTGAGTCATCTGATGATTTGCAGGTGAGCGTGGGAGTTTTGGGAATCTTCTGTTAACCTCGACATCGGGGCTGTCAAACTCAAATTGACAGTAGGCCAAAATTAAAAACTGGGACACAGTCTCGGGCCAAACTTTATTTAAAATTGATTTAAAAATTGACAGCAGTTGTGCATGTTTTCCCTTCTCTCCAGATCTGTAATGTAGAATTTTTTCATGAGGAAACAAACTTTAGTTTTGCGTAAACATCAAATCTGGAACAACCAAAGCTAATATAATAAACACATGAGAAATTAAATTTGAAATTAAACACACATCAGTAGTATTTGTTTCTTATTATGTCTCTATCTGTAATCTTCAGAGTTCCTTTTTAATGTAATTTTTTTTTTCACAGGCCAACTACTGCCAGTTTACAGTGTAGGGGCTATATACTGGCGGGCCAACTATAGTCCACATTTGATATGATCTCATGGGCCAAATATAATTACACTGCGGGCCAGATTTGGCCCCCGGGCCTGAGTTTGACCTCAAAACTAACATCCTTCTCAACAGTCCAACATGATTGTTTTATCCAACGATAAGATGTGTAGTTTTAGATTTTGTATTGTACCAATAATATAATAGGAATTGAATAAGTGGATAAACACTATAATCTGTTCCTGTTTAATCACTGCTGTTCACTCACTCACTCACTGAGAGTTCAGAGTCTCATTTACCTTCTGCCTTCCTGGCCAACCGTGAGAAAGTGTTTCGTCGTCACTTTTCTCACCAAACCCAGGAACTGTTACACACTGTATTAAAAGGTTTAAAGGAATGTCTTGGCGGATATGTGGAATTGAACATCCTCAGGGCAAGAAAACGTTCGACGTTCTCGTCTTTATGTTTTTCCCATGTGTACAGACATCTGTGTGAAAGGAGCTCACAGACACTGGCGTTGTCACCAGGTCAACACATAGACACAGGCATTTAAAAATGACTCAGAGACGTCTCCTAAAAACATAATTCACAAACATGAGATGCAGTTTTAAAGGACGAGTGCGTTCTCACGCCTGGCACACACTTTTAACACTTACTTAGACACGAAGGTAGGACACATACGTTCAAACACAGCATCACAGATTCAGAGCAGAGGTCCTTGGACTCCAGGGTCTGTACCTGGAAGCACCAGGATTTTCTACAACAGAATGACCTTTTGTTTTGTTGACAATTTTTTTTTTTTGAGGTGTGATGGTGTGTGAACCAAACAAGTGTCACTTATATATTTAAGGTTTAAAATGTTTTTGCCTCCAAGTCAACATGAAAAATAGATCAAATATAATTATATACGATCATGATACATTTCATGCATAACAGGATGTATTGACTGTATACATGTACCTATCAGTAAATATTATTTTGTTCATCATTTTAAATTAGCATTTTATCTCATTAAAGTTATTCAATCTTACAAAACCGTTCAATGAGCAGAAGCTTTGAGAAAAAGGAAGATTCTCTCTCTCTTTTTTTTTTTTTTTTTTTTTTTTTAATTTTGCCACTAATTAAAATCTAATCCTGATACCGTTGTCGGCTCAAATCCGCACAGTGGATTTAATTACCGGGGTAACTTCATTAAATCAGAATGTGTCACTGATGATATAATCGCTGTGAACATTTTAACTCTCTGTGTTTCTCATCCTTGTGTGAAGTATCTCACAAATATTTAGTTTCGCTCTGTGTTGTTGTTGTTGTTACTGTAACTGTCCATGTCTTTATGGTCATCAAATCTGAGCCCGTTTATTTAAGTGTAGCCTGGTGCAATCGTGTAGTAACGTTTGGTGGAAAACATATAAAGGTTGCTGATAGAAAAAATAGGGCGGAAAAAGTATTTTGAGAATCTCACTGAGGAAAATACTTAAAACTGTAAAAACTGTAAAAACTGTAGAACCAGAAAAAAAAAACAACCTCAATTAAGGCAAGTGAAAAAATTGAATATTTTGAAATAAACTAAATTATTTGATGATAAAGTACAAAAAAAAAAAAAAACGAGCATCATCTGGTAGAGTCACAAAAAATAGATAGAGGAAATAGAAGTATTTAAGTCTCTCCAAATGGTAATGGGTTGTTATTTTTGACCTGTACTGTAAGGTAGAGCATGATGTCATAGCAGGATACAGAGTATATAATTCCCATGGCTGAAAGGCTAGAGGAGAGAAGAGTTCATTACATGACCTGTATGTGCACGTCTTTGTGATTTTTTTTTTTTTTTTTTTGCTTTGGAACACATTAAAATTTTAATAGCTGTCAGCAAAAAGGAAGTGAGTTATTGTTGCGGGCGGGGAGATTAAATCAGGGCAGAGGGGATTAATAAAAACATGTAATTATATTTTAGGACACAACTTCATATTTCAAAGCCTGGCATTATTTATATTTGATTTTTATTTGTTTCAAGCTCATGTTGAGACCACAAACATGTCATCACAGTGAGGACAAGCTAGAACAGTTCATGTAGCTGTTCTCAGAATCTATCTAATCCACCAACTGCCAGGTTGCCACTGAGATGCACTGAGCATGGCATCGTCCTCAAGCACTGCTCCCCGGGCGCCGACCATGGCTGCCCACTGTTCACTTGGTGATGGGTTAAATGCAGAGGTTAAATTTCATTGTGCATGGTGTGCTGTGCTGTGCTGTGTCACAATGACAAATAAAGACAAGTTTAAGTTTAAGAAATGTTGCTCTGGACCGACATCAGTCCACACAATACTGTAAAAGCCTACGTGTGTGTGTAGGGGAGAGAGAAGTGAACAATTAGAAACATTTTTACACATTTTTACCTTTCTGTCTGGAGGACTTGCTGCCGGCTTATGGGACAAAACACATTTGAAAACAGTACAAAAAAAAAAAACCTGGGTTGTTTTATATTCCTTACTGCAGCTTAGCACATAAAATAGTTTATTAACTTATCATTTTTTTATTTAAATGGCACTATGTTTTATTTAAATGGCACAATGTTAAAAAAGACTCAAACTTTTTTTTTTCTCTAGCGCTGTTGTTGCGTACCCTAATTCACAGTAGAATGAATGGGACTCAAACAGTCATTCTACCATCACTTATTTCATTTACAATTTGATGCACAGCAGTTTTCAAATATTTTACATTCTATTTAGTTTATTATTTTACTTTTATTTAATGTTTTTATACCCTATATCGCAAGTGTTTCTGTTCTATTTTAGATACTTGGATCTTTTGCACGGTGAGAATACACACTTGAAAAGAAAAGCTGTTTCTCACCAGCAGAACTGGTGAACTAAATATTTTAATTATTAATAAAATCTATCTAAAATCTGAATGGGACAACTTGCAGTAGCAGTTTACAATCAATTTTTTTCTCTCAAATAATTGCCTTACACACCTTTGACCTCTGACCTTTCATCTTGTCCTTCTTTAGCTACGTTAACTAATCAATGATGTGAAATCAAATCGTTGAGCAGACCCAAACGTATGACTATGAAGATGTGTGGAGACAAATCTTAGTTTAAATCTTTACTCTTTTTTTTTGGTAAAAGTGTAGTTTGTACCCTGATTTCTTTTTTTTTTTTTTTTGCAGTACCCTAAAATCATTTTGTCCAAACATATACATATACAAACATATTCAATAAATAAATCACATTTTATCTTTGACGCTTTACAAGGATGAGAGAATTTTAAAAAAAATCCCTTCCCAGAGTTCATCTATCGTTCAAGGGATTCTGCCAACTTTGTGTGTTTTGGTCTTTTCCTGTTCGAGGGCTCTTCTTCACATCCTAACAGAGTTGCTGCAGTATTTGTGCCTATTACCCGCTGGCGTACATATCTCAGCTGCTGAATAATCTCTGTCACCTTTTCACCTCTGTAGATGGATAAAAGAAACAAGGAAATGATGTGAGAGGAATTTGCGATGAGAAGATGAGACACTTGTGTGACTCCCAGAGCTGCCTGCCCTCGGTGATCAGGATTGAAACTCCCTCGGGCTTGTTTTCTCTTTCTTTTCTCAGTGTAGGTGAAGAGAAACAGCAGGGAGGGGCGAGAGCAGAGAGAGAGAGAGAGGGAAGCTACAGGTGGAGTTTTGGATTATCAGTTTGATGCCTGGGGTGGTTGAGTAACAGAGAAACAGGGAGGGAGGGGCAGAAGGAGAGGTGTGGATGCTTTTGAGTAAAGCTAGAGTTGTGGAAAGAAAAAAAAAAAAGAGGTGATGTGTTCATTTCCTCCCTGGTCTGCTTGGTGGCTCCAGGCACTGGATTTTCACCGTGGCCTCACCTTTTAGCACATTGTCTTGTCACTGCAAAGTGTGTGAAAACTCCGCCCACGAGGAGCTGAAGGTGAACAGGAGAGTGGAGAAGTGTGTGGGTTCACGCTGTACGGCGTTCAGGTGTTTCGAAGGTGAAACAACCTCTAGTTCAGTTCATATAATCCAGTGTTTCCCAAACTTTTTTTTACTTTTTTAAAAGTCACAAACCTTCACGATAAAATACTTTTTGGACCCCTAAGTCATGGTTTTGGGTGATTTTTGAAATATTAATATAAAATACTTTAAACACAAACTATTCACTTGGCAGCATGGTTTAGGACCTAGTCTTGCATTTTAAGGCATTTCGGGGACTTTTTATTTTCATGGATTTTTTCACGATGGTAAGGCATGTTTTGGGTGATTTTTGAAATATTCATATAAAATACTTTTTGGACTTTTATACACAAAATATTCACTTGGAAGCATGTTTTAGGACATAATCTGTAGATCACAGAATAAAGGTGTACTTGACCATTATTGAACATTAATGAGGATATAGGATTAGAATGTTGTTCGAGTGCTTCTTGTTACGTTGGGTTTAATCGGTTATAGAACACAGTTGAGGTTAGTGGTGTCTTTTTGCGCTCTTGTCTAGCATGCAGAAAGACAGGACAGAATGCTAACATTAAATACATAGGCTATAATTAATTATACACTATTTAAAAAAAATCAGAGACATAAGCACAGGTGGAGCTTTTAAACTGGCAGCTATTTTGAGGTTGGTTGCAGACAGCTGTTGCGATGACCGCGAACTCCTGGGAAACTTGATGCGAGATGACCCAAAAAAAATCTCACCCACCTGAGGGTTGTGACCCAGTCTTTGGGAAACAATGATCTAATCTGCACTTGTTGGAATAAACCAAGTGTCCAAAATTGGTAAACCTGGTAATCTGCCAGTTGATGATCACTGCTATACAGTGTGTGACCCAGTGTTGTAACCCTAACCCTGACCCAATGACTATAGAGACTAAAATGATCCGCTTCGATGCTACTCTGTAGTTTTATTCCACTTTGGTGTCACAGAGCCTTATTCTTTTCATTAGATTCTCGCTCTTCTGTTGGGCAGAAATAGCAAAAGGAAAAAAAAAAGTCAGATTGGATCCATCCCTCCGTCAGTGAAGACTGCAGCCCTGAGGTCTAGATGTGTTTATGGTCTTGTCTGTGAGCAGTCGTCAGACTCTGGAACACCACGCATAACCACCGCTAATTAGAACAAGGTTTTTTGACTTACTGCGTTACCCTGTTATTACTCTGACTGAATGGTGAGAGACGCGTCGCCCTGCTTGAATAGCTTTGCACAGCAGTCGTTTTCATCAGTTCCATTCAGCTGAAAAGTCGTGGCTGTGGCACGGAGCTCTGTCCTTGGAGTTGTCGGCGCTAATGCTGGTGGATTCTGCGCACATACAAATTGTCAATAATTAAAAAATCCTCAGAGTCCCTTTATAGATTAAATTGACTCATTAATAATTCATACAGGTGATCAGGATCCTATTCCCTATTGGCCAATCGCATTATCTAACAAGTAAGAAGGCTTTTAACAGCACTATTACTATCTATTAAGCTGATCACAAAAACCACCAGGATGGAGGGGAAACCAAATATCGTGGGATCACAGCTGATGGATGTTTAGTGATTTTCTTCACAGTGTGAAACGCTTTTACCCAGGCTGCTCTTACTACTGTTACCACTGGACCATATATCAATGGACACAAAAAACAGCCATAAGTAAATTATTGTTATTTAAAATAAGGGGTCCCAACCCATTGTTCCCAGACAGGTACAAGTCCATGGGTCATTTTGCATTGATTTAAAGAGAATCCAGTCATTTTTTAATTTACATTTAAATTTAAATTGATTTAAGAGAATCCAGTCATTTTTTAATTTACTTTCTTCATTTGAAGAAAATCTGGCAATATTTCAAAATAAAATCTTTTTTCGTGTTTTGAATAGTTCATAGATGTATGCTTTTTCGTGTTTTGAATAGTTCATAGATGTATAAACAGGATGGAGTAGCGTCGGAATTACCGCCATGGAATTTGCTTCCCCATGATGACTCAATGTTCCATTCAGCTTTATATAGATCTATGGTCGACATCCACTAGAGTAGATGTGTACATGTGGCCTTATATTAGTAGGAGCTGTGACCAAGGAGAGGGAGAGACGCTGCAGGTCTGAGGTCGACCAGTCCTTGATACATTTTTCATTGAGGTGTGACACGTTCTCAAAAGAAGTTGAGCAGCTTCAGTCTTTCCTCTTTGCTTCTACTTCCGTCCTGCTTCGTCTGCTCCAGTCCCTCTCTCATCTACAGTAGACTGGTCAAATCATTAACTCTACAATTTTAGATTCTAACCAGTCTAAAGGGTTTTTGAGAACGTAATAAACCCCATGGAGAAGTCGGTGCTGACCCCGACTCACTAACATGGCACCGAGTGTACGCCCCTGTGATAAAAGGACGTTTGGGATCCATAAAAAAAACTGAGGCTGCTGTGTGATTCATGTTTTCTGCTTCTGAACAGAAAAGCTGATTCACAACCTGAGCTTTGCTGGAAGTTGGAGAATTCCTAGCATTTGAATGCTGTGGTCGCAGTCAAAGTGGGATGACGTTGACTTTTTTTTTTTAACAATGGCTCCTTGTTCTAGTTTTTAAGATGATTGTCCTTAACACTGAATCATCCATGTAATCTGATAGAAGAGTGACGCAGATTTTACACCGTCTGTTCATCCCACTTTAAATGTAAAACAATCCTAGAGTAGGTACTCATTAAAAAAGAAAATACTGTGTTAAATATTTAAAGGTAAACATAAGTGTATGTATGTGATATATGTGTAGTTTTGATGAGAAACCTTTTTCAAAAATTTAAATTCATTTCATTTCAGTCTAGAAAAACATCGGTATACTTATTTAGATTTAGGACATATGATAAAGGTGATTAATTCAAATATATTTTTCTATGTTTTATTTTTTGAGATAAGCAGTAATTTCTCCGATAGTATTTACAGTGTAAGGAATAAGTGGGAAATGTGACTTTTTTGTGTCGCTGGCAACAGTTGGACATTCAAGGTTTAGGGATTTGAATTATGGTCAGAGTAGTTGGAGCAGGGATTAAGGTTAGGAATAAAGTTTTACTAGTGAAGGTTAGGGTATGAGAATAGGGTTCAAATGATGTCTGTGTGAAGTGGTCACAAAACACAGTTAGGGTATGAGAATAGGGTTCAAATTATGTCTGTGTGAAGTGGTCACAAAACACACAGAGCAGTGTGTGTGTGCGCGTGTGTGTAGATAGTTCAGGCGATGAACGCTGCTAAGAAAACATCTCGGCTTCTCAGCAGCTCACCAGTTATATATGAAGACTGAAAGTCTGAACAGCTGCTACACTTTCTCCCTGAAATAAAGCCTGGAAACCTGAGCGCTGCTATTGATCAGATGTCAACTACACCGGGATGTTAGCTAGCAACGTGAGGACTCGTCGCATATTAACCTTCTCTGAGAGCAAATTGAAAGTGGGATGAATGATAGACAACACAAGTATCCAGGATGGGATCATTTCTTATTGTTGACCAAAGATTGAGAAATTATATTTTAACCATTATTGCTCACCTTTCTGTCCCTTTTTTAGGGAGAAGGACAGATTTATTATTTAATTTCTGCAATATAATGTTGCATTTTATCCAATCCTGCTGACATAAACAGTTTAATGAATCCTACCTGTATAAATAACAAAAGTCAGGCAGGTGAAGGGACAGTCTCAGAACAGTGGGCTGCTAGGGAAAAATATCTGTGCAGCCTTTTTGCTAGAACCCCCTCTTCAGAAAAAACATAGAACTTGAGGAGAAACATCTGTGCTCACTGAGGCCTGGCATCCCTAAGATAAAAACACAGACCATTAATAGCACTAATAATATGAGAACGCCTGCTGGCTTTCTAATAAAAGGACCCTGGTGGGATAATTCAGTCCAGCGAGGGTCCTCGCTCAGCTGGAGCCTGCCCTTTACCACCACAGAAGAAGAGAGCGGGGAAGGAGTTGGCAGCGCCTGCTGGCTGCAGCCTCTGATGCCACAGACTAACTTTAAACCAGGAGACCAGAGTTGGCAGGAAGACGTGCTGTTACCCCGCAGTGCCACACATGGCCACACATGGCACTGTGTTAATGTTGGAGCGCAGTCAACAGCTGGACTGAGCACAGTGACATTCACGTGTGGGTATATTTGTGTGTGTGGGTGTGCGTGTGGCTTGTGTTACTTATTTAATGCATAATGCCAGGAGAACCCCAAACCACCCAGAATTCCACGCTGCCTTTTTAGTCCTTTGCTGAGAGCAGTTCAGTCCTACACCATCGTATGATCAGGATTCTGTCACTCAATAAGAACACTGTTGTTTTATGTCTACCACACACTGCACTCTATTTCCTCCCCCCTTCTTTTATGTCTTTGCCCATGCTTGCCCCCGAGGAGTGCAGTGGCGTGAGTGGCATCAAGCCAAACTTAGCTGCATATCCGTTCTGATTTATGGAAACAAGGGAAAAAATATAAATGCTGAAGAGGGGTGGGGTGAATAATAAATCATGATCATCCTAACAACTGTGTCATCATAAAACATCTGCCAACCTTTGGTTGGAGCAAAGATAAGGATGAGAGTCTGAAAAGTGAGAGCTGTGAGAAAAGGAAGACTAAATATATGGCAGTGAAGCTGAATATTGTCCAAATGCTCCAAATTTAGCCTGGGCTAACCTTTAGGCTTTAATTAAAATAAAAAGTCCCTTTCTTGTTTCTGTTACACTTTACCGCCCCTACAGAGGGTGCCATGTTGCAGATTTTTTTATTTTGCCCCGGTGGATGTGGTGACGAGAACTGAAATTAAAGGACTTTAAGGTAAAAAAAAATACTTGATCCCTATTAAAGGAGAAAATGTAGGTGTTGCAGTTACTTTTTGCCAGCATTTTTAAAGAAACCAAGAGAAATGCACTTGCTTTTTAAAAATGCAAAACGTTTACTAAACAATAGGTTTACTTTGCTAGTGTAATAATTAACCAGACCATCGGTGATCCTGTGTCTGAGCAGCATCTCATGGAGTGAATGTGAATCACAAGGGATTGTCCTCTTTTTGTAGATGTGACTTTTTATGTTTACTTTTATTTATTTTTATTTTTTTTGAATGAACAAATTTTAGGTAATGCTTGATCTACTACTGGCCAGTGAAACGCTGCAGTGGCTGATCAACAGTAGCGCAGAGCGCCTGCTGTTCTGTGGGGCCGTACACCTCTAAAAACTTAAGTACAGGTTTATATCATTTGTTTTTTAAGAACATGTGGCAACTGCTACGAGCTTTTAGGCAAAAGCATCCAGGTTGTGTTTGAAACAATACATACAATCCAAAATGATGACAAAACTGAGTTGATAATAATAAATTACAAAAATAACAAAAAAGAAATCCCCATCATATTAACCAAATCTAACTATTTTAAAGAATTTAAACAAAAGAGACTGTCAAAAACTTTTTGTGACCACACCCTCTACATGTCTGACATTAAATAGACCATTCATCCTTGTAGTGTGGCCAAAACATGTGATCGACTAAATTATAACGACATGTTTTTTTATGTACAAATTATTCTTCAACATAATTAATCAACATATATAACAATAAGTAAAAAAAATATTAAAAAATATAAAGATGTAGAGTAGCATTAATGCTAATGAACTCAAACTCATTTAGTTTCTGTGTCCTGTTAAGAACAATTAAGGGTTTTACCCCCCCCCCCCAAAAAAAAAAAAAAAAGCATTTTCAAAAATCCCATCCTACAGGCAGGGTGGATGAGACTGGTGTGACGTGTGAAGAACAGGTTTTCTTGAAACTTGATGGGGTTTGAGCCAAGGCTCTGCTAGTTTCTTGCAGCAATTTGCCTTTGGCAGCTGAAAGTGAGTGAATGAGGATGAAAAATGTTTGTTCAACAGCTGAACACAGATGAAGTGTGTGAGGGAATGGGTAAATGTTTGTCTAGAGCCCAATTGAGTTTAGTCTGTAGAGATATAGTGAGACAAGTGGTCACCTCTACAGAAGTATCAACGGTTCACCAGTTCCGTGTGACCTTTACTCCGTGCCGTGGTGCTGAGGTGGAGCTGACACGGTGGTGTTGAATGGCCGGTGTCGCCTCTGTCCCTGGGCTGTGATGGTATTGTTGTAAACACAGTGCAGGGAGTTGGCTTAAGGAGGAAGTGAAAACAGTATCTACACATACACAGTCCCCCCCACACACACACACACACACTGTACATACACCTGAAAACAAACACACATCACTCACATATCTGTTTCGTTACATAGTGGCCATTTGGCAGCTGTGGAGTGTTTTACTTAATGTTGTTTACTGCTCCTCGGGGCGACTTGAACAAAGACCGGGCGAGAAGGGAAGATACGCTGGAGCTGTTTATGCCTCACTGTTGACGCCATCGATTATTAATGCCTCGCACCTTCCCATTGGTCCACGTTTGCTTCATTCTTCTATCTTTCTTTCTGTCACTCTCATTTCCACTTTCACATGTATGGTTCATGTGTTGCTGATTAGCCCCCAAGTCCAGGTCCTGGACCCATGGTTTCTAACTTGCGCTCATATGGTTTGATGTAGCGGTGGACCCTCTTTGGAAATCCCCCCCAAATGAATCCCATCAGAACCCGCTGCGCCGAAATGTTTGTGCACTGATTTGTGATGTGTTTTGTGCACACAAGCTCAAGTCATGTGTCCCAGGAATGTGGACCCAACTATATCTCATCTCAAAGGCTACCGCATGCAAACGCATGTCAAGTGTGGGCAAATAAATACTCATATATATATACATATATTTACCCATACACAGCAGTGCATGCACACGTCTCCTTCTGGCTTCCCTCCCTGAGGTCCTGTTGATTGACAGTGCCCGCTCCTGCAAAGGATTATGTGGAAAACGGTGGGATAGAGGGGGTCTGCTCCAGGGGAGGGGTGACAGGGGGTTTGAGGCCACGTCTACGGAGAGGACTGAGGATTAGGCCCACTGAGCTTCATTAACCTGAATGTTTACACAAGCTGATCTCTCGCAATGAGACCCTTTTCCTTCCCACAAGTGTCCCCTTCGAGAATCTGTTGCCAACTCCTCTGTCTCTGCAATGCCAGCGACGCGGCGTCCAACCAGCCAAAAGTCTGTCACGCCTTAGTGGAGCTAGCACAGCGCGCATTGTTAAATACCAATAAATTAATATAATGAAATTAAAGGAATGCACGCTGGATTGAAATTTTAGTAATTCAGTGGAAATGATCATTTCAGGCGTTTCCAAACAGTCATGAAAATGTTATGGTTGTTACGCTGTGCAGAGGAAAACAAAGTCTGGAAAAGATCTGATTGTAATTTAAACAGCCTCCGTCAGGTGGTTTCCTTTTTCTGAGGCAAACACCAGTAATTAAAGTCAAAAATACCACAAGGTCACATAGACATTGATGTTCAGATACAGCCAACTTAATTACTACAATCCACGTGTAGGTGCTTGTCTATTATAGTTTTATAAACTTTTGTTTTAAATTTTCACTGTTAATTATTGTGCTTGCTTGTAGGATTTTCTAAAGACAAAAAAAAAATGGAAACAAATCTAATTTGGTCAGAAAACATTCTTTTGAAAATAACCCTCCTTGACCAGGGTAACAAAAAAACCCTGTAACTGTACAAAGCAGGTCCTGCTGGAGTGAACTAAAATAAATCACTTGCCCTAATTCTAAAAGGTATTACAAGATCATGCGGAGCACATGTACAGAGAGGTTAAAAGCCAGTAAATTAGTGCCAATCAAGAGGATGACTTCAAACAATTAGTGCTTTTTGGGCTGCCGCTCTCCGAGGGGCCATTGAGCTGCTCAGAGTGGTGCCTAAATTTTAAGGACAACACTGGGGGCTATTTGCTTCTCAGATTAAAGAGGCCGAGTGAGACGGCCCATCTGAGTGCCGCGGCGGTAGGAAGTCAAGGTACAGAAGTTTCCCCCCATGAGCAGTTAGCAAAAAAGGCCTGTCTGTATTGTTCAGCATCTCTGGGAAATGGTAAAGAGTGTTTTCCCTCTGCACTGAGGTGGAAAAGTAAATTAGCATTCCATCATTTGCTGGCTCCGGCCCTGACAAACTGAGAACTTTGTGTCGACAGCCACATGATTGTTCTCTTCTAAGAGCTGTAGCCGTGTCTCGTGCTAATGTAAACAGAGAGAAGTGGAGGGCTCTTAGTTAGACGGACAGGCTGTGACACACAGTATTTCAAATTGCCGTCACATCAAATGGGCACAGAGATGAATCGGAGGACGACGGCATCATCTGCCATGTGGGTCTAATTTTTCACCTTGAGTGATCGCGAACACTGCGCGGGGTCAACACAGGTCCACGGCTGCTCCACAGGATGCTGACTCTGGACGCAGAAAAGGGAAAAGGAGAGGGAGGGAAGGCCGAGAGGGAAATCTGGAGACGGAGAGAAAAAGACAGGAAGACAGACACAGAACCAACAGAAGAGACAGAGCCAAATCATGACTGCCGAGGACCAGTCGTCTACACCGCCTCAGACAGGAAAGGGAATGTGGGGGGAGCGAGGGGCATCGAGGGGGGGACGTTTGGAAAGAGGGGTGTGTTGAGAAAAGGAGAGTAATAGTTTTTGAGGAGACATCTGGCTTTGATTAAGTAGTGCAGTGTGTGTGTGTGTGTGTGTGTGTGTGTGGACAGGGCAGCCCTTACTGCTTGTTTTGACTGCGCTTTTTTGGGGGGATGTGGGGGCAGGGGGGTTGATGTTGTTTGCTTTTGAATAGCGAGCAGCCCATTAATCGATAAACACAAGTCTGTCCTCACAAAGGCCGAGGAACGAGCCAGCGTTTCAGTGGTAATGTTGTGTATTTATGTACGTAGTGGTGGAACTCATAAGAAGGAGTGATCGCTGAGTAGGACGGGGAATGTACACACAGGCTAAAGTTTGCCAAACGGTTGAAGTTTCATCCTCGCTCACATAAAAGACGGACCTGCTCTTTGTTTGGTGACTCCTTTTATTTTCCGGGAGAGGTTTGGAAGGAACTCATCAGGGTTGAGAATGATGAGGAATAGAAACGATAACAAACTGAACAAAGGAGAAGAAACAAACTTTACATGAAAAATGTGGAAGCAAAAATACACAATAATAGACAATTAATGTGACGCAAACTATTCAAAAACCCTGGCATGGACTGGAAAAAGTGCTTGGACAAAACTATATAGTTCTAAAAGCAGGGGGCAGCAGTAAGCCACCAGGGGGCGACTCTGCTGGGTTTAACTGCTAAAAAATCATTGGGAAAATTGAAAGTGAATTATTTGTCATTGTGACACAGCAGTCAATGGAATGTGACCTCTGCTTTTAACCCATCACCAAAGTCAGCAGGGGGCGCTGAAGCACCCGGGGAACAGTGTGAGGGGACGGTGCCACCTCAGTGGTAACTTTGCAGCTGGTGGACTCAAACCTGAAATATTCCGGACAGAAGTCTGCTTCCTTAACCACTAAGCCACCACTGCCCAAAAAGTTGACTTATCATAATTTGTCATTTTTCATTTTTGTTAATTGTTGAATTCTTTAGTTGTTGGTCTTTTTAGGGTAAAATAGATGATAAAGCAGGATGACAGCACATTTGACTGACAGACAGGCCTGTCCAATCACTGTGAACTTTTCACTTTAGAAGCTGGGAAGACATTGTGCCTCTAACAACCTCTGGGCTCTGAAATATGAGGTTGTTTTGCATCGAGTCGGCCACGTCCATTCACTGTTTACAGTCTAGGCTTGTGCAGCAGAACTGGGATTGGTACCACCTTTCTGTCACTCTCTCGCAGACATATTGAGTGTGAGAGGAACCTCATGGCACTGCGTCCTGCACCACTGAATATGAATAAACCATCAAGTGTAGAGACTTTGGCCAAGCCAAACTCAGCACACAGACATCACAGCAGAGCAGAGCAGAGCAGAGCAGAGCGAAAAGATATGTAGCTCTTACTGGCAAACACAAACAAACTCCACAGCCGCCACCCCTCCCTCGCCACAAACTCCTGCTCCCAAAGTCAATTGCCCATCAAAAAAAAAAGAAAAGATAATGGTTTACAAAAAACACACATGATATCAGCTTTTTTTCTTTATTCCTTTTTTTTTTTTTTTTTTTCTGCTCGCTGTTTTTCAGATTATTCAGGCGAGAACGCACGCATTCCCGCAGAAAAAGGATACAGTTGGTCAAGATTGACGGGAATCCCAGGAAATACTGCTCAGGCCTGTGGGTTTTTTTGGTGAGTTTTTTTCAGATGAAACTGGAGTCCCACAGTCGGACTGCTCTTTCTCTGAGGGCACGGAGGTTGTGACGATGATTGAAAGTGATGTGTGTTTGGTAGCTCCTGCTTTGGCTTCAAAGAGCTACGGAATAAATGTCAAGGGGGTTGAGCCTTGGTCTCCGGCGCAGTTAGGCAAAAATTAAACCCAAAAGTGTTTGATGGATTAAAGAATGATGAAGAGTGGCGTTTACTGGAGCGTCCATTTATAATATTAAAAATATTTAAGGTCTAGAAATATCGCAGGATTAAAATCTTGGTAATACACCACAGGGGGAAAGCTAGGTGTTTAATTTTTATTTCTGCAAAATGATGTCAGTATGTAAAGAAGGTTCTGTGTTTATATCCCCCCCCCCGCTCCCCCCCCCCGGTCTGTATTAATGGTCTTCAGAATTGCATTCAGTTTTAAGGCGAGGAGTGTAAGTTCAAAAGTGTCACTTTGCAGTATTTTGAAATGCTTTGTAAGGATCAACCTAATAGTCACAAACTCACCTCAGGATGGCGCATACACGTCCCCTTGGGCTAAAAGTTCATTTTTGGTGGGTCGCTCTCAAACGTGTTTTTGGCATTGTCCTTGTTGTGTAAACAACACTAGTAGGTGGTAAAATAATGCAGATGCAGTTGTTCGATTTTCCCATTCTATTTAATGACACGTGGTGTGATTATAAAAGGTTTAACATACTTGGTGCCAATCATCTTCAATTCAGCTGTTTCCAAATCTGGCATTAAGTGAGTATTGAGAGTAGCATCAACAGGTGACAATGACAGGCGCACGGTGATGACTATAAGTCTCTTTTAAAAAAAGCCTAAACATTTCATTGTGTCATAATCATCCTGTCAACCCTATTGTCAAGGCCTCGAAAATGTGCTCCAGCCTGATAATTAACCAATCAGTGCTGCGGTGCCAAAGCAGGTGGCTGCAGGTGAGACCTGTGGCTGTCCATCATTATCTCATCAAGCTGTCAGTCAAATGGAAGCACGGGCCCGAGGGGGGCAGGGGCGTTAGCCAATAGGCACGCAGGTGAACCCTTAAATCAGCTCTAATTGAGCTGCTGAGTAACGAGGATGTTTGAAAGGTGTGGGAATCTACGTGTGTCTACAGTGTTTCCATCAACACGCCAACAGCGAAGCCCGGTGACAAACAACAGCTCAGTCACTTCCTCATCTCTGTCTGCATATTTGAAGAGCAGGTAAACATTAAAGCAGTGACAGGTTGGGTTTGCTTTAGTTTTAGCTGCAGCTATTATATTTTTTTCTTTTCCACACACACTGTAACGTGGTACTTTCTTATGGTGGCTTTCACAGACAAACTTCTGTCCAACACAGGAGCTCCCTGGCTGTGAGATGGTGCTCTCAACTCAGCACTGCAAATTTATTGACATCTTTTAAAAGATATTAACTGCCCCACTTCCTTTCCCAGTGGGCACCCAGCCTGTAATCTCCCAACCTGTTTATTAGATCATTTGTCAAAGCCTCTGAGCTTTTCTGCTCACTTTCCCCCACCCCTACATTTTGTCATCTTCCTCTCCTGAAGGCGGGTTGTGTGTGTGTGTGTGTGTCTGTATGAGAACAAGGAGAGTGAAAGTGCAATAGGCCTCCAAGATTAACTCCTTGTCTGTCTTTCTTTTCCTTTTTAAAAGAGAATTTACAGCTGATTAGCCTCCACTGTAAAGACAGGCCCCCGGTCCCTGAAGGAACTCTGCTAAACATTTACGCAAGGCCAGACGCAGGGACCCTTACAAAAAAACACATGTTCTTCCAGGACCCCTCAGAGACATCTGGGAGGCGACTGAATCTGAAAAAAAAAAAAACAACAAAAAAAATAGCTGCAGAAACATTCTCAAGACATCACTATTGGAATGTGTGTGGACACATGAAGATTATATGCCAAAATGTACAAATACAGAAATATAAAAGTTGCCAACAATCATATACCCAACATTTAAAGGCATTTGTAAAAACAATTAGCTAAAAAAATCTTAATCTTAATCAATATTAAAAAATGTCAAAAAATAAATAAAAAAATAAAAAAGACGTGGAATTATAATGAATCTGTAAATGGACTTTTGGTTTGCATTTAAAGTTAGCTTCTCCCAGAATCACTCACTGTTTCCCATCTTGTCTGCATATATGTGTGTGGGCAGGACAGAGAGAGAGAGAGAGAGGGAGTGGAGAGTGAGTGAGTTTTATTACAGCTGAAGACCTGGTGTACGATGAGGCGGCGGCTACATGCACATGCAGAAGCCCTGGTTTGCGCAGCTGCCAGGTCTGGGCTCCTACGTGTGCTCTGTCTTCACCATGTGCCCACAGAGTACACACAGCAGCCACAGGTATGTCCCCATCACCGGGGGCTGCACCAGTCACAGCCAGGGTGCTGTCAGAAGCTCTACGTCGTCCTGTCAAGTTAATGAGAAGTGAGTGCGTCTTTACTGCCAGTGCACGGCCGATTGTTCCATTTACATGCCATCCGCTGACTGATCTATGGAGCCTTTAAGGTGAAGCCAGAGATCTGATGAGAGCGTCTCCTATAGGCCGTTTGTCTGTTTGTACGGGCAGCGGGAGTGTATCTGACACACGTGTGAAGGTTTGTGTTCGTCTGTGGGTGGGAACGTTGGTTCACCACAGTGGAAAATATCCCAAAGATGAAGTGATGGTAAAAAAAAACATTTGCCCTATGATTTAATCTGATTAATGCTGTGGATTAATCACGATTAATCTTGATAAATCAACATTTCAACAAAAAAAACAATATTAGTTTATAGTCTACTGTTCATCACAATTCTTTTGACAATTGTGTCCGTCAGTTTGTCAGTCGTAACTTCCTGCCCTGTCCTTAATGAGGCTGGTGGTACACCGGCTGGGCCACTGACCTATAGTTGAAGCCTCCACAAACATATGTTGGGCGCTGAGATGGTATTTATATGATAACTGGAGAGTGAATTTGTTGGACGTGCAGTTCATTCAGCCCATTAGTTCAAATTAACAACATTTAATCTGATTATTTTTATGTCACCAGGTCAAGTATGCGTGTAGGTGCTTCTGTGTGTTCAATAGTCATGCTCTAAAAAAATTTGAAAAACAGAAATAAAAGAGGAAACATACTTTCTTCCAGCTGAATCGTGAATGCTTCTATATCGCTATAAATGTTAAATCCTTAGTCTTAGTCATACAAGCAACAAAACGAACAAACTTTTTTTTCACGTGTATTTCCAGCGAACGATTTGATGCCAGAATACTTCCTAATATTTTACAGTTCAATCAAGAATCAGTATAAGAAAAATTCCATTTGGTTACTCATCCTTGGAGAAGATCGAAAAAAAAAGTTGCTGGCAGTGATTTTCCTGACACAATTTTAGCTGTGAGATTGAACATAAACAGAGAAGAAATGGGAAAATAATTGTGGTCGACCGGTGTGTGTGTGTGTGTGTGTGTGTGTGGTAACCAATTGCACAATTTGGATGTGATGTGAGTTTTTTCTTTGGAGTTTTGAATTTCCTGTTACATATAAGGTCCATGAACTCGCGGCCCGAAGCTGGTGCTAAAGTTGACTGGGTTCAGTTGGTCTTTCCTCGTCAAAATGAAAACCTTGTATACAGTGACATATTTCAGCCTAGCAGGCTTTTTTTTAAGTTGACTTGTTGTATTTACAAATCCGTCCGAGTGTTAGGCCTCTTTAGATGGGATTAGATTGACGGATTACAGATTAAGAACCCATCAGTGTAATTAAAAAATATTATTATTTACATAAACTTCAAAATAATTCAAATGCTATTTTTTCTAGGGATTTAAAAAAAAACTTTTATTTTTATTCTTTTTAAAACAAACAACATAGCTGTGTTAGCATAAATAAATACAGTCACCCTAAGGGCTAAAACCAAACGCTCTAAGAGGAAACAAAGGAAAAAACATCCCCCCAGTTTGAATGAGTGAATGAAGCCAGTTTGAGATTTCCCCTTCGTGGAGCTTCAGCTGAGTTGGCTGCAGGACTGAGAGTCCAGCTCTTGTCAACCAGAGCCAATGTAAACACTGGCCATTCCTCTGCAATTAGAGACGCAAAATGCATTGGACTCGCTGCACCAGCAGAACTTTCTAGTGCAATTAATGCAGCCCTGCTCTCCACGGGCAGCCGCGGATGTCTGGGATGGTTTTAAGGTGTATACAGTTTCAGTTCGAGGCCGGTCGGTGGAAGTCTGATTGGGCAGGTTGGACTCATCATGGAAGTATAAACATGAGGTTGGACGTGAGCTCGGCAGTCGGGGTGTTGGTCGGGTCAGCCGGGTAGGGTCAATCCTGCGAGGATGCGACACATGTGGTAGGAAGATGGGTTAAGAGGGGCAGATTTGACAAAATCAAAAGCAAAAATAAAAAAAATAAAAGCTTTAAAACATGAGTGAATTAATTACTTAAATTGACATTTTGGCTAAAAACAATTATTATGCCTTATTTTTAATTAGTTGTTTTCATCTGATATACAGTATTTCATCATCTTGTATTTAAAACTACTGTTGTATGTAGAAATGTTAGTGAGTGATGTTTTTACATTAAGTCAATTTTACCCGATGCTCTGTGAACTACAAACTACAAGCTGTAGGATGAATACATAAATATATAGAAACATATAGTAAATCAGGTTAAACAGCTCCAGGTCTGAGGTTTTACCAAACGGGTATAAAAGAATTTTGTTCTTATTGTCCGGTCACCATTGTCTGCTGTGTGTTCCTGAGGTGTTGGTTTGCATTACCAGCCTGGGGCCCTTCACCCTCTCAAAGATAGTTTGCTAACAGAGCTTTCACTCCAATATCTCTAATGAAAATCCATACTAAACATTTAGCTGTGTGTGAGAAAGGGGGCAAATTCAATAAGACACATAACGCAATTTATAATTTACAGGAAGAACCAATCGAACCGACAGGCGTAGAGTTGTGGAGCTGGCAGAGATGTTTTTTTTTTTTTTATGTTTACATCTGTTCATTTTGTTACATTTCCGAAAAAACCACTGTGCATTGCAGCTTTCTGTGGGCTGTCAGCACGGAGACGTTAAAATCTCTTTTTCAGCCCAAAATGTCCAGTCCAATGCTGTGTTTTTGTTCCGTCTTCCTCCTCGTAGTGAGTGTCAGTCAGCCTGCCAGAGACGTCTCCAGTGGGGTATTCCCCAAACTAATGGTCGCTCTTTGACAGCGCCATCGATAGTAAACTAATCTGCAGGCTGCAAGGCACAGGAAACAGATCTCATTAGCACTCACTGAACTATCTTCCAAGGAAACTTTTGTCTACAGACCACTTGGACAATAGGCCTAAAAGCCAGACTAATGTCACTTACTAGTCCTGGGTTTAATGGCTGATTGACGTATGTAATAGATGAATGGGCAGCAGGAGAGTAAAGTAATGTAGGTGAAATTGTTTTTCTTTTTAAAAGCACTACTACAATTGTGTTAGCTTGGGTAGTTTTTGAACTTTGCCCTTTTTGATTTTTTTTTTTTTACTGCAGTGTTTGGCAAAAATACACCATAACGTTCACTTCATTATTATTATTATTATTATTATTATTATATTGACCTATATGACCTAGAAAAGGTTTTGTGTCTCAGTTTAAGAAAGCAAAAATATTTAAAAATTTTTAACTAACTTTAACTAATAAGAGAAATGTTTTTTGCAACAAGTGATATTAAAAAAAAGGTGAAAATGTAAAAAAACAAACAAAACAAAAAAAAACAACAGACAACACAATAAATAAAGTCCAAATAAAATAAGGTTAAAGAGGCTAACAGAGCCATAAGCCTTAAGACACTGCTACAATAAAAGGTGCATGTTTGTTTCTGTGGAGAGAAAGATTTTGTGAAGAAACAGTTTTTAATGTTCTTGATTTGATTTGTTGGTTAGGGTTAGGGAGTACCAAACAATCTGGAAAAGAGGGTTTATAATCTGTTGGCTTTAGAAGTCATTTTTTTAAAACTTCACTTTACCAGTAGTTGTGGATATTTTTCCTTCTTTCGAGTTCCATGTCGTACAGAATACTAAAATTTCCCTAACGTCTGATGCACACCGTGAAATTAATAGTGTGTATGTAGTTTAAAAGAGAAGACAAGTAGTTGGAGGAAAAAAGGTCTATACACATAGACTGACAACGATAAGAGCTCTGTTTAATATCAACACTTTTCAATCCCTTAACGTCCTGCAAACGACGACATTTTGAGAGAAAAAAATAATAGATTAGCTAATCAAAGGTACATTTTGGAAATAAGCTGCAAAAGAAAATAATACACGGTCGGACGCCGGCTAAATTAATCTAGAGTAATGCCACCACACTGTGGCAAAGATGTGAAGTGCAGCTACACCTTTATTCGCATTCTGCTCTGTTGGCTTCGAGTGGTTAACGTCACATCTCGCGATATTTGATTTGCTGTTTGTTTATAACACTACTTCCTACCTGCGGATAGCTTTGTCTGTGCTAAGTGAAGTTGATAAACAAATAACAGAAATCAGCCGCAAAGATGGGATGTGATGGTGGTACGATTCCTAAGAGGCACGAGTTGGTGAAAGGCCCAAAGAAAGTCGAGCAGGTTTGTTATTAAGTCTTTATCTTTCTCATTTGCGAGTCTTCTGATAGCTGTTAGCATTAGCATGCTTGCCATGAAGCCAATCTGCTTATATTTTTAACTACAAAACCATTCTTAGGAAACATATTTAGACACGCTGAGGAAGTATAACACACCTGTATATATATATCCATATGTCTGCGTTAGAAATTCCATGTGTTCTAGTATCTTACGTGATTAAATTCATGCTAACATTTCGTTAACCAGTTTGTGGTATATGGCCGAGTCTAAAATACTAATGCTGCGTTTTTATCTACTGAACGCGCATTATTTGTTCAGAATGTTTACGTTAAACGTGTTAAATACGTAGTTAAATACAGGCGCATTTAACTACCGCACATGCATTTGCATAAATTGTTTGTAGCACACAACACGTAACATTGGTTATATCTGACATAAATGTGCGCATATAACATTGGTTATATCTGACATAAATGTTATTCCATCGAACGTGGTTTGATTCTAGGTCGATAAAAATGCAGAGCTGGCGGCAAAGTGGAAATATTGTGCCCTGAGTCAAGAAAAACTAAGACGACCTATCGTTTCATGTGACCTAGGAAGGTAAGATTTCAATTTTTTCAGTCCCCAAAAGGGAAAACCGCCACACTCGTCATCAGTGGTACGTTTATATCAGTACGTGTAATGCGGCATAATATGTACTACACACCATGTTTCAGGTTATACAATAAAGATGCTATCATCGAATATCTTCTGGATAAGACTGCTGAGAGGCCCAATACTGAGGCTGTTGTTCACATCCGAGCACTTAAGGTGAGGTTAAATCACTTACTGTATATGTGGCACAAATGTGTGGGTTATATTTATGTTCAATTCACATGTAATTTCACCCAACAGTTCTTAAAGTAAATTTTAAAATTATATTTTTAGGACATAAAGGAGCTGAACTTGACTGATAATCCTGAGTGGGAAGGAGAGAGGAGAAATGCTAAGGGAGATCGTTATGAGGACATCCACTGTGGCATGTTTATTTGCCCTGTTGTTGGACTGGAGATGAATGGAAAGCACAGGTAAATAACAGAAAATCTTTAAGCTAAGAAATAACTTTCATGTAAAGTACTATTTTAGGTAGAATCACAAGATCCTCAAAGGGTTAAATCTGTTCTGTGAAGCACTTTGTAATAGTTGTCAGGACTTAATAAACAGTAAATACATCCAAACGGTTAAGTGTGGTAGTCCCATTTAGTTATGTAGTAAATGTCAAAAATATAGTCCCATAATGTTTAAAGTTTTGAACTTTGGCAATTTACGTTTACAGATTTTGCTATTTGCAAACCTGTGGCTGTGTTTTCTCCGAGCGGGCCCTGAAGGAGGTAAAGACAGAAATCTGCCACAAGGTAAGAATCTTCTTATCCTGTTTTTCCCTCTCTGTCTCCTTTTACTTTTTTTGTTATTGTTGTATTGTTGTTGTACTTTTTAGAAAGTCTTTTAAAAAAATCAAAATAAGTTCCAAACTTGTGGGGTGCAGCTGAGTAATTTATTAAAAACTACAATTAAACCACAATAATAAGTTAACCAAAAGTTGACAGCAACAGAACAGCAATATTAAATAAATACAAAAATATTAAAAATAAGTCACAGTATTTAATTCAATACTGTTGAAAGTCTAGGTCTGACATACAGCTAGCCTTTGTTACTTCAAGCTTTCTTGGTAATCTTGTATACACACATCTCTGGCTCATACAGTACACAGTTTTACACTACACATTTAGACAACAGTCAAAGTACAGACCTAATCCTTGAATGGTTTTTTTAACAAGCTAAACTATATCTGTGCTTTTAGTCGAATTTGAACAACAGATTCATTCTTGACCAGTGACTTAGCTGCTGCTACTTGAGTTGCTCTTTGTAACTAGCAGCCATGGTGGTTCCACTGGCACAGATGACTGACTCAGCACCTTTTGTCTGTGCCACTCTTCCAGACAATCCACTGTCTCGGGAAATGAGTTGGACTCAAACTTATTGGCAAACATGCTGTTTTTGTTAATCAGCCAGGGCAGGTCTCCTATTCCATAGATGCAGATGTTATGAACATAATGTCCTGGAAAAAGAGTCATTTTACAGACAGATACTTTTAGACTTCTGGGTTTGATTTCAGAGGTATTATTATTGTCACAAGTTATAAATGCAACAAATAGAAGAACGTGGTTTAATGACAATACTATAATTTTTGGACTATGATCAGCAACTTTTTTCACACACTGAAATGATGTGGCTAATTTATCGATTTTTATGGGCTACACTTCCTACCGCTAGCGATCAATGACGTTTCTGGTAGGCTACTGTGTGTTAAACTAGTAGCATATGTCTGTCTGTGAATGGTTGTATGCGCATACGTGCGTGGGGCGTGTGCAAGAGAGAAAAGAAGCTAAAGTTGAGAGCAGTTGTCACCCTGTCATGTTGAAGCGTGAGTTGGTTATACAGGAGCTGTTAAACCTCTGTTTATGTTCTGTTGTGTTTGGTGTGGCTGATAATAAAGACCCTAACTTCACTGTTTACCTTTGTGCTTGCTGCGGACAAGCACAAAGTGAAGGGAGTTAGCCCCGGAGCTAATGTTAGCTTCGGCCCTGGAGCAGATCACTGAGTCTCCCCTGTGCATTCAAACTATGGTTGGAGCGCTGAAGCAGGAGAGAGCTAACGTGTAACCAGCCGCATTACAGGCACTGTTCGGAAAAACAGCATTAAGTTAATTACAGTGAAAAAAAATCTTTCTGTGTAAATATCCCATGTTACAACATGGACACCTACTTCTTTATAGAGAAGTGCGAGCTATAAATTAACAATTTTTTTTCTTTTTTAATTTAGTGGTGTGGCTTATATTTAGCTGCCCCCAATAGTCCGGAAATTACGGTAATCGTTTTCCCAACAGGGTTGTATCAATATAAATAACATTTCTACCTCACCACTAATTAAACCTTAGTAGCGGATAGCTGTGTTTAACACTGGAGTTTATTGTACCTTTGCATCCGTTGTGGGTCACTCCCTCTTGATCACTCCATTTGATTGCCCTGATGTCTCCTTCCCAATTTCCATTGACATAGCTGCCTGGAGCTTCTGTAAATAGGTTACCACATTAAACTCAACTATGTAAATGAAACATTGTTTGTCTTCAATGGGTAATGTATTGTACAGTGTTGTACATTTGGTCACACGTTTGGATATTTAGAAGCGCTAGATCCTTTCGATAGTAAAACATGGGCATCACCAGTAAATACTTATGTTTGATCATTTTGGTGGAGATTCTTAAGATATTTCTTTTTTCCAAGTACTACTAGTATGACTAGTGTTAATTTGCAGTGGCAAAGGCCAACATTATTCAGCTAAAACCAGATTATGAAGAAAAGATCATTTCTTTCTCATAGGATTATTAGACAATCAGCCAACGTTGGACTGTACAATGATTGTAGCACTATGACTGGCAATTAACTTTAACACACGTGCACTCCAAATTAACATTTATGCTAGCTGTATTTAACAACATTAACAATGTCAGTGGTGCTGTAGTTTTGATACTCTTTAAATGATTCTTGTGTCAAAACCCTAGAACTGTTTATTTACAGGTGTTTTTAAATATATTTATATATATTTACCTTCAACGTGGTTCAGTGTCACCCAGTAGTGTTCGTCTGGACTAAATGTGTCTCTGGACCACTCCAAGAGGTCGCGAGCTATTGTGCTTTCCAGAACAAAGTCTACAAAGCCTCTTGTCAGGGCAAAGTAGGCAGTTCCAAAGTAAACCTGCAGGTTGTGTGGCGCAGGACTTTTCTTTCGGCCCAGTGCTTTGACATGAGATCCAGGGATCTCTAGGTGTTGCTGTTCTGTTCTTTGCTTTATGGACACTGGCTGCTTGGTCCCAGGGGTCATGTTTCTGTCCCTCCACCTTTGGCTTTGCATGTACTGCACCAGTTCTAGATTGCTCATGATGGGGAAGTCCTGGCCACACAGATTGACCACTTTCTTCCAGCGGATTTTGGACTTCGCCAGGTCACGTAGGCAGTTCAGGTCCGCCTGCAGACGAGAAAACCCGGCGTAGGTAACGATCTCACTGCGACTGGAGAGGAAGACGTTTTGAAAGCAGCCGATGATCTTCTGTACTGCCGCCTGGTACTCCCATGGAGCCTTGGCGTCCACATGAATGCAGTAGACATTTTGTGGCATGTAGATGGCCCGCAGCAGGCGCACAAATACCTCCAGTTCTTTGTGAATAGTTATAATAAATGCCATAGGGTAATCTTCTTCCTCACGGCTTAAAGGTCTGGTGATGAAGTGTAACTCTCTGGTCAAATTGTAACAATTCCGGTGACTATTGAGAATATATCCTTGTAGCTGCAGAGAGACAAACAAAGTCTCAAGACAACATGACAGACTTTAGTGAATCATTTCATCGTCATTTGTGAACAAGCATACCTGACAGTTACCCTGAAACCATTCTGCTACGTTGTCAGTGCTGGACAAGAAAGCTTGG
The DNA here is from genome assembly GCF_000523025.1 of Cynoglossus semilaevis. Taxonomy (NCBI): domain Eukaryota; kingdom Metazoa; phylum Chordata; class Actinopteri; order Pleuronectiformes; family Cynoglossidae; genus Cynoglossus; species Cynoglossus semilaevis. The sequence goes on from NC_024317.1 coordinate 18,462,293, forward strand.
CATTGGTTGGGAAGTGGTTTGCAACCAAACGGCTCAATGCTGTTGGGGTCTGTCGTTTTCCCCACCCTCAAGTAAATAACTGAACAGATAATAATACTGAACCCCAGGCACAACAGGAAGCTGCATTTTGTCACATTGAGCTTGTTCATTACAGCCCCACTCAGACTCGTTCAGGCTGTGGCACCACAACGGAAGTCCTTAAAAAAAGGACATCCAGATCAGTTAGTTTTCAAAAACCCAGATCTACCACATCCACCAGCATGAGTTCTTACCTTTTCTTTCCTTCCTTCTTCCCTTTGACAGAAATTTTGATTCACTGGTTTGAATAGAATAGAAATGATTCCTTGTTTTAAGTACTTTCTTTGTCAGGACTATGTCAGACTATGAGGATTAGAGAGGCAGACTGAGTTGTGTTTATCCTTCAATTTACTGCAGACATCCACCAAAATTAGCACCTCAGACACCAGGATGGTGAACAGCAGATGTTTCTTTCTCCTGAAAGTCAACAAGAGAGACAATACGTCCATAAATTTTCCAAACAAATGTTGGTCAAACTCAGCAGATGGCTTAAATAAACAAGATTAGTTAAATAAAGTCTGGCCCTCGTTTGCCCGTTTTTGGCTGAAAGACTTTTATTATCTTTGAATGAAAAAAGTAATGGGATATGACTGGATTCTTTTGGAAAGAAGTAAATTAGTAAAACTGAAGTACACTTTTTTAACTGTGTCCTACTGCGGGGCCCTGTTTTAAAAGACACAAATGATGTGGTGAGGATGTAGGCTTTTATTCATCACATACAACAGAGGCAACAGTCACTGAGGTCAGGGGCATCAGAGTACCCCCCCCCCCCAGGTCTGTATCAGCAGTCAGTCAACTGTCTCTCCCACCATTCAAAAAGACATCCAGCTTTATAGGAATTGATGTTCACTCACACTGGGGCTATTGTACTGCGAGCCAAGCATGATTGTCCCCACGTTTCAATTTAGAAGTTGTGCTGATGCTGTGTGACGTATTACGTTTTATCCCAAGCATTCGACAATAACACGTTTTTGGAGCAGTGACAACACAGGAAAATTGATATCAAGTACCCTCGCCACCTGTGCCGCCATATGATTATATCGGTCTCTCGTGTTTGTAATATTTTGTTGTCCCAGATGCAATCGCTAAAAAAAAAATCAAACTTCTGAAGCAATTAAATCTGTAAAAAAAAATAAATAGAAGAAACGCTATGACATCACTACCTGTTCCCTGATCCTATTACCAGAGCAGCTCCTCCGTATGTGTCGTCACATTCCATCCAGAATTCAGAAGGTACGGCTCAAGAGCTTTACATCTGTGTCATCCTCAACTACAGATGAACACACTATCAGCTGTAAATGACTTTCTGAAATTGATTGTCAAAATCCTCCAGTAGTTTCTGGACAAAAGAGAGGAACAGAAGAGAGGCAGGACTCTGAGCTAGAATCGGTGTTTGACTCTGAGCTTCAGTGGTTTCTAAGTGACTTTTTTTGTTGTTGTATTTGACACTAATTAGGTCACACCCCAACCATTCTCATGAGATTTTGTCCATCCCTACCTGGTAACCAGCAGTAAAACACACACTCAAAGCACTTTTCAACGCACACACTCCTCCTCCCACCGTACCTTTCCCTCCGCCCCTTACCTACGTTTTTTTCCATTCTTAGTTTCCTACTCACTGGTGGGTTGCATCTTCTTGCTTCATACTACTTTCCATCTCGTCTCCATTTCCCATTTCAGTCTTTTGAATCCATGCCCGTGAACCAAGGGTGTTGCGAGCTAATTATTTCTCAGCTCTGATCTCTGTGCTGATTTTCCTGCTCGTCAGGTGTGCGGTCTCAGGCTATAAAACAAATTAATTGTGCATTCAAGCTCGTCTCTTCCTTGCTGACATGATCCTCAGCTCCACACTGCGCTGCTGCTGTTGCTGCTGCTGCTGCTGCTGCTGTTGCTGCTGTTGCTGCTGCTGTAACAACAGCAGAGTGACTAGGTGCAGCGCAGAATGCGGTGGCTGCTTGGTCAGCTCCTGTGATGAGCCGGCCCTCTTCTGTTGAACACAGATCACAGTCAATGAGGCTGCATTAGAGCAACACAATGGACTCCCTGCTAGGCACTCAGGAATTTGATCTTTATGCACAGATATAGGTCTGCTTTTCCTGTCTTTTTACATATCAGCTTTCGTATTAACTATTATATAGATTTTTTAGCGTTTAGTTTCTTAGGTTGTGCTGTTAAGGGTGGGAGTTTTTTTTCCATATACAAATGAGAATTTCTGCCCAGTTTTTCTGTGAGAGCCTAGTCTTTAGCAATGTTCCCCTTTACTGTGCAGTATTCTGCTTGATGTTAAAATATTTGAATGAAACTTAATATCGTTGCAATGACATAATTTACTGTGAACTCTGGGTTAACTATTTTTCATTGGGCATATGCTTACAATTTAACACTAATTCCAAATATATACATATTATATATAATATATATCGCACTTGACAAAACTATTAGCCTCTTTTTAGACTGGTTGTGGTGAGTGGAAAATCTTCAGTGCATATTGAACTCCAGTGTCTAAGCTGTACCTTTTCTACTGAGTATGTAAGCGCTCTTATAGAGCAGTCATTGAATTTCTGTCACTGTTAATATGAAAGGTCAAAGGTTATCAATATCCCAAGATTAAGATTAATGTGGGCGTAAAAAAAAAATACTTTTTTTTTCATGCAAATTTCTGACTCACTCCCATTGATTGCTATTTTCCATCACCTGGCTATAATTTGACTGTGCTTTTTCTACCTGCAAAATAAACTACACCTCTATGCAAATGACAAGTGACAAATTTGGATGTGATGTAAAGTGACAGAGCTGCGGGCTGGGTGTGAGATAAATACGTGTTTGTTAATTAATGTGGGTTGTTTTCTGTAAATATTGGACAGGTAGGGAGCCTGCAGGTTTCCTCTATGCTCACCTCATCCTCACCACATGAGCCACAAACGATGTTAGGGCTTCACTTCGAGCCTAATGAACAAAGTAATTGTTTGCAAGTAAAAGCAGGAAGATTATACAATGTTTACATTTACTTAAACTTTGTTAAACTGTTGTTAAATAAATGTTAAAACATATATAAAAAAGACATTGTCCCTCCATCTTGGCCTCAAAGCTGGTTTGACTTCTGGGGACAGTGACTACTCCCATTTTGTCCATCTCCACCTATCTGGTTCTGGCTAGGGACTTTTCTGTCTGATATTCAGGATCAGTATTTGTCCGATATTGGTCAAAAATTCAGGATCGAACATCAAAATAAAAATGTCTGATCCGATATTATCTATTGGATACTCCTAGTTGCGGTGTTGGTATCAAACATAGGAAAGTTGTATGGAGCCAATCCGCAGTTCTGGCACGACATGGTCATCACTGGTGCTCCCTCAGAACCACACGGTCCAGATAAGCTAGTTAGCTTTATGTCACGTCCGTGGCTCTAGTTGTTTTCTGTTAAATCCATTCAGTAAAATGTATTTTTGTGTTTCAGTGTGGAGACCCATTCACTGCCGAGGACATCGTTGTGCTCAATGGCACCAAGGAGGAAGTGGAGCAGCTTCAGAAGAAGATGGCAGAGAAACGTGTCAAGACCAAAACAAAGGTGAGTTTAGAGTTTTCATCAAGTTGGAGCTAGTTTAAGAGACAGATATTTGTGTCTCTGGAGTGTCTGTCTTAAAACCTGGGCAGATGTCCAAGAACCTGGGAATGTGTTTCAAAAGAGCTGTTTGAATTTCCCCTGCTAAAGTCACAGTGATGTGAAACTAACCTCAGGTTTCCACCCATGTTGAGGAGGTGGGCGGAGCATACAGTTGAAAGCATACACAGAAACCAGCTGTTCAGAACTGTTATATAAATGTATAAAGATGTGTTCAGTCCTTGGATTTGTTTTTGTTTGTTTTTTATCTTTTTTTGACCAAAGCTTTTACCTACATACATCTGTAAGAGCTTACTGTAATTAAATATATATAATATTGAAAGTTCTTTTGTTCACCTTTTTCACCTTTATCGACTTCTGCAGATTTGTTAACATAATATGAATATAAATGGGCTCTAAAAAGTGAACTTCAGAACAGCATGTGTTGGAAGAAAGAGTAACTGTTTTTGTTCCTCTTCCTTTTTCAGAAATCAAAGAAGAGCAAAGAAGCTGAAGCTGTATCAACACCATCAGGTTTTTTTTGCCTCCAGAGGCTTCATGACTTCATGATCTCTTTCCATAAATATCATGTTTTCATCTCAAAATACAGTGGTCGCTCTCTATATCGTGGTTCTCCTTTTGCCCCCTCAGTACATCGCAGATATTTTTTATTCCAATCTTGTGAGAGTTTCGCTATATCGAGGTATTTTACAGAAAATATTTTCATTATTCTTGTGATTTTCTAACTAAAAAACAGTAAAACAAAATATAGCAAAAATGAACTAAAAAACATTGCTGGTAGCTTTGTTTACCTAGAGGAGATCTTCTGTTCCTCACTGTCATCGGCTCCTGCATCTAATTCAACACCCTATGATGCCTCTTAAACGCTGTAATCATCATCTCAGTCTTCTGTAACGAAGCCCAAAGAAGACGCTGACACAGATGACAGTTAACAGCCTTTATTTCTCTCTACAATAACATGCACTACTGCACTTGTCCCAGCTTTCACATACGGTCCGTCTTGGCCAGTATCGCTCCTCTGTTACATCTCTCCTTGGTCCCTGCTTGATTACTCCATTTGCACTCACCTGCGTCCGGGGCTGCACTTGCGTCACCACTCCTGTGCTCTCCCTCCTGCAGCTGAGCGCTATCCTCCACCGCATCGTGTATTTAATTTATTTACGTAATATGTACATCCTACAACTGTTGTAATGGGAAAAGGTTACAGGTGTCATGATACGAGTGTAATCGTTTCTTTTTACAGTTCAATAGATCACATTATCTGGCTCTTTTCAGTGCTAATATTTAGTGCACAGAGCTTGACTATAATGTTTTCTCAGAAACAGTTGGTGTGGTTTCCCTGAAGAAAACATTCTTGAAACCAATTACTGGTTCATTTATTATTTGTGTTCCTGGTATGTGGAAGTAGATGTGTACCGAAACAAATGCACACATGAAAGAAATGACAAACATGAAGTAGGTCAAGTTATGTGGTTGATAGTCACTCTTTATTGTTTGACAAAGCTGATGAAATGATTAAGTAAATTCACAACATCCTGACACCAGGTTTCAAACCTCATTATTATAGTCATTATTATAAACGGGAACAATTGCTTTGGTTTTATTCCTTAGATCAGTGGTTCTCAAACTTAGTACCACCATGATGACCAACATTAGAATATAGCAGCATAGGCCTTCCCTATTAGCTACCACCACACAGGAGATATGTTTATAAATATGTTGATGTTTAAATGCTGTATTAATTATGCATGGTATGTTTCAGATTTATTCAGTTAAAATGTAAATGTGAAAATATGAATTTTCCCCATGTACCACTAGAGAGCGTACCATAGTTTGAGAACCACTGCCTTAGATCAGCAGCCCCCAACCTTTTTTATATTATTGTTTGACCTTAACAATAAATCAAAAGATTGCCTGACAATCCCATTTTGAAATGGTAGCAAATATTTTCTTATATGATGAATTAAGTGATTTTACTCTATAAACCATCTCTCAAGTGACTACAATATTTGTGTCAGTGATTATAGTTGTTTTAACTAATAATAATAATAAAAAACCTTTTGTCACATCCCTAGATGAGGCCGGACCCTCTGGAACCTCCAGCTCCTCCAAGGAAACAAAGTCTGCGACGGCGTCTGCAACAAAGAGATCCGTTCAAAGCACGGAGAAGTCAGAGGTCTTCAAGTCCCTGTTCACATCCCACAGCTCAGCCAAGCGTACCAAAGAGCAGACATCCAACTGGGTCACACACACCCCATACCATTTTTAGTACCGTTACATATTTCACAGCAAAAAAAAAATTTTTTTACGTTTTTTTCTCTTTTTGTTTTTGTTTAAGGACATTTTTTTAAATTATATTTAGTCCAGATTCACTTTCCTTATTTAACGCCTGTCTCTTCAGACCTAGAACCTGTGTATTTACTTGTTGTGTTCATTTTATTAATGGCTCCCCAAGCTGTTCGACTCCTTGTTTTGTAGCCTAATTCCTCCCCCATGTATTCTCTGTATCACCTGTGCTTCGAGAATTGATGCTTAGAGACCCGTTTCTCACCTTTACTCTGCTGCCCCCCAGTGGGCATTTATAGATTGGATTTCAAGTAAAACTGTTTCACCGCTTTAATCTCAAAATAAAATTATCAAATTTTTTTTTATCTGGAAAAAAAAACCCTTATAAGTGTGTCTCTTAGCTATCTCTTATCTTTACTAAATATATCCACCTAGTTTATTTGTGGATTGTAGTGATCTCAATGACTTGCAATCGATTGATTGATGAAAAATATTTTTCAAGTCGTTTTAATTAACAGTTATTAATTACCTCCACCCAAGATGTTGCAACAGTGGTTGACTAAAGGCTTGCCCTTAAAGCAAGAAGATTGCTAGATCGACCCTTCTGTGGATTTTTGGATGTTCTCCCCGTGTATGCGTGGGATTTCTCCAGCTAAGTGAATGGTTGTTTGCAGAGGGGTGGACTCGGGTCACATGACTTCAAGTCATGAATTTCATGACTTTGGACTCGACTTGACAAACCTTTGCAACTCTTCTTAGATTTTAACATCTGTGACATTAGTACTTTCCTGTTGCTGTATGAAAACTTTTTTTCTTCTAAAAATATATTTTAATAATGTCTATTTAGGCTCATGGCTGTTGCTAGCAAATGTGCTACTGTTTCTCATGCTCCACAACATAGTTCTCTCTTTAGCACAAATTATTGACTTGGCAGCATGTTTTGGGGCATAAACTTGCATTTTATTTATTTCTAAAAAATTTTTGTTGCATTTTTTATGATAGTAAGACCATAGTCTTGAATAAGAAAAATATTAATATTTTCAACTGATCTGTGTTAAAGATGCATTTTCCGTATGATTACAGATTTTTGACATTTTTTAAAGGAAAAATAGCTGAATTTGAGTATTTCGCGATCAAATACAGAGCAGATATCCTGGGTGATTCTGACTTTTTGAAATCCTGACTCCAGAGAAGTCAGTGCCTCACCAGCCTTGAACTTGAAAGCAGGACCTGCTCTTCTTGCAAAAACTGTCATCTGTGTTTATGTGATCCTCACACAGTATAACCTCCTGACAGATGCTTACCATGTAATCGGGCTGGCATATGAGTTTCTATTGACCCTTTCAAGCACTTAAGTTGCATGTGAGCAGAGCTTCTCTGGCGAGATAGCGCTGTTTTATTTGGCCTCTAATTATCTGCACGAAGACCGTTTGGTTTGACTGGTCCAAACATTTTGGGTGTTGCGACTTTAGCCACGTGTGTTAGGGAAGCAGCGGCTTGTTCTGTGGGGAACGTTTGCTTCAAAGCTGTTCTTTCACTTTGTAGGGCAGTATAACGATGAGACAAACACGAAGAAGACGACACTTTATTATCGAGCGTACAAATTTACACGTTTCATTATTTAAGCGTGTGCGCGCGTACTCGTGCACGTATGATTAAGTAAATCCCTTAAGGTGTAGCAGCAGACCCATATCGCCATCACCTGGACCGGTGGACTCCACGACGCCAAGAAGTCCGAATCGTTTTTGTTACGTGAACGACATAATCCTGGCCGTTTTTGAGCTGCTCAAGTAGGAAAAGAAACATTTCGAGTTTGTTTTTGTTTTGTTTTTTTGTAACCGGAAATGAAACTTTTGGACAGTGTTGTGAAATGTTTACAGGACATCGGGGCAGGTAAGATCAAATACTACGCAGTAAATGATCCAGTCCGAGATGGTATCATCTGAGAGCATATGTGTGGAATGTTTTCTTTATTTTCATCTTGTGTTTCAGGCCAAAAGAAGAGGTTTAATAAAGTTGTTCCACACCTGATGATGGGACCGTTGTTGAATCCTGTGAGCACACGTAGTGGTGAGTATGTGATCTGTCCATCTTTACCTGAAGTGTTAGATAAAGCTCAGAGTTACTGTTGTAATTTGACTTGTATTGAAATGTGTATCTATGGACTTTGTAAATGTGGAGTTAGAAGGTATTTTATTCATTGTGCAAGTATTGTGGTTGGTTTATAAGAACTTAGTAAGTGTTATGGTTGTTTTTTTTAACTTAGCTTTTTACTTATAGCTTTTTACTACTTATCGTTTTACTAAGTAAAAATATAGGTTTTTAGCACAAATTACTCACTTGGAGTATATCTTGGGGCATAAACTTGCATTTTGAGGTATTTATTGGACTTTAATTTATTGGACTTTTTTGTAACTTTTTTGTATTTTTTAATAGAGAAATTAATTTTATTTACATTTCTTTATTTTATGACAACTTTCTCATTACTGCAATGCATCAAGGTTTGTGTGAAGTTATGCTGTTATGTGATTAAGACAGATGTTTAGAACATTAATGTACACTAACAGATGTTTTGAAGTAAATGAAACATTACTAATTAAATATTACAATACATTTAGCAGACACTTTAATCCAAAGCGACTTACAATTTGAGTCATTCAATCAACAAGAGGAGACTTAGGTGTTTTTTTTGTTGTTTTTTTTTGCGACTTAGGTTTTTTTTTTCAACTTAGGTTTTTGGACTTGATTTTGGATTGATGTCTCCAAAATACTAAATAATAAATAGTAATAATAAATAGTAAAAGAACAGTTCTAGGTCATAGAATAAGAAGCATCTTTGATAATAATGGAAAAGTAGAGGGACAATGGCCGTTAGCCTAAGAGTATACATCTGACTGTGGTGACCTGGGTTGAATTCAGGCAAGGTAATTGTGATACTTAGGAAGTTTACATCAATCAGCCACAGTGTTATGTTCAAACTGACTGCTGTGGCTTTATTTATTTTTCCAGATAACATTTCAAATGTCTGATATGTCTTGCCCAAGGATTTAACTGCTAGATAATATTAAAATTAAACCTTCATCAGAGTTAGTACTTTTATTAAGTAGAATATTTTAGTACTCTTTCCACATCTGACTGTGAAATTATGTGATTTTTTTTTTCCTTAAATTTGACTACACACCTAACTCTACACTTGTGTGATTTCCTTAGATTCTTCAGAGACTGAGCTGTATGGCACATGGTTACAAAAACCATCATACCTGTTCATTTCAAAATATGCTGCCAAGTGAATATTTTGTGTTTAAAAGTCCAAAAAGTATTTTATATGACTATTTCAAAAATCACCCAAAACATGCCTTACAATAGCCTTATCATCGTGAAAATATCCATGAAAATAACAAGTCTCCGAAATGCCTTAAAATGTGAGATTATGTCCTAAAACATGCTGCCAATTGAATATTTTTTTTAAAAGTCCAAAAAGTATTTTATATGAATATTTCAAAAATCACCCAAAACATGCCTTACTATAGCCTTACCATTGTGAAAAAATCCATATAAAATAAAAAGTCCCAGAAATGCCTTCAAATGCAAGATTATGTCCTAAAACATGCTGCCAAGTGAATATTCTGTTTAAAATTCCAAGAAGTATTTTACAGTGGATATAAAAAGTCTACACACCCTTGTTCAAAGCCAGGTTTTTGTGATGTAAAGAAAAGACACAAGCATAAATAATTTCATAACTTTTTACACTTTTAATGTGACCCATAACATGTA
>NC_024317.1:18472152-18481651 GCF_000523025.1 Cynoglossus semilaevis
TTAAAACCAGGGGAGAGCTACCAGTTATACTGCCTATTTCATATTTCTCGACAGTAGGAGCAATGAAGCTGCAGACAACAGATGTCAGTCCAAAACTAAAATGTATTCTTGGTATTGTCACAGATAGAGGCAGACAATTAGTTGCTGCTCCTTCCTGTAGTGTTTGTTGGTCATTTTTTGTAACATTTGCACACATTTGATGCTATCAGTATTTGCAGCATAATTCAGTATAAGAGTTGCTGGAATTTTCCTTTAGCTGCATTGAGTGCTTGTGTGTATCTACTTATTAACAAACTAATGAGGCTGCAAAAAAGCGGAAGGAAGTTGTAGTACTTTTAGTGATTAATTCGCACAGAGTGAGTCACTCGCAGAGAGTGATTTGTTTGCAGTGAGTGATTAGCTCGCAGAGTGATTCGTGAGTGCAATATGAACGAATCTTTCATATGACTCCTGAGTCGAGTCATATGAAAGATTCGTTCAAATTGAACGTATAACTCGCGAAGGACACACATGATCACTGCACGCTAGTGTCAGTGCAGGTGTTGATGAAGCTGTCAGTGACCTGGTGTCGTGCAGGACGCTCGTGATTGGATAACGAGGCACATCCGTGCCATTTAAAAGCAGAAGGAAGTTGTAATACAGCCCTGTGATAGTTGCAAAATGGCACTGTGTGAAGGCACAGAGGAAAAAGTTTGCTATTATTACGACGGTACGTATTTCTATCTTTGATTCTCTTCACTTTGGCCTTCAGGTGTAGCCGCAGACCTACATCGCTATCAACTGGGCCGGTGGACTCAGTGATGCCAAGAAGTTCAAAGCATCTGGTTTCTGTTACATGAATGACATCCTGCTGGCCATTTTTGAGTTGCTTAAGTAAGAAAAGAAACATTTCAAGTTTTTTTTTTTTGTCAACAGAAGTGAAACTTTTGGACAGCGTTTACAGAGTGTTGTGAAATGTTTACAGGACATCGGGGCTGGAAAGAGCAATGACTACACAGTGAATTACCCACGATGCCATCTTTAAACAGGTAAGTCTGTGAGTTTCTATTTTATTTTTTAAATGTGCGACTTAGGTTTAGATCATGGCCAAAGTAATGGAGATGTAGCAGCTGAGCGCAGAGGTGCTTCAGTTCAACGTCACTATAAAAGTTTTGAAAAAGAAATTGATTTTAGCCTTTACCAGGTATTGACAAAGGAGTGAGTGACACCAACTGGACAAATCCAGTACAGAAAAGATTACAGTATTTGAAGTGTACAAAATTTATTTATTTATAATTGAAGCGTTTTGTAACATGCTAGTGCTAAACACTTTGAACATGGTGTAGTCATCAGAGAGCATTTGTATGTAATGTATTTATTTCACCTTGTGTTTCAGGCCTAAAGATGTTTCATGAAGTTGTTCCACACCTGATGATGGGACCGTTGTTGAATCCTGTGAGCACACGTGGTGGTGAGTATGTGATCTGTCCATCTTTACCTGAAGTGTTAGATAAAGCTGAGAGTACCTGGCAGAGTCCAAGCTGCTGTGTCCACAAGTCATCTCCATCTGTTAAGACAATGACAATAGCATGCAATGAATGACACAATCAAAAGCTGTCTCTGTAGGTTCACAGTCATTTAATCCAAATATAGTTACATCAAGGGCAACTGCACAAAGTAGGTGTTTTTTGAAGACGTTCCCCCTTTTATCCAAGAGACTTAATCAGTTCTGCTGAACTTAAGAAGTCTTGGATGAGAGGTGAAACGTCTTTAAAAAAAAAAAACCTACTTTGTCCACTTGCCCTCGCTGTAACTATTTTTGGAACAATAAAAAGCAGTGTTGGTCTCATTTACCTCTTGCCGTCAGGGTGGAAAGCCACGCAGTTGATGGGACCAAAATGACCTTTGACTCCTGCCAAACTCCTCTTTGTACGCAGCTTGGAAGAACCTGCAGATTAGAAGAACACGTCACTGTGCCACATGTTAACACAAACAGGGTTTCCTTAAAAGCAGCTACAAAGTAGTCACTTCTACAGCACCTCCAACATTACAACTACAGTGGAAAGTCTGTTGCACAATCAAATGTCATAACAACTAAATGTTTACACATTACTATCAACAACAACAATACAAATTCAATGCTTTAAACAGATATTTCTTCACTACATAAAGGCCTTTGTTTGTAACAAAGTGGTGGCTTCTTCAGTGCTAATGCTAACACCACAGTGGAATAAAGAACATCTGTACATTTTCTTCATCTCTTTTTTTTGTTCAGATGAAGACAACAGTCACTGGATGCTTTATTCAACCACACAATAATACTCTGGAAACACCACTTCAACTCACCTGGCCTCAAACTTGCCAATCCTGGTGGAAGCTGTGGTCACTTCCATGGCCTCCTGCTCACCTCCCATAAGCACCTACAACACACACAATTGCAAGGTTCAAGGTTACTGTTGATCTACTAGGATACGCATTGCACAGCAACAAATCTAACGTGATCCATGATTGGAGAAATGGCGGCAGAGTCAAAGAGCTGCGGAGATAACCCATGGCATTCAGTCAATTATGGCGTACGTACAGCAGTGATCATCAACTGGCAGTCTACTTCTTGGATTCCAAAACAAACATTAAATAATAATTTCATTTTTACTCCACTCTATCTGGGTGGCTGACTTAGAGCCTTTAACAGCATCCCACAGTCAGCTTTGAACTAAGCAAACTCTTACTCAAGCAGTCATCTCTCTTCAAGGCCTTAAAGAGACAGACTGCAGTATGTCAACATTGAAAAGTAACAAAACCTCAACAAACAGTTCATTTCAAACTGTACCACTCATTTCTCCTAAGATGTACTTCAAATACTCTAAAGTCTTTTTCAGTATAAGTACATAAGTCATTACAAGGTCTGCAGTATGGACAGGTTGACCAACAGACCTAGACTAAAGGAAATTGTCATTGTAAATAAAGTGGACACACTCAAAGTAACCACACCTACTACTGTGTGATTTTTGTTGTATCTTCTTGTAACCCCCAGCAAACTGTCAATGTTTACTTCAGTTCACACATACTTGTATAACAAACTATCAATAAATATCTTCAAATACATTTATCGTTCACTTATTTCTGTTGTTCTACTTTGGAGCGGGGGTCACCTCACAATTCCATACATATATAAACTATAAAAGAGTATAAGAGTTAAAAGAACAACAATAACTCTTTTCTCTGTTGAAGACTTCCGTTAGGCAACTGGACATGAAATTTTCACTCAACAGAGGAGGTGGGCTAAGACACAACCAAAACTGTTCTGATGACGATTACAACCTAAGGTAGCTTTATTTTTTGTCACACCCACAGTATATATTTGGTACCCCCCTCTAACTGGTGGAGGGGAGTACCAAATATATACTGTGGGTGTGACAAAAAACTGAAGAAGCCTCTTGGATGAGAGGTGAAATGTCTTTTTTGAGAAAATGTCACATCCAGTTGCCTAATGGAACTCTTCAACCTTGACCTGGATGACTGAGAATCTTCATAGATAACACTTTTCTTTATTCACCTTCAAAAACTAAAAACTCAGGTTTCATTTTTTAAGGTTAAAACCAAAACTCTTCTCTGGACCTTCTCCTTGATGGCCAGCCTGGTGTCATTCTGATGACTATTTATAACATTTTTCAACAACTGTAATCACATACAGTGATTACAGTTGTAGCAATCATTTACATGAGTTCTCACCTTGTTGGTGTTGTCCTGTGAGGCACAGATGAACATGGTGAGGCCTACAGATGTCTGGATGTCGTTGATGTGCCTGCTGTGCTCCTCAGCTTTCTTCAGGACTTCTCCTGACTATTTAAAAATAAACAAACAAAAAAAATTCATTATTTCCTTCAGCATTTCATTTCTATAATACTGTGTGTAAACTGTTTCTTTAGCAGTAATCAGGACTATTTAGCAGTAATCGTGTACTATCTGCAGTCTTGTTTCTTTCTTGTTTCTCGTTTATGCTGCGCGTGGCGTTTACCTACCAATCTGTTGTGGATCCCTCAAGTCGAAGAAGTTCATGAAACACTGATAGCCCATCTGCTTGTCCGTGGAAAACATGATGGTGTTGCCGCTGAAATCAAACCTGCGTGTTCTGATGGAAGACAAGGAGCAAAAATTAAACACCAAAATACATCTAAACACTCATACACTAATATGTCTGCTGGAACCACCCATATAGCTAACTGTTTATTTAATTACATTATTTCTCTACTCAGTTTATGCCATTTAGACTGTGCATATATTTCACATTATATATTTATTTTATATACTTGTTCATATAACATCCTTATAATTATACCAGTTCTGCTTATATATACATAGGTATAATGTGGTGTATTTTACTGTACACACACACCAATTTAATTTAGAATAACAATAGTATAACAAAATTATACATTAATTGAGATTGCAATCAACAACTAGAACAATTAAACTAATCTTCATTAATATGAAAAGTTCATTTATGTTCAAATATGAGAAGTTCATTTCATATTTTCAAAAAGGTGCATCAGCCAAGCTCAAACTCCTGTCAAAGGCTAATTCCTTATTTACCATGACAACTCTATATTCATTGTTTAGGACGAAAAGCTAACGTTAGCTGCCGAGACACACATGCTAGTGTAAATTGTCTCGACCGAACGACTACCATTTCAAACAAAATACAACTGACAACTGCTTTGTATAAGGACTGTACAACGTATTCCTATTTCCGTTATACATACATTTCAATATCAGCGTGACGTTTGTTTTTAGCATTTTTGTAGTAATAGTAAGACTATAGTCTTGCTTGTTTTTGGTGATATAATGTTTTTTGGAGTTTTTAGCACAAATTATTCACTTGGAAGCATTTTTCAGGCATTAACTTAAGAATATGAACTAATTTTAGGCTGAATTTATAAGAAAAACAACATTTCATGACTTATTTTCCTCAAGCTTTTGTCAGATTTAAATAAATAATAATAATAATTAAAATAAATAATAAACAAAGATCAAGATTTTTGATTTAAATGAAAATATGTATTTTTTCAAAAGAGAAACTTTTAATAATTAACAATTATTTGACATATTTGAAATGAATGTCCATTGAAATAGGGTCCATTACTTATTGATACAAAATAAAGACCACTAGAACTGAAACACTTTGCAAATTAGTGCATTTGTATGAATTATTTTACTTTGTATGACTTTCTTTAGAAGATCACTAGTAAAGAATATTGCTATTGATCAATGGTTGACGAACCAAAAAAAAGTGATTTCAAGTTTTATTCTACTATAAGAACATATTTTCACAACTTATTTTTGAAGGATTTTCAGGAACTATATATGTAGTATACTAAATATTTTGAACAAAGTTAAAGTTCTGAAAAAATATTTTTTCTAAATTTTAACCATATGAAAGGATGTACCTGCATATTTTAAAATGTAAATTAGTGCATTTTTATTCATTTCTTGTAAAGTTTTATTTTTGGAGACTTTTTCAAGAATTTATTAGTATAGTATTTTACTATGATCAAAAGTTGGTGCACCCAAAAAGTATATTTTTTCTGAATTATAACCACAAAAATGGACATAGCTAAGTATTTTGAGTCTCAGGATCTTATTAGTATAGTATTTTATTGTGATCAAAATTTGGCACACCAAAAAGTATACACTTTCTGAAATTTAACCTTGGAAAAGGAAATAACTAGGCATTTCAATGAAAATGTGTGTATTTTCATTTATTGTTTATTTTTGGGGGATGAGAACTGTACCTCACTGTGCTTGAGCACTGGTTTTATTCCCAAAAAGGTCTCATGGCCATTCCTGGGACAATCTGTTTCTGGTTGTGAAGGCCTGGATGGGATGCAGATGCCACTGGTCTCTGTGCACATGTTGATTGGCTCATCCACTGCTGGAACACAAGAGTCCCTCATGAAACATTTGTTTGCTGTGCTCTGGTTATGTCAATGCAAATATGTGCACATGAAATAAAACAAATTTTAAAAAACTGCTGTATAATTTTATATAGGAGTGCAGTATTTAAATTGTGTTTTCAAAATTAAAAAAATACGCATTTACCAAAGAGGCCATTACTAAGAACTGGCTCAATTTTTAAGCGGCTTGTTATAAACACTGGCTGACAATGATAGATAAAACACAAGAAATAGAAATTCATGTAACTGTATTATAAATGACAGAACTAAAAATGATTAAAATAAATAAACATTTACAAAACAATCCACTTTCTCATAAATCATTCTTTCCAAATGTTTTTAAATGTTGGAAATTATCCACGAGACATTTATATGTTTAACGTCCAATAAAAAACAACAGTATGGTTTGTCAAAAATTGGGCAAAAAGACATGTTATACTATATTGTTCATGAATAAAACATGAAATAACCTCATACAAAGAAGTACAAATAAAAACAATTTTATGTTGTAAAATTTGAATCTAAAACTGCCAAAAAATAAAAAAAATCCAAAAAATAAAAAAACCAAACACCAAATGTTTTGCAGAGAAAAAACAAAACAAAACACAAAAAACACCTTTAAAATGTAAGTTTATACCTTAGAAGGTGAAGGCGAATCAACTTTATTGGAATATGCCATACATATAGATAAAATTATATTACAGTTCTCTCTGACCCCAGGTGCAAACGGGCAGAAAATATAATGAGAATACCCAATTAAAATATATCTTTTCAATAAAGCAAAAAAAAGGGGGTGGGGGGGATTCTTTTATAATTCCTGAATCTCAGGGCTGGTACTGTGACCAATTTCTTAAATCAATTTGATTCCAATTCATAAGGTCCAATTCAATTACGGTCAATCTGCTCTAAATTACTGATGCTCTTAACTAATGGATCTACTGTGTTACAAAACAGTTGTCAGAAAGGGACACTACAAAAATAAAATACTTGTTTATGTGTTTGTGCTACACAATTCTGCACCAACAGCTTGCCCGTGCAAAATTGTTACACAACACAAATGTTTACATTAGTTGACAATAATTTCAACTCTTTCATACCGGTGCCCACAGTTTTGAGGGTGGAGCGGTCGTATTTTTGCACTCGATGGTCTCCGTACTTCAGCAAAAGGCGGATGACTGTTGGTGCTCCATAAAACTGGTTAATTTTCAGCCTTTGAAGCATCTCATAGTACCTTCCTGTGAACCAATAAAGGCATGTCTTTGTTACTGATAAACATAAATAACTCCCCATCTTGTAACATGACTTTCACCTTAACATTGCTACAAAATGTCAGCACTGATGCTTATAAACTGGAATGAAGGCACATTCTGGTGCACTTTCTATTTTAGTGACTCATCAAATCAGTATCTTAAATGTTCAAAAGGTCAGAAGTGTATCACCTGTCCTTTACCAAACAAACACTTAATACACAATCAGTTGTGTTGTAAAAAAAAACAAAAACATTAATGAAAGCGAAAGATGTACTGGTGCATAGAGCATACTGAGAAGGTATTGGGATCACGGCCGGGAATAGACGCTGTAGTTTAGCCTGAGCAATACAGTCACACTGGTCTTTCTACTAACTCTATTTGTATAAAAAAAGAGTATATGTGTCTTTATGAAAGGTCAATCAACCAGTTAATTTGTTTATAAAGATCCATCACTATATTTTACATAAAGTCAACAATTGGCGCTCCTCCACCTGTACCACAACTGCTACTACAACGACTTCTATTAATTCCAATGTTAGCTACACTTTTTACATATGGGGGCGAAAACCGCTAGGCCGCAGCACTAAACACAAGCTAGCATGTTAACTTACCGACTAAAAAGGTTTACCTAACGCACTAGTGTTACATAAACGGATCCATTATTGAGTAAGGTTTGTTTGTGATCACGTTATCTTCCCCCTTGTGACTTCCATGCACACTAAAGGACGACTAAATATTTGTTTGAGAGCAATATTTCCGGATTAATTTAAATGCCGTCCCTTGCTACGCATGCGGAAACTATCGAGAAGAAATGGCGAACACTTAAAGGTCTCGTAGTGTCGCTTATCCTTTAAATGCCGTCCCTTGCTACGCATGCAGAAACTATCGAGAAGAAATGGCTAACATTTAAAGGTCTCGTAGTGTCGCTTATCATTAATACAGAAATAATTTGTAGATGTCTGACGACATTACCAAATGTACAACTGAACAAATGAAGTTACGTGCAAATACAAAAAAAGCATCTTCAAAGTCTTTTCCGCACGAGCCATCCACTGTGCATTGAGTGTCCACAGAGATGAAAACGCTGGACCGCAGCCCTAAACGCACGGTAGCAGGTTAACTTTCCCCCCCTAAAAAAGTTTATCGAGAACAAAAACTAACGCACTAGTGTCCATAAAACGGCTGAACATCACATAAAACTGCTTCATTATATAGTTCAAACGTTTGTTTAAGTTAATTTACCTTTCCCCTCGTGACATCCACACAGGCTCGACGACGACCAAATGTTTGTTTGAAAAACGTGAGCGCACACTTCCGGTATAATTTTAAACCTCTTGCTACACATGCGCAGACCAGCGAGATGAAATGACGTAAATGTAATCATTAACCTGAAATAATTTGTAGATCTGTGTGTACAAATAAATAAAACATAAAATAAAAACAGAAATAAATAGAGAACATATAAGACGTTTCTTAATAACATTTTATATCACTTCAATCACATCCATCCACTAAGTAGTAGGTTTCAGGTGCAAATTCTATATATTGAATTAAACTAGTATATGGATTCATGATAAATTAGAAATCACAATAAATGAGAATTCCAGCTCTAATTTGCTGGAATTTTTAATTTCTTTATATTTTTTTACCTGATCACACTTGACTGCTTTTATTACTTTTTTGCTGCTAATACCTGATCACACTTGACTGCACCGTACTGAACATTAGTGTTTAGTTTTGCACTTTAATGTATTGTCCTGTCTTGTCTACGCATGGGTCAGTTAGAAATGCAATTTCGATTCATTCGTATGTCTGGTACATGTAAAGAAATTGACAATAAAGATGACTTTGACCCCCGTTTCCTCCTTCCTACCCCTCATAGCAGGCGATTATGCACCTCTTTGGCTGGTAGATTCGAACCTGAAGCCCTCCGGACCCAAGTCCGCTTCCTTAACTACTAATGCAACACTTAGTGGTTAAGACACAGAAGACACTATACAACAGGTCACATGACTTCAGCCAGCCACAAAGACAGTTAAACCGCCAGCCATAATAACCATAATAATCCGAATTACACAAACTTTCTAATATCTTTTTAACTTTGCTACGGCGGTGCTTTGGCCCAGAAGCAATGTCTCTGTCATTGGTGTGCAACCCCAGGGTTCACCTCCTGAGCAAGTTCGAATCCCGGTTAGGGCGGTTGGTACCTTCCAGTGGACTCACCACCGACAGGAAGGTTCAGGGGGGGTTGGTACGGTGCAGTGACCTGGTAATGGATAAGTGGATAAAAATGAATGGATGGGTGGGTGGACTTTT
>NC_024317.1:18481751-18494988 GCF_000523025.1 Cynoglossus semilaevis
GCGGATGAAAATGGATGGATGGAGTAACTACGTTGATGCAACGCTTCAGCCACTAGGTGGTAGCAGAGACATCTTTTTCCGAGTTATTCAGCGTGTAGGCTCGTACAAAAAACACCTGGACTCGGATGGAACTGTGGGTAAATTAAAAATGTTTCTGTCACTGTGTAAAAAAAAAGTCACATTAACACTAAATAATAATCTGTTTTGATTTTAAATAGAGATAATCACGTCGCTGGTTGTTTTTTAATCACGTATGAATGATCACAATGTGCTGCTACAGCGATAATTAAATTACTTCAAACTACATGTATATAACTAGTTCAGTTACAATAAAGTAAACGTATACATTGAAAATCCACGATTGTATCGATACTGGATTACTAAATTGTAATCAATGTGTATTTATTTAATGCTTTTTAAGTGAATTTTAGAAAGTGTAAAGTGTAAGTGTGTGGGCACCCACTTCTATACTAACGCATATGTTCACCGTCAGTCTGTTAAAATAGATTTATTTTTTAAGTCAATTACGAAGCAGAAAACCCCCCAAAACTACCATTTAAACCATTTGAACATCCGCGACAGAATTACAGAATCGTGGACACGCACTGTGGCTTCCGTGTGTTCCCCGACTGTGTGAAGTATTTTCTCTTTTAAGGCAGGTGTCCTGGCTGCACCTCAGACATGGTGTTTCTATACGTGTGCTACATTCTCAGGCCTGGTGGAAGAATACACTTTGATCTGTTCATTAGTTGGAGCTGAAGTATTTGGCAGATCAGATAACAGGAGCCATTTTAGGCCTAAAAAAAAAGCCTCGCCGGCGTTTGAAAGCAGATTCTTCCTGGTCAGCCTGGGGCAATGTGGCTTTTGGGGTGGGATTACCTCATCTTGAAAATTCCCCCCATGTGTCCACTTCTTCTTCTTTAAATTCTCCCAAACTGTATCGTCAGTGACATCGGTTTCTTCTTATAGTCGACAATTGCAAGTTATTATGAGATTAAGTATAAGTCGATCTCAGTGGAAACATCTCATCTGATGACTCATAATCATTTTACATCAAACATATGCAGCAACATACTGTACGTCTTCGTTTCGTGTCCTCACTTTGATCTATTTAATTGGTGTTTTTTCACTCTTTTTTATAATTTAATAAGAGAATGCATGTGGCTTTTGATCATTGAGTAATATGAATGAAGTTGTGATATCGCTCACACTTTCGGCTACAATTTCGTTGTACTGCTAGCACAATGACAATAAAGGCATTCTGTCTCACTCACTCACCTCCTCGCTCGCTCAGGTGCTCTCTCACTCACCTCCTCGCTCGCTCAGGTGTCGTACACTACGGGGCGCATGCGCAGTACGCAGTCGTCAGGTAAAGCCAACAATGTAAAACTGCACTGGTTTCACTCTTTGGCTGCGTCTCAGTGGGTTTGCTGCGACCGGAGCCTTTCAGATGTCTGTGCTGGAGAGGATAGACTGGAGGGTGAGTTTACACCTCGGTGCATTTATTCTACTTTAATTCCCCACCACCGAGCTCACATGTATCGATCATTCGTCGGTATTTTCCCGAACACCTGTTTTCCCCCCGGTGAGCTCGTTCACCAAAAAAATAACGTCAGTAAAGTCAAGGCTCTGCTGGCTCTAGAGTTTCGACTAAATCGATAGACATCGAGTTATTTTTTTTTATGAAGCTGCAACTAACGAATATATTCACTTTATTCTCTCGATTACTCGACAAGTCGTTAAATATAGTTTGTAAAATACTGAAATAGTGCAGCGTTTGCATTTAAAGCTAATTTATATAAAAATATTTTTGTACGTTTTAAATAATAAATATTACATTCACTGTTATTTAGAAGCGGAAACAAAAACCATTAAAAACGTATTTAATAAAAACTTACACCAGGATTTATCAACTAACTGACAATAATAAGTTGCAGGCCGACTGGATGATGCTGCTTCGAAATGCAGTTGTTGACAGAACGAAATCGCCTCGTATAGTTTATTTAAAAATACCCGTAGGTGTGAATAAATGTGTGTATTTCAGTCGGCTTTGAACCGACACGAATTTGATATATGCAATATATATATATATATATAACTATATATATATATATATATAGTTATATATATATATATATATAACTATATATATATATGTATATGTGTGTGTGATATGTATGATATAACATGATATATAACATGATTCGCTGTGGGCCAATATGAACGTAGAACTGAAATAACCAAAAGCTGTTTGTAATTAAAATCCATTTTAAATGAACATGTTGATTATGTGTCCACTAAAACGTTTATTTTATTGTATTTATTTGTAGATATATTTTGACCGTATTTGTCATAACGCCTGTTACCACCACTTGCACCTAACCCGCATTTTTGACCTACTCCACCGCCAGGCCTGACGTCATTAACCTCCAACGTAAAACATCTAATCAGCCTAATCAGCGTTTATTGAGCTTCTGCTCCACATCACAACAAAACCAAGAATGACGGGGAAATTTTTTTTTTTTCCCCCGTCAGTTTACATATCGAGGACGGACGCCACAGGCTGTAATCCTAAACGACCACGGTCTGTCAATATTCAAATCCAATAATCCAACTAATCCATTATAGATACATCATAATCTGACTGTACATTTTCTTGGTCAGATTCATTGCAACGTGATCGATTTATACGATATGAAAATTAACTTAACAGATAGTCGTTGTCTCAAATGAATAATAATAATAATATAATAAAACAACTTATCTCTTTTATGTTTGATGCATATCTAAGCTTCAAAGCAGCTTTGTTTTCATGTGCTGCAAAGCTCCACCAAAAATGCAAATGAAGTCAAGAAAGAGTTGTTTGTTGAGCTCCTTTTCAGCTTTCCAGGCTTTGGAGACACTGATGCAGCTAAGCCCCGGGGCTTAGTGCGGTTTAAAACAAGCACTTAAACATGCAGCACCTTGAAAAGCCGACCATGCAAGTATGGTTTTTTTTTTCTTAAGATATCCCGATTCACCAACTAACGTCAACACTCTGGATCAACGTAAAATTTCGAATAAGATCAGAAAACACGGGGAAGACGAGCGCTTCAGTGCTGTGTGAGTAGGCCGTGGTCTGAACTACAGAAACACTCAGTAAAAAAAAAACTTTTTAATAGCTACAATGAAAAAAAAATTAAAAACAGAAAAAGTTTTCAGTTCCACTTCGTACGTCTGTTCACTGTGTTGCTGCCTGTCTTGGCGTGAAACCTTGTGCAAAAGTTTTAGTTTTTTTTTAACACTGTGAGACCTTTCGGGTCAAAACAGAGTTAAAAAAAAAACAAAAAACAAAAAAAGATTAACTGCAATTCAAAAATAAAAAATAAATATATTTACTAGGAGAGGGAGACCACGTTCAGATTATTAAAACGAACAACGACTGTATCTGTAAATCATCATTTACAATTGTATTATTGTTTTTTAATATTACTAAATTCATACAAATTAATCATTAGTTTCTGCATTTCCATTTTTTTAAACAAATAGAGGTGACATTACGAGTGAATTTGATTGAAACTCAAATGTCGATTATAATAATATTCATGTTAGAATTATCCTTAAAAAAGGGGGCTTAGAGTTGCTGGGGTTTATCAAATAAAATCATAAATAAACCAATGAGTAAAAAACAGCCTAAGCAGACCATAATAATCGGTGGGAGACTTCATTCATTCGTCACGAGCTTTGGAAAAGCGTGAAACCCCTGCAGCTGTGAACTTCTGGCACCGCACAGACGGACAGAGTCGTGATTGGACGATTGCCCCGCCAATCACACATTTTTTTATTTGACATCATCGGCCAGGGCCACGCCCACTTGTGCAGAGCCGCGCAGATATAGAAGTATAGTCCTCAACTTAGACACTTAGACTGAAGGTCGCTGTTTTGTCCATCAGAGGGAGTCAAGCTTCTTAAATGCGTCGTTTTCCGCGCGCAGCCCCACAACACATCCACACAGCGCGGTGGCCGGAGCGGGTGGGGGGAAACTATTACTCTCCAACGAATATTTTCTCCCGCAGTGGCTGTAGAAACTCATATCTGTGGTCGAATAGTCGTTCCGTCAGACACTTGATCGAACCCTACAGCGTTTCTAGCCACACGTTCACCGTCAGCTCTTCTCAGCAGCAGCAGCAGAGGAACAAGAAGGTTCATGAACACCAGGAAGTTTTGCCCAGCTCTGGATTAACCAACAGGCGATCGTATATTTTTATTTTTTCCCTTTTTAAACCCTTCTTTGTTTGAAACGAGGGAGACGTTATTTTTCTTCAGCGACAATGTTATGGAAATTAGCTGACAACGTGAAATATGAGGATGACTGTGAGGTGAGCTTTGGGGAGATGACAGTGAAATTCGACCGAGTCCTGACAGCTTCACTTAGTACTACAGTGATACTACAGTGGTACTACCCGACGTATTTTACACTTCACGGTTTTGATATCAAAACAAAAAACGAAAACGAAAAAAAAACCCCATCTGTAACAGGGGAAAGAAAATAAAGAAATGTATATAGATATTTAGTTAATGTTAAATTTAAACAAATCGAAACGTAGTGTTTGACTAAAAGAGAAATTAAAAAAAAGAAAAGTTAGAAAAATATTTTTATTCTTATAGAGCGCGCAAAAGTTGTCAAAAAGTTTTTTTTCTACCAAATACGTGAGTAAAACCACAACTACCAAAGTCAACATTGATTATAAAAATAATAAAAGTATTCCGGCATAATAATAGCAATCGTATTTATATTTGAATAAATTATTAAAATTAATAATATAATTTGTGTACATTTTTCAGTAAAAACGGTTATTGATTTTGCAGTATTAAAATTAAATAACACTTTTTTTCTTTTACAATGTTTATATAGAGTATTTTTATCCTGTCACGTCAGCCCAGAGGCAAAACTAGTGACTGACACTGTGTAAATTCCCCGCGGGGACAAAGTTATTCCCACCTGGTAGACTGTTGTCATCATCTCTCCTCCGTCCTCCAGGAAAGGCACGATGGCAACAGCAATGGGAATCCCAGGCTGCCTCACCTGCCAGCGGTCAGTCAGCACCTCTACAGTCCGTCTCCGGCGCTCTCACACTCGGCCACCTCGGACTTCCAGCCCCCGTACTTCCCGCCTCCATACCAGCCCATCACCTACTCGCAGTCCGGCGACCCCTACGCACACCTCGGCGACCCCTTCAACATCAACTCCATCAACCAGTCTCAGTCGTTGAACCAGCAGCAGTCGTCGTGGCCGGGCCGGCAGGGTCAGGAGGCCCTGGGCTCACACGCCAGGGCTGGACTGGCAGGTCAGATCCTGGGCCTGGAGGGAGGCTCGTCCGGGCTGAGGAGGGAAGGGTTCCGCCGGCCGGAGCTGCTGCCCACGCACCCCCACAGCCTGGACTCGTCCGTGATCGGTGACAACATGGGCATGCACGACATGGGCCACGAACTGGACGACGTTCAGGTGGGTTTGAAGTGATGACCTACGAGATTCAGACAGTCACAAAAACTGAGGGACCGTGTGAAACTTTACAACATGCCCTAATAATTGATTCCATACAATTAAACATTTCATACTCAAGAAATGTTTTCTAAAATACTCTGATGATAGTGATTTAATTATTATGCTAAGTAATATATATTTCTATTACATAGATATTGTATAATTGGCATCACTATAAGACTCTTCATTTTTAAATTGTAACAAAAAAGGTAAAAAAAAAGTAAGATAAGTAGACAAAACATAAGAAGAAAAAGTAGACATGTATGGTGATTAGGATCTAAAATCTTAATGCTTTCATTTGTCTTAATTGTTTCATTTGTCAATTATGAAAATCATTGTTTATATTTTTCCCCCCAGCATGTTGATGACCACAGTATTATTATGGCCGACCAGACAGTCATTAAAAAAGGTGAGTCAAGCTCATATTTATACTTCATTTAACCAGCAGTTCAAAATTAAATAATTATGGTCTAGGAAAAATAATGGACTCAAAAAAGTAAACAAATATCACCAGAGGTTCAAGTGATTTGTTTTTGTTCAAATCAAAAAAGCAAAAACATTCTGTGAAAACTCTACTGTTTCACGTTGTTACTATGTGAAACTGTCAAACCTCCTGGTAACTGTCCCAGTGTAGCTTCAGCAGAGGAGGAGTTTGTTGCTGCTGGGATGATCTCAGAGCGACGAGCTGCACTTCACACCACTAGTACTTCTTGTGTTTGTTTAGCCTTGGATTATCTCTTGGGCTGGTTAAGCTCCCTGGTACAGCTTTATTCAAATCTGGAAATTTACTGGAAATTATGACTTGCTTTTCTCACTGCAGCATTTGGCTCAGCGGAACCAGCTTTTTGTTGGGTGTGGCATTGAGCTCGCATGTGAAGGAAAGCTTAGTAGAATGTTGGGACACGAACTGTTTTGAGGGAACTTTCTTGCTAACTGTGCTGTTTTGTCAGCGTGGCTCCTTCACACGGACTCTGGGTGTTTCTGAAGTGTGTGTGAAGCAGTGACACCGCTGTGAACGTTCAAAAAGGCCACGCGTGCACCACAATAAACCAACTAGTCTGCAGGCATTATATAAATCAGCGAAGGCTCACTCTGATGGTTCCATGCTCAGGGTCATGCTATGGGTTCTCCATTTGTTAACAATAGGGTGTCATTGCCCAACCACGTGCCTCTGTGCCCTGTGTCTCAGGGTTAGGGCTACGAGGTGGTGAGAACTCTTACTGTTGTGGTGGACGACATTAAAGATGGCTGATGTTTTTAGTGTGTTGTAATGTCTTACTTGTCCTCGGTTTTCCTTCCTGTCAATGTCTTTGTGGGCGGTTGAAAGTTCTGAATCATGCAAAAAAGATTTTTAGATAAAAAAAAAAGAATTTGGGTCAACTATAAACAGGACTCGACTTCCCTCCGAGGAGAATCTGTGGCTTTTTAATGAGAGGTTCTGTGTATGTACTGCATGTTGGGCTGTTTGTTAATGATGTTTGGCAGCAGAGCTGTTAGACCATTAGTCAGGGAAAGTATCACAAAACCTCAAAAAAGTTTTTCACAAAATCAACAACAGTTTCCGTAAAAGTTATAAATTTCTTATTTTCTCAGTGGTGCGGAACTCTGTAAACAGTTCTGGGAAATATATCAAATAAAAACAGATATATTTCAAAGATGAGGGTTGTGTGGTTTTTAACGTCAAGTAAAGTACTGTAAATACACAGTAGTACTACTCAATAGTGTATGAAACAAAGTCGATGTCAAACAAAGATGTTGTCATTTAAAAAAAAAAAAAGTTTTCTCCTTAACAACCACAGCATGTTAAGACACCTATCCGACCGCTTTGACAGGTTTTATTAACATATGTTTGTCAATCTGATCTGTGCTAGAATTTATTTCAGGTTTTTATATATCAGGTTTTTGATTTCCTCGAAAAAATAGAAATCGCCAAAATATATATATATTGTTTTTAACCAAATTTGAATGGAATTCTGTTTCATCACTAAGATGCATCAGAAATTAATTATAGCTTAATTATACAAACTGAGACATTTTGTTATTTTCATAAGTAAAGTTTTTTTTTTTTTAATTTTTATTTCGGGGACCTTTTTTTCTACGTTTTACCTGGTTCAGTTATGTCATATTACTTCTAAAATCTGAGCCTGTTTCTGCTGAACTTTGTTGAAGTATTTTATATAAAGAACACTCCATCGTCTGCTTAACATAACTCTACGTTGGCTGCAGCAGTCATGTGTAAAGCACATCTAGATATGTCACAGAGCTGCTGACTCAACCACTCAGAAAAAATATTTTAAATATTTTTAAAAATATTTTAAATATTTTTTCTGGCTCTTCCACTGACCAACAGTGTTTGTTCTCACACCATCCAGGTCCCGTCACCCTACCCAAAGGCAACTCACTGGGTCTGCCCTTCCAAAAAGAGTCCCTGCTGGGCATGGTGTCGAACCCCACCGAGGTCTTCTGCTCCGTACCGGGCCGACTGTCCCTGCTGAGCTCCACGTCCAAGTACAAGGTCACAGTGGCCGAGGTCCAGAGACGTCTGTCACCCCCGGAGTGTCTCAACGCGTCTCTGCTGGGAGGAGTTTTACGGAGGTCAGGAAAAAAAAAAATTGTCAAGCTGTTATAAATCTGAATACAATTATTTAAAGATGGTCTCAGTTAGTCTACAGGCCACGATGGTACTTCCACATAAAAGTCATATGCTAATCTTTAGCCTAACACGGTTGGCTTAAGGGAAGAGTTTTCTTAAAGCTGCAGTGGCTTTGACTTGTTTGTGTAAAGTTTAGTATATTCGTTGTTTGACTTAGTTTTTTGTGTAGTTTTTTGTTTTTTATATATATATATATATATATATACACACACATAAATACTGTATATATATTAGTATGGAAACCTATTAATCTTAATTCTTATTTTATTACCATTCAAAGCTAAATCTTGAACCTCAGAATACCCACTCAAAGTGTCCCCAGTATTCTTCCCTCCAAAACATATCCCTATAAGTACAGATTTACCAGTACAGACACACACAAACACACATAATCGCTGTGTCATTTTAAGTAGGTCATATAGCCACAGAAAAACTGATTGTTATCTGAGGGACGTGGGTCGGTGGGGTGAGGGGAGCGGAGGCACATGTCCCTCTAAAGATGCTGTGTTTATTAGCTTTCCTGGAAGTGGGGGTTAGGGGAGCGTCCCATCATGCGGAAAATTGAATGGGCCGTGGCAAGTGCACAGTCAAAGTGTTGCTGCGGACACATGTATGAACGATTTCTTGGCTATGCTTTCCTAAGCTAAAGCATCAGTCGTCTGAGAGTTTTTAGGTCAACATGGACGGTTTGTGTGAGTTGTGACATTCCCACTTCATGCATGGAAATCTGTTTATATATTATTTTTCTTTGGATTTTTTCTCCATGTGTTGTGTTTGCAAAACAATAGATAATCTGTATTGCTTTTTGAGTAACTGTACAATAAACATTAACAACAGCAAGAAAAAAAACAACCTTTTTTATATATATTGTTCTGTAGAGCTAAGTCAAAAAATGGAGGACGCTCCCTGAGAGAGAAGTTGGACAAAATTGGGCTCAACCTGCCTGCAGGAAGGAGGAAGGCAGCCAATGTCACTCTACTTACCTCACTGGTAGAAGGTATGTCCTGTCACTTAGTCAGGCCCTTGTCACACTCTCTCATGTGTAATTGCTGTTTGCACTGGACTGGAATGTGGTTCTGATGGTGTGAGAATTGTCCATCTGTAAAACACACACAGAGACGCGGTGCCTCGAAATGAAGACGACTCTGAACACTTGGCTTTTTGTAGAATACAAACTCAGTTGGCTTTCACATTTTTTAAATAACTTTGACAAACATTAAGTAACTTAACTACGATTAATAGAATAATAATAATAATAAAAAAGTCATATCACTCTGTATTTATTTATTTGTTTTTAATAAATCTTCAGGATGGAGCTACAATGATCCCTAATGAAGGGACCATCCATAAGTGATTCTTCTTTGTTTTCCTCTAAATCATGAATGAAAAAAAAAAAAAGTTTTTACTTCCTTTACTGTTGAGCTTGTATTCTTTTGTGAAAACTGCCAAAAGTTCCAAGATGGAACCACACGTTTGACCTGACTAAGCTTTACTAAATCTACATCACCAGTTACTTTAATCACATCTACCTGCCACTGGCCCTGGCAGTAAACTCCTTTTTCCCACAAATGCTTCCGACATTTCTTCACAGAGAAACAAGGCGATGAGTTTCTGTGTTATTAACAATCCTCCAAAGCTGAATCAAGACTTTCATTTAGTTTTTTTTTCTTATTGCCTGGAAGGGGCAGCTGACCATCAATCCTGTCCTTGTGAATATTTAGTTGCTGGCGTCTCTGGCAGGATGATGTGCCTGTCCATCAATATGTGGTGCAGTTGGTGCTGCAGGCTCTTTGCGGTAGCATTTATTCAGATAAAACGATGTATAACCATAGGAAGCAAAACAGCCTGGAGAGAGAAACTTTGGCTTCAGTGTTTCTTCTTCTTCTTCTGGAGCTGAAAGGCGCAGCGGGGCTGATTTCTTTCTGTCTCTTCACGATCTTTATCATTATGTCCGTAGATGACGACAACTGAGTTTTTAGTTTACATTTCCTCTCCCACTTCTTGCAGGTGAAGCCGTTCACTTAGCCAGAGACTTTGGTTACGTGTGTGAGACAGAGTTTCCCGCGAAGGCAGTTGCCGAATACCTTGGCAGGCCGCACGTAGAACGCAACGAGGTCAATTCTCGCAAGAATATGCTTCTCGCTGCCAAGTAAGTAATTTCTGCAACTTTGTCATTTGTAAATTACTTAATTATTCAATTTGATTTATAGTTTATAGCTCTGCTAACTCCCTGTGTTTTTATACGTCCTACCCACAGGCAAATCTGCAAGGAGTTCACCGACCTACTGACTCAGGATCGCTCACCTCTAGGAAACTCACGGCCGGCGCCTATTTTGGAGCCTGGGATCCAAGGCTGCCTGACCCACTTCAGCCTTATCACTCACGGGTTTGGATCGCCGGCCATCTGTGCAGCCATGACCTCTCTGCAGAACTACCTGAACGAGGCTCTCAAACAAGTGGACAAGATGTATCTTAGCTCCGGGGGGGACACCCAGGGGTCTTCAGAGAGCGGAAGCAAATCGACCGACAAAATGGACAAGCACAGGAAATGAACGCTCAGAGGATAATCTCTACGAACTGGAGAACCCACCTCCCCTGATCCCTTAATCAGGCTGTCCTGTCTGCTCTATTTGGACGATTTTTTTACATCAACATTTAGTATTGTCATTTCTGAGAGCTGACTTAGTGTGTGACGGTTTATGCATGTACTGTTTGACCCTGACGTTCATTTTGTATTATATTTTCTAGAAGTTAAGGATTTGTAAAAAAACAAAACAAAACAAAACAAACAAACAAATAAAAAAAAAAAACGTGTCCCAGCTGGATGCAGACCAGATCGTCGGACACCTACGGTAGAATTTCCATGGACCGACCCTGATGGAAGCGCCGCACGTGAAGTCGTAGTACAGGACACGCAAAAAAAGGAACCACTATGCAGTTCTAAACAGTTGCCAATGTGCCAGTGACACGACCATGGGACCTGCGTTCTGTTGACAAAAAGAGGAAAAGAACAAAGTGCTTACTGTTCTTTTTTTCCCTCCCTGGAGGACATCATTTCAAGATGAGTCGCTGTGGCTGTGAATTCCTTTCAGCTTCCCCCCTTCTGCTCCGTCTGGAGGCAAATCCACTGATTTCCTGTGTTTTAAATGGACTCACAGAGGACATTTTTTATATGAGAAAAAGAAAGAAAGAAAGAGAGAGAGAGAGAAAGAAAGAGAGAGAATATTCACTTAATTTTCCTTCCTTTTTTTGTGTTTTTTGTTTGTACGACCACATCAAAATGGCTCCAGTGTTATTGTGCTTTGTTCAAGAGAGATAATTCAAATCTTATGTAAGCCTGAATAAGAAAAGACCAGTTTTGGGTTTTTAGGCCTGTGTTTGGTCAAACCAGTGTCTTCAAAGTCTTTGTAAAAGAAGCCTCTCCAGTGTTCATGTGGACTTCAGACAGAGCAGTGCTTCCACAGTCACTGCTCTCTTTTTAAGCCTAAAGTCAGAACATGCCTTTTTGGTATCTGTTTGTTTTTTTTTCCCTTTCCATCTTTTTTTTATTTAAACGTCCACATCAATCCACCAGCCACATCAGTCCTGCCAGAGAGAAGGTGTGTTGTTTGAATGTGTGTAAATGTAAATATTTCTTCCTCTAAAAAATGAACTAGACATTAAAATCCATACTTAATAATTTATCCAGCGTCTTGTCCTGCATGTAAATAATGTTTGTTTTTTTTTAAATAAATTTCTTGTAAATTAATTGGCTTTGTAAATGATGGTCTCGTTTTTTGTTTTTTGTTTTGTAAATAGGCAGGAAATTCCTTCCAACAAATTAAGCTACATTTTTTAGAGTTTTTCAGAAAATACAAAAAAAAAAACTAGCTCATACAATCACACTCTCGCATGTCTATTAAAAAGAAAGAACTTTTGTCTGGGAGTATTTCACAGATTGCGCTTCAGTCATGAGTTGGAAAAATCTTCTATTAATAAACGGCAAAAAAAAAAAAAAAACCCTGACATAAATGAGAACAGTAGTTTTCATTATCTGCCCTGACATCATAAACAGACTGTGTGGTTCAGTGAAAACATAGACTTAAAAAAGGGCATCATGTGACAACAAAGAGAGCAGACAAATGAGTCATTCATGTCAAAGTCATCGTCACTGGGTATTTAAAACTTTTCTACATTTTTTTTTCTGAATTCCCTTTAATTTCATTATTTGATACGTAGCTCCTGTCTCCTCTGCAGGTGTGTTCCCCTGTGAAGGTGTAGCTCACGTATAGAAATGTGGCGCTGCAGGTTTGACTCTGCAGATTATAATTCTTTTGATAATTGTGAAAAACAAA
Source organism: Cynoglossus semilaevis (assembly GCF_000523025.1). NCBI lineage: Eukaryota > Metazoa > Chordata > Actinopteri > Pleuronectiformes > Cynoglossidae > Cynoglossus > Cynoglossus semilaevis. The sequence continues at coordinate 18,494,263 of NC_024317.1, forward strand.
ATAAGGCGGTCAATAACAGTCACTTCAGTTCACATTCTGCACAGTGACCATGCTTCGCCTGACTGGAAACTGCTGAATTATTATTAAGTTGTTATTTCTTTTTGTTGTTGTTGATTTTGAACCATAGTGACCTCTAAACTAATGCTACAATAACTGTTTGTCCATTTAGTAAAAGTAGATCTATAAGAAAAGTATCACCCGAGGAGGAAAGTGACAAAACAATCTCCCCACGTCATCGTCATTAACAGACATTCTAATGTCATGGTTCAAGAGAAGATGGGGGAAAAAAATTTGGCTTCACATCGAGAACAACAACTAAATCCTCAGCACCTGAAACTGATCTTGTAAAGTGATTTCCTCTTCTCAGTTTCTTTGACAAAGAAGAAAGAAACCACCAACTTTTCACTTCACGTAAATAACCTGCTGAGCGATCGGTTGGTAAAACTAGTCTTTCACGCGGGCCAGTGCGAGTGAATGCTGCAGAGAGGCATCAGCAGCTGAGGTAGAGTGTCATCATACCTTGCAGTTAAACAAGTATCAGCCTCTCCCCTCAGAACCTGTTCAACCAGACCTGTCAACCCGTGGATCACTGCCCTCACCGCAGTTGACTTTAACTGCCTTCAGTTGCTCCTGTTGTCTGCCTGGGCTCTGAGAGGGGAGACAACGGCAGTGAGAAAAAAAGGAAGTATCAGGGGAGGACAGGGAGAGAAAAACAATGATTTCTTT
>NC_024317.1:18495011-18538733 GCF_000523025.1 Cynoglossus semilaevis
TTGGTGCCTTTAAGATATAAAACCAAAGAAGAAAAACCTTTTAAATGAGATCTTAAACTTTCTATTTTTTTGTCCTACATTTTGTATTTATATGTTTCTTCATGATTCAATTCTGATCTATCACTCTGCCTGTTTTGACATGGACCTTCTTTATTTCCCAACTATCCAAAATCTGGAAACTCACACAGTGTATCACCTGAACTGTGAATCACTGTGAGTGATTCACGAGTGACGCACCTCACGAAGCTGGGAAAGGACGACAGGCATGAACGTGTCAGGGTTACCCCTCAGCTTCTGCTGCTGCTCGTTTTCCCTCTGAGAATGAAAAAGAAAAACACTTACAACTTCAGCGATTATCTCTGACATATTAACAGAAATCTTTTAATGTCACTGCGATGCCCAGGGCTACTTGTCAATTTCAGACTCACTGAACTGTAGTCGTGTTACATGCCATCGCTGACTGAATGACCTTTTTTATGTAGGTCAAGTTGTGTTCGAGTCACATGGATAAAGTTGTCGGCAAAGACAGAGAACAAACCGACCTTTATGATTTGTTCTCTTTTAATTACCTATTTTCTGTTAAATTTTCGAGTACAGTACTTTTCCAGAGCTGATTTAGTCTGCGTACTGTAACCAATCCCACAACATTGTGTCCCACGTGTTCATCGACTCCATTCGTCCTGACCGCTCTTTTTTTTTTTATGACCGCCTTTTGAAATCTGTTGTACATTAAGGCTCATTTGCAGTGAGACTAATCGCTTGTTTGCAGTTCCCAACCACTGTAACCACTTTATGAGAGAAGCCATAGTCTTAATACCCTATGTCATCAGTCATCACAAGTCATCTCCCTGATAGCAGAATCTCGTGTAAATCAGGAGTCCAAGTCTACTTCGGTAAACACAGGAAGCTCCATGATCATTTGAGCTGAAAATGTCAGTGTGCGTCTCACTTACAGGAATTAGGAGCAATCCAATCCTGGACGATTAAGTTTGTCATCTGGCCGCCTCTCAGAGAGAAGATAAATGGGCCGAAGAGAAAATGTGTGACGAAAAATGTAACAAAAACAGAGGGAATGTTATTGTGTGAAGTGACACCAGTCATAGCTACGTCTTTGTTTGTGAAGTCATAAAACATGAAGAAAAAACAGCAACACGAGGTTTACTGATGTAAATCAAAAGTTTAAAATTGGATTGTCTCAACTGAAGAGCGACTGAATGTATTTTTTATGAATTTTTTAAAACATTATTAGGATAATATCTCATTCTTGAGTGATTCTTCACGTAACAAAAATAAGTTCTCCTGAATTTTGAAGATGAGAAAGCACAGAGCCTCATCATTTTGGACCAGCTTGTTTAGATTTTTCCTAAATTTTAAAGATGAGAAAGCACAAAGCTACATATTTTAAAAATAAAGACTTTTTCTGAAGTTACTTCTGAAATTAGTGCATTTTTAATCATTTTTGAAAAAAAAAATATTTAAGACCTTTCAGGAAATTATTAGAACAGTAAATTACTAGTGCATATCCACATATTTCTAGGCAAACTTTTCATTTATGGGTTTTTATTTATTATTTTTCAAGTCTTTTTATGAAAATGATTAATATAGTATGTGGCTTTGCATCTGAAATGAAGCTAGGTTGTGCTAGCTTGATGCAACAGTGACAGCTCTGAGTATTGTACAGTAAATGAGATGTTATAATCAGGGCATTGGATGATGAAGGAGTATTTGGGAAAACTATCGGTGACTGTGTGCGATTCCAAGGTCTATTTAAGAATACCGTGGACACGCACTAATCCGGAATGTCTACACCTGGCTTGACATAGCCACGCCTTTTCTTCCTAGCTCTGCGTACGGGCAACCAACTAAGCCAAGATGGGCGGATCAGAATAAGTCAAGCCGCACTACCTCAGTTATAATGGATATAGTTATTCTACTTTGGTGAGATACCCCCGGAGCTAACATTAGCTACAACAAACCTGAGCTAATATTAGCTACAACAATCCTAAGCTAACATTAGCTACAACAAACCTAAGCTAACATTAGCTACAATAATCCTAAGGTAACATTATCTACAACAAACCTAAGCTAACAGTAGCGACAACAAACCTGGTACAAGCAGAGACACAACAGAGATTTTTTTAAAAATCATGTCTCATTGCTATTGGTTACATAAAATTAAGTAAGTTAAGTTATCAATTAAATAAGTACCATTGGACTTCTGCAGCTCTCATGTGTAACAGAGCATTTTTTAAATCATATCTTCAGGGTTTTAAACTGTGTCCTTTACGTAGAGACTTCTTTTGCCCATATTGACCTCACAGTGCGTTAGTCTACTACTATATCTACTACGTATAAACCAACTACAAACATCTCCAGAAGAAGAAAATAGTTTCACACAAACACCTTTGTTGTTGTTTTTGTTGTTGTTGATGTCAATACTTAGCCAATAATTTCTCTCTAAAAGTAACTACAGTTTTTATTGGACTAAATAAACATATTCCTTGTTTACTGTGCTGTTTACAATGTTTTACAATGTGTTAACACTCCGCAATTGTATTTAGTGTTTTTTTATTAAATTTCCAGTAAACTAAAAGGAAGAGAAAAAAATGAAAAAACTATTATGAATGCATGAAAGTAAGTGGGATTAATAAGTGCTTAACAGTTAAAAGTCATGTCGACCCATGTCTACTTTCTGAGGCTTGCCAGCTACGAAAGGTTGGCTGAGAAAATGGGAAAATGCCGTTCGGAGATAAAAATTGATTGAAATAATGGTATAATTAAGGCAACAAGTCTTTGCTTGACAGATTATTTTCTGGTTCCCGTGATGAACCTTTTGAGTCTCTCACGGCCACGGTTGGTGCCTGTGTGCCTTTAATTTATATTTAAATTCAAATTAAAACGGAACACCTCGAGTTACCCTGAAATACTGTCTGTATTCAACAGAAGTCAAAAACTAGGAAGATCACATTTGATCAGACTCATATACGTTCACTGCAAACAGCTGCTTTCCTGTTCCTTATTTATTAACTGTGAATACTGGAAAAACAGATTTTTTTTTACTGTTTTTTAAATTTGTTCCAACTTAGACCCCTATGTCAACCGCAGGTAGAGCTTCAAACAACACAATGACTTGGGTCGTGCTAGGATTACTTTAGCGACAAGCGATAACCATACAACGACAAACACCAAATAATTCAATTTTCAGCATTGTAGCAATGCCGCCAACTAGTGGTGAACATTTCCCCTGAAAAAAGCTCCTCAAGCATCTACCAAACAGAGTTAAAGTGGGTGTGATGACAGTGTCTTTGTAGACGTCAAACCACCGTACACTTTCAGCGGTCAGTTTTATGTCCAATGGTTTGTGTTTTTCGGTTTACGTTAAAGGCAACTTCTTGCATATTTTAAAATGAAATGAGCGGAAAAACTCTGGTGGAGACAAGTTCGTTAGCAATGCTTAAAACACAATCAGTCTTTAGTTGTTTTAATTAAAAGTAAAATCAACTTAATGACCGTGAAAGATCAAGTCTGCTGAGAGATTTTTTTTTTTCAGTTTATGTTTGGGTTTGTGTGCGGGGGGTGTTGGGGGTTGGGCCAGGGCAAGTTGCGAGGGGAATGTCGTTCAATAATGAGAGCATTAGGCAACTATTGTAGGGGGTGAGCTGAGTGTGCGTGCATGTATGTTTGTTTGGGGGGGGGCATCGTGGTGGGGGGTGGGTTGTAGCCTAATCCCTGAGGAAAATGTGGAAGAAATTAATCTAAATTACAAGGATGAGGCTAGTCTGGAGTCTGGGTCTGGAAGGGCTACAGAGGGAAGTGAAGGAGGGTGCGGGGGGTTAAGAGGGTGGGAGGAGAAGGAATGGGGGACTGGGGAGGCATCTATTATTACTCCTGTTCTTTTCTTTTTTTTTTGTTTTCTGTCCTTTTTTTCCTCATCCGGTGGGAATGAGGTGGCCTGTCTTCCTTCCTCTTTGGCTTGCCACCCAGACAACCCATCTTCGCATGCTCACGCACAGGCCTCGTACCCAATTAGTCAGTCAGCGTAGCCAACGACAGTGCACACTGGACTACAGAGACCCCCTCGGTCCCACGTCTCCTCCGTGTGCTCTCTTCTCACAGACAACAGATGTCTTGGTTTCTCAGGGAACATGCGTCTCTGGTGGCCTCTCGCTGCCTCTACCACCGCAAAGACCCTTCCAAATCCTCTCCAAACCTGCCACATCCTAAAACGTCGCGCTTACTGTAAAATCATTATCTGCTAAAGAAGCCGGGCTACACAGACACATGCTCTCACTCACACAAACGCACCCTCCAACCCAAGTTAACATTCTCCTCTGTCTTTTTTTTTTATTTACCCTGACACAAAAACAGATAAATCACACAGGATGGTTGCCGCTGCTCATCTATCTAATGAAAAGCATCTGGTGTCTCCCCTGCTAACAAATGTGTAAGCAAGTCCTGTTCACCTTGATCTGAGAGCGGTAATGGGAACAAGCTGTTTGATCAACAAACAGGCCTGTAAACACGACATGTTCAGTGGTTAGCACACAGTAACTTCTGCCGCTTTGACAGAGTCAGAAATCGTGGGAGCGGAGGGGTAAAATTCCCCAATCACTCTGGACAGATTTTAAACCATGGATCAATAGGAAACAACCGTGGAAAAATAACACTTGTGTGATCCAGTAAAATAAGATGATGGATTAGATGGGATTATTGATCTGTCTGTGCCTCACTGCTCACCCATTCATTTCCTCATCAGTGGTCCACACATGGCTGATTCCCTGGACTAACACACAGAGACGCAGAGACGCTAATGCTACACTGATGGAGCATTAAAATGATTAGTGATTAAAACAAATCAAATGAATGGATCTTCTTAAATCAAATGTTATTTAAACAACAGTTGTTTTGATTTATCATGTTTTTAAGTAAAAAGAAATGTTATTGTATACAGGAAGTTAAGGGATGGTACCATATGGAGGAAATTACACACTCACTGAGACTCCAAAGACCTTTCGTTACAAAATATGCAATTCTATTGTATTTTCAGGGTGGATATAATGCCTGTTTTGATATTATCCATTAATATTACATAATTTTGCTCTTCATTTGTTCTTATTTTCTAATATATATTATTATTATTGTTATTAATATTGTTGTTGTTGTTACCATTTATTTTTATTGTTGTTGTTAATAATAATAATTTGTTTTTGAGAGTCAGTGAGTCATTAATAAAATAATAATAATTTATTTTTGAGAGTCAGTGAGTCATTAATAAATCTATGTGCAAAGACTGGGGTGAAATCACGATTTGGGAATCACTTAAATAACTGAGGCTTCATTAAGAATGCTCCGTGGGCTGTGTCCGGTCAAAATGAGGTCAAACATGAACCTTATGTGTTGTGTCTAAAGTGTAAAAACATGAAATGGACCGTGAAACTGTAAAAACACTGTTTTCACAGGACAACTGAACTCGATTACAAGTTACACATTTTACATTGTCCATGCAATTTTTGAAGGTTTATAAATGTGCCTTTTTTGTCAATAGCATTTCTACGGATACGCCTTAAACGGCACATGACATGACTGCTAACCTGGGATGAAAATGAGATCTGTGAGAAAGAAAGCTGTCGCCTAAGTTCATCTCTGGTCAACACTTGCCTCGGCAAAAATGGAAGCAGCTGTCGGTTATCTACGAAGAAATTCTAAGGAACATTTTCAAAAGGTTCAACGATATTACTTTACACACCTGACATTGTCATAGCAACGGTGAGGAGTTTCACGAACGTGAACAACTTACTTTGGCAATCTCTTTGCTGTGACTGTTTCTGAAGAATACATCTGTTTTTTCAGAGTGCTGTTAGAAACGTTGGAGGTTGTTTGTACTGGTGCGTGTCTGAGAGTGTGACACGTAGACGGAACAAATCCATTCTTTTCCTGTCTTGTTTTTACACACAAAGGCTTTCACATGACTAAAATGAGACAGTATTTACTTTAAAACCCGGCAGACACGTTGAAGACGAGCACAGGCCACGGCATTGACTCCAAATCAGATTTGTTTTTCCTCAAGAGCGAGTTTTTAGGAGGTTAATTCAGTCTCCCACTGCTTTGTCGACATGTGGATTTTTGGACAAAGACTTCTTCCATTTTTACGCCACTATTAACATGTTACTGACATAACACTGTGTTTACAAAGATCTGTGCAAAAAATAGCCGCTACTACACTATACCCCCCAGCTTCTGCCACATGTATCACCTTGATCCACTTTAGATAAAAAAACAGAACCGCTGGAACAAACGCGTCATGTTTGACACTATTTCTTCATTTCTGACTGAAATTCTGTGTCAGATTATAATTTTCTCTGGTGTCGTCACAGCGGGTTATTCCTTCCACATTATGCGGTCTGATTGTTGCCCAAAGGGCTTCTCTGAACCGTTCAGTGAAGACACTTGAAAGTATCAGAACAGCAAGGAACTGTGCAGATAAATTGCAGTTAATGGGTGAGTGGGTGTCCTACTTCCTGCATTTTTAACCGGGGCAAGTCAAAGCAAAGTTGTTGGATATTTTCAGGAGTAAGAAAAAGAAAACAAACCGAAAATATAATTACCATAGGTATATATTTGGTAATACACTCTGTGGCTGAACCTATCTGGAGCCTCTGGTGAACCAATAATACTCCAACGTTGTAATTTGAAGAATACATACAGTACATGCGTACCAAATGGAAAACCCAACGACCCGCTGTGTTAAATTGTTCAAAGTGATTTCCTGTCAGAGGTCAGTCAACTGCTGAAGACCCCACAAAAAGGGCTCTCTGTGTGTATGATGATCAGCGTTAAACGTTGGCGAGTCATTACAGCCGGAGAGATGAGGCGTTGAGTGGACGAGTGTTGTCCTCACTTCAGAGCTGAAACACCACAAGGCAGGCAGCAGCCGTTAATGGTTCAGCTAAAGGTAAAACTCATTACTCCGACTGACAGTCCTGCCCAGCTGTACTGCATGGTTTTAAGTCTTGGCCTCAGGCACTTCTCTGACTTTCCTCTCGTAAAGATAGCAGAGCAGAAGAGAAAAGGTGCAGCCTGGTGGGATTTTTGAGGAGACAACAAAACAGAACACAGCAGAACAGAAGTGGAGAACAAGAGACAAAACAAAACAGAAGAGCCAAGAGACAGAGAGGGAATCGCTCGGACGAATGAACTCACGTCGCAGGGGATCGACTCTGTCACACACACGATAAAAACATGATAAGGTGCTTGAGCTTTTCCTTGATAAGGTGTGTTGTGTTTTAGAGGTAGGAACTAGCCAGGCAACAGATATATATCTACCCGGGAATAAGAAAATAGTAAACATGTGAAGCCAAAGCTGCTTTGAATGGATCTCTTTGACAGCAAATGCTTCCAGTATGGAGTGAATCATTGTAAAACCACATTCATTTCCTGCCTGTGTTTATCCAAAGAGGGATGAGATACAAAGCTGTCCAGACATGTTTGCAGTGAGCAGGATAGTCAACGGAGGAGGCCGTGCTCCGTCCTCTCAGACGAAGGGAGGGGATAGATGGGGGGACAGGAGAGGAGTGGAGGGGGGGGGGCATACTTAGGCAACTTGTGTCCTAACATTTATGTAAATAGTATTTAGACAAAGTTGCTGCTACTGGATCAGAGTTTAAACAAAGTCTTCATCTGATTATTTTTTTAAGGATTTTCATTCACAAAAATCACCAAAGAATTGTTTTAGCAAATACATCGAGCCATTGTTCCCTTTATTCTTTTGGTTTTACTTTCCACCAGTCATTCATCCGGCCCGCGTCACAGCCACACACACACACACCCACGCACGGCACATGCCTCAATTATGTTGGACACTATTGTGTAAGAGGGAGGCAGAGAAAGGCACTGATGTTTACAGTACTTACCAATAGCATTCAGCCACAACGCCGCTTTTGCATAACGAGAGAATGTGGTGATGAAAAGGTGTCAGAGTCGTACGGGCTGAACTCCTCCTTCGATAACTGGAGAACAAAAAGAGAGAGAAGAAAAAAGAAGGTGGTTTCTTTTTGTTGTTCCGGATTTTAATTAAAGAAGTAAATCACAGCTACCTTTCAGAAATGTAAAGACCAGAATATTAGACTGTAGTACAGTGGTTCCCAGCCTTTTATGACTTCACGTCACCCCCATTTTTTTCCATAGAATTATTTTTTTAAACATGGTTGTTATACTGTCTTGCAAATACAGAGCTAATTTAAAAACATTCACATTTAGTTGAAAAAATATTTTAATCAATAATTTTCATTGTATCAATTACTAGACATTTCAAACGACCCCATGTCGGGTTGTAAACCTAAGGTTGAAAAAACACTGCTTTAGCACAACAGTGTTGGGAGAAAGTAGTTCTATAAGACAATTACAACTTTGCAACAAAACAATCACAGATAGATTAAGAGAAAAGCTAAATGCTAGTGATGTTAATCTCCCTAAACTTAGCTATTTGACTATTTAAGTTACAATTATGATGTAAAAAAACTTACTCTATGCCAATACATAAATCAATGTAAAAATATAACTAATAAATGACCAAACTCTTTTGTAGCATTAACTTACTAACTAATTTTTGTTATGGAATACACTGGTGTTGCATCTGCTATGTTTCATTAGCTTTAAAGATGGTTTTTAAAGTTGTGTGTTTTTTTTAAATAAAGGTTTATGCATTTTTCTAAACCACCATTATAAACCACCAAGGTCAAGTTTCTGCTTGGCTGTCAACTTTGTGCTTCTGTGTCTACGCTAGTCCCAGTGATGCTAAGACGCTACATAGGACGTTGTGTTTACACATGCACCTGCTTACCCAGAATATCTTAAAAAAAAAAAAAAAAAAAAAGCTGAAGTTGCGTGACTTGCACTGTCAACGGTTCTAGCATGTAACCACTGTTGGATGAACAGGCGTGAAGAAGGGAAGGGAGAGGAGGGGAGAGGAGGGGAGTGCGACGATGAAGAATGAGATTCCAGTCGTGGGTGATGGCAGAGCGATACAGCTCATATCTCTGCATGTTTACACACACACAGACAAACGCTGTTGTAAACTATCTGATGGTGTGGTGTGAAACAGTAAAACATATCATGCAAATCATGCACGTGAGATGCGTTAGGCTTTACAAAGTATCCTTCTTAAAAGACCGATAGATTCTGAGTCAGTGTGTGGTACAACTTCAGCTGTGAACCTGGTATGATAATGATCTCTTAGTCAGACTTCATTTCCTTATGTGAGCACCTGTTTTGGGCGTGTTTGTCAATGAGACTTTATTTTATACCATACATGCCACACGTTATTAAAGACTAGAAAGCCTTTAACAACGTGTGGTGTGTGTGTGCGTGTGCAGGAGGGAGCGTTGGTATGAGGTTAATTGTGCGATTATACAAGCGTGTGTATGTGTACGAAATAGAACGTAGTGTGTGTGTGTTTGTGTTTTTAGGGCTTTGTCCAAACACACACAAACACACACACACACACACACACACACACACACACACACACACACACACACACACACACACACACACACACACACACACACACACACAAGTCTCCAGCTCTCCAGCAAACAGAAAAAAAATGTGCAGCTTGAAAATATCAGTCTTGTTCTGACATGTCTCATAAATTTCTAGTCTTCACCTCCCGCCTCCCTGTAAGTGCAGCTGTCTGCTGAGGGGCCTGACAGTAGCCGTAAATCCATGCACCCAGCTGATCAAAACTGATAAGGCCTTTCTTCAAACATGACCTCACTGCTGATTTTGCTTATTTTCATGTACATATATAAAAATATATATCAAACTTTGGACAAAAGATTTTTTTTTTTTTTAGAAAATAATCAAAAACAACCTTAAATAACAGCAGCAGATAATCAGCAGATTTATGACATTTATAAAATGGATGACTCAGGTCGATCAATATTGAACTACAACAAGATATAATTCATTCCTTGTGACTTAATATACCCTATATTAAGTCACATGGTCTTCCTATACCTCTATTATGATATCTGTCCAGTCTCCTTCCCTTTCAGGAGGACATTTTTGTAACTCTTATTTCCATATGTTTCCAGTTTTCTTTAGTTTCCCAAATTTGAAGGTTGGCCACCGACAACTCATCCATCCACGAATCCATCCATCCATCCATACATTCATCACTAAATCCCTCACACCGTTGTAATTCCAGCAATCAACCTGGAATCTTGTCTTAATGTTAGGCAGGAGTACCTACCGAACATGCCACAGCATTACCCCTATAAGAAGACAGACAGGCACAAAGGCCAATATTGGCAATGATATAATGACAATTAAACTAAAGATAAAACTACATGATGATATTGCTGCTGTTGAGGCTTCAGTTGGCTCACCTTATGATGTTTTTAATGACGATTCAACTGACACTATTCAAAACCTACCCTAAAGTACACTTTGATCTGAGACTTTGAGAGTTGAGAGTTTGTGTAAAATAAGTTTGTTATTACACTTTAAGAAACCTTGTGTGACGACAGCTGAAAAAACACCCTAAAGAATCTCCGACCAATTCCTTGCAATTATAGCATTTTAAAGTCTGGTTTTCAAAGACAACAAACTACAACGTTGTTTTTCAATGCTGTTGTAATAACAGGGTTAAAAAAGAGAGACACGTTTTTAGCTTGTTGAAAGTTGAAGTATTTTCCCGGTGTAATGAAAGATGTGTGGAGAAAAAAAACAAAGACTGTTTATATACATATATATCATAATAATCCGTACTGTTGCTCGTTACTGTAACATGTTGAAATATTGAAGGAGATTAAATGTCAACTTTAACTTAATTTAAACTGATTTTTTTTTAATAACGCAACTGTTTATCGGTGCATTTGTTTGTCTACTAGGTGCATTACTGCCACCTACAGGGCTGGTAGCTAACCAAGTACTAAGGTAACTAGGGTATGATTCTTACATATTATTATTTTACCATTTTTATTTACTATTTATAATAATTTATTATTATTTGTTGGCTGTAATTGGTTGAATTTTTTAAATTATTTGTTGGCTGTAATTGGTTGAATGAAATTACTGAGTTAAAAAATTTAGGATGTGAATTTATATCCTGTATAATTTGTATGAAAACTTCAATGCATAAAAATTCAACGCAGTATTTACAACTGCACTTTTTTTTCTTTTGAAATGTAAGTTCCATAAATCTAATCTGTGATGAATTATTAAAGGAAAATATGTTTAAATATTCTTTTTTATATTGTCAACGGGACGTTAATTCTTTCACTTTCTTTAGCTATAACTGATCTCATGCATGGTTTCAGAATATCAACGTATCGACCAATGCACAAAGGCACACCTGTTTACTATAGAACAGCTAAAATATAAACAACAACACATACTTTTGCAACTACTTCGACAATAACTTTAACTCCACGATGGCTAGCATCTCAAATTTACTTCACTGTTAGTCATATCATTTCATTCTGACATACTGTCATACTATCATACTGAAAATCAGGAAAATAAATTATATTCATGATAAGATCTATCTATACACTAACCACAGGACTTTCGAGTCACGTGTTGATATGATATATATTTTCTCAGTCTCACTGTTAAACGTCACTTTTAGACACTTTTTTTTCTATCATGGTTCTCATTTCTACTAATGTTTAATTTATACATATCCACAAAAAATATGTACTGATCCAAAAATAATTATTTAATATGTGGCTATAGTGTTACTTGAACATAATCAAAGTGTTGCAATGTATACTCTTACAGTACCTTCATGTGGCTATAGTGTTACTTGTACATGATCAAAGTGTTGCAATGTATACTCTTACATTCTGAAACAGTAATACTTTATTGAGGAGTATTTTTTCGATGGCTAACAGTTAAGCTATTTAATATAAATCACCTCCTCCTAAATATTTACTGTATTCTCAACAATGAAAAACAGCTCTTCAAAAACAAAACTGCTCAACTCAATGCTTCACATCATTTTTACAGGAGCCTGTGGCTGACGTAACACAACTGTTGCTACAAATACTGTATAACACCTGGCCAATGAGACACACACACACACACACACACACACACACAGACACACACACACGGATATGAGGGTGTCTGAGTAAGCATCTGAAAAGGGAAGTAAGACTCAGTTTGGTTTAGTTTATTACAACACACTGACCTGTGCAGAACAGCAGCAGTGTAGGAGTGTGTGTTGCACGTGTGTTTACCGTACATGTATGTTCCTATGTGGAAGTGTGTGTGTGTGTGTGTGTGGTTTGTATGTTGACACATAAACACCCTGGAGCCAATGGGAGTCATCCTGGGAATATTTATCTTTGCTGGTAACGCAAAGCGGCAGCCAACCTCTAATCTGGCCCTGAGCTATTTTCTCTGCAATCTCCGATGGAAGGGAGGGGAAGGAGGGAGATGAGCAGAGCGAGGATGGAAGGAAGTAAGGACGTAGGGAAGGAAGGAAAGAAAGGGCGGGAGAAAAGGAAAGATACTTGCAAAGGAGAGGAGGTAACAGAGACGGTGCAGGAGGGATGGACAATAAATAGGAGACAGAAGACGTCGCCTTCAGTGTGTCCACAGGTGTCAGTGCTGCTGACATCATGTATGTAAATGTGTGTAAGTAGAAACACTGGGTGTGTGTTTGCATTCATGTGTTTGTGCTAGAGTGTGTTTAGACACAATGAGGGGCCCGGGGGCTGGTTGATGAAGGATGCTGAGGGGCAGAACGAAATGGGGCGTTAGAGGTGGTCATAGGTGTGAGTGTGTGGTGGTGGGATGAGGGGTCGGGGGATCGGGGGGGTCGGTGACAATTTCCCCTTAGGTTGAGTTAAATCTCTCAGTGCACATCTGATCCAAAGTGAATGCCAGCGTGCCATGTGGCTCCACCGTGGCAAAAATGATTCCTGACATTCTTTTCCCGACTATTTGACGTCTCTGAAGATGACACACTAACACACACACACATGGACCCTTTAACAAAGTACAGACTAACGCTCACAAACCCGAACATTCAATGCGATATCTCAGATTTTTTGGCCCGAATGTCCTCAGATGGAAAAGCCCACGGAAAACTTGCTCCGAGTTCCAGTGTCTCCAAGGAAAGGGACACGACAGTTTGTTTTCTGTTTGCTTTCATTTACTTGTATCTATTTACTCTACATGTGTTTTACTTTAACATCCCTGAACTGAACTGAACTGAACTGGACTGGCGATGAGGGAGGAGAGCTGACAGGAGACGGAACAGGACTTGTGTTCATTTGTCGTCTTTCAGTTTGGGCTCTACATGTCTGAGTACACTGTATTCGTGCATAAATGTACATGTGTATCATTTGCTGTTTGATCAGTACCACAGAGACCACATGTACACAGTCAGTGTGTGTCCTTTCGGGTTTGTTTGGAACTGCTGTCATGTTCTATAGTCTCGGTGCAGCTGTAGTCCCTGCTTCAGGGGGAACATGTATATAAAACACACTTTATTCTACCGGGGATGTGTTTTCTGTTATTCTTCATTTCTTATGAACCCAGATTTTTTTGATTTAGAGCTGAAACAAAGACTGGTTGTATCTTATGATTTTTAATGTCAAGGAAAGCAACTTTAAATAAATACTTATAGGGATATTACAGAGTTTTATCTGATTTTATGTTTCCTAGATATTTGTGATACATTTACATTATTAGCCAAAACTACTTAAAACCACTTGTAGTATTGGCTCGGTTTCAATTTGCTAGGGGCCAAATCTATACGAGTAACTGTATTTTTTACTTCCAGATGCACTTAAAATATCGCTACTGATGTAATGCAACATGACATGCTTCTGAAAAAACATCACTGGTTTTGTTCATTTTCATGGTAATTATTTCATGGTAAAAAAACAGCATAAAAAGGAGAATTCCAAATACAATGCTAGACCAATGGTGTTGATGAAACATTTTAGTCGTTATCAGGACTAAAATCACCTGGTTGTACAAGACGTAGCCAAGGCGTCCATACGACTGCTGACCCTACACAAGGTGCCTTAATATTAATTATCTAAAGACAGTGGTGTCTTTTAAGCAGGGAATTCGTGTTGCATTTTACTTGTAATGTTATTTTGAGCACCACACACAACCAGCTGGACAACTCCTCTTATGTAGTTAAAATGCTAACAACAGACTTAAAAAGGGTTACCTGTCAACCTATGTAATTACCCAGGAGTAAGCACTAAGTGGCTTTGGTATGAGGGGTAACTTGGTGTTAAGTGTCTGGCTCAGGGACACATTGGCATCCATCTAAATTTGAATCCATGTGGACAAATTACATTTCCAGTGCTTCGTACGTAACTAAGACAAACAGTACGATTTTCCGTGTAAAAAAAGCCCCCGCACACAAGCTTTATATGTGAAATTAGAAACAGAATCGTAGTAGTTTGTTGAGTGATGGTTGATTTACAGCACAGCAGCAGTGACTAACCTGCCAAGGCCTGCAGGCGGCTTTTTGCGTCACATTCATAACCTGAATGAGAGAAGACTATCAGTGGGTGACGACTCTGAGGCGAAACAAACAATCCTGTTGAGACTGTTGATATTTAAACTCAGCACTGAAACAATACACTCGTCAGCTGTGCCTCAACTCAGGGGCAGGAGGGGGGGGGGGCATTTGGAGGGTATCCGTCACTGCGCTACAACTCAGCTGTTCCTACGAAACGCAGCTGATAAAAGAGCCATTTCCTCCTAATAAACTGTTTTGTCAGAAGCTGAAATTCCTTGGAAATGTGTTGTTTAAGGTGATGGCACAGCGTTTGAGTTTCCATGTAGGGAAGTTGTGACACACATTCCTACTTCACCTTTAGACTCAAAGAGAAACAAAGACACAGACTAAGAAGGTTATGGGTGTATTACAAAAAAAAAACTAATGAACATAAAAGTCAAATCAATGATAGAAAAGATAAGAGATATGAGGTCGCGGACCATGTTATTGCCAAACCTGCTCTTCCCTTTCCCTCATGCTATTACAAACACACACACGAGCACTTGTACACACATGCACACACCACTCTAGTCTACTGTCTTTCTGCTGTCTCTTTGTTGTGAGCCCCTGGTTTGGTGGATGAGCTTAGTGAGGATTAATTAACTAATTAGGAGAGCAGCCTCTCAGAGACGCTCAGGGGTCCCCACGCTGTGAGTACACACACACACACACTGGCTTTTGCCTTTTGTGAGCCCCTTAATCTTAGCCCCAACTATTACTAAAACATGCATAATCTTAATCATTACTCTAATCTGGCCCTAATTTGAATCCTAACTCCAAACTGAATCTCAGACCTCAAAACACCCTCTTCCTCAGCAGAAATCACAAGGACAATGTGTCCCCTTAATGACAGGGTGAAAAAAGTGTCCCCATAAGTATAGCTATACCAAACACACACATACATACATTTTGGAAAGTGAAACAAAATGTCAGTTAGACTTCCCTGGGTGGAAAATACATATTTTTCTTGGCTTTTGAATTGGTAATTATAATAATCATAATAATTATTATGACGTGGTGCTTTGGCTCAGAGGCAATGTCTCTTTCATTGGTGTGGAACCCCAGGGTTCACCTCCTGGGCAAGATCGAATCCCAGTTAGGGAGGTTGGTACCTTCCAGTGGACTTATAACCCTGCGACCCGGTGACGGATAAGCGGATGGGAAATGGATGAATGGATGGAATATTATTATTATTATTTTAAATCTACGTTACTGCAACAACTGTAAACGTTTGTGTTTATGTCACATTGGCTGCAGATGTAGGTGTTGGACAATAAGACAGAGAGAGACAGGATGCAGGTGTCCTTGCTGTACCCCAGCTGCAGGACTGTGTACTACATGCCAGACAGTAGTGCAATACAGGCAGCTGTGTCACTGCTGACTGGTCTGATCAGTGCAACCCAGACAACAGACAACAACAGACACAGCAGGAAAAGGCGGACAAGACAGGACAGGTCCCCTGCTACTCATCATCCCCTCACTTGTCTGCTCACTTGACCAGTCATCAGAGCTGATCTCTTTATTGACGTCTGACCTGGACAAGATGGGATGTCATGGTCATAGTTTGGAGTCTGCGAGTGGTCACTTAGTCTGTTGACCATACCTTCACTTACACAACATTAAGCCTGGGGACTCACACAGGCGCAGGTTTCTGATGTCTGGCACTTCATTAAACATGGATCTAGTGTACTCCTGGTAAGTCTTTACTTCTGTTAACCATCATAGTTCTTTAGTGTAGCGGGTATTATACCTGCCTTACACATCTTCTATACATGCAGACGGTTCTGGGTTTGAATCCCAGAGGAACCAAATACCTAATGGTGCCACCTGTGGCAGACTGTGTGAATTCCAAAGACTCACATGGAGAATTTTCCCATTCAGGGAAGTCTCTTTATTACAGTAATAAAGAGACTTGAACTGTTTCTCTTGTGTTTGATGGCTATATTCATCCATCCATCTGTCCATTCATTCATCCGTGTTTGATGGCTATATTCATCCATTCATCCATCCATCCATCCATCTATTCATCAATGTTCAACCATCCATTCACCCACCAATGTTTACTCATCCATCCATCATCCATCCATTCTCTATTCAGCCGTCCAGCTACCTATTCATCTATAATATACTGTATATATCTATATCTATTGACAGTATCCAACCTCCAACACCCCACAGTTTAGAGGAACCGTAAGTGTTTTTGTGTTATCAATAAATAAACATAATTAATCCCATGACTAAGACAATTATATGGATAGTTTGTGATATAAATATCACTGACACAACTATTCCAGATGACTGACCCTCTAATGACAAAGGACATTTGTACAACAACATCATTATACATTTGTGACAAAAATTAAACAAAACAAAACTTCTCTTGTCTTTCTGTCATTTCAGTAACTGGTCGAACCCAAACCAGTGAGAACTGGTCCAGGACCTCATAAAAGTTGGTTGTGGACACCGGTAAGATTATTATTATTTAAAATCTACATTACAGTACTTCAATATCCTTCGCCCACAGTTCTGACCAAATCACAACAACTTCAGTTTATCCTCTCACTCGTTCAGGCCATCACCACGTCACCCCAACACAACCACCAACATTTATGCTAACGTTTCACAGTTTACACTCTGTGAACTCTCATTCAAACACAATGGCACATGGAAGTGAAATAAAGTTCCTTGTGACATAACACACACACAACACAGCTGAGAAGACTCTCCGAGGGTCTCTGGTGTGCTGCGGTGTAATCCGACTATCTGCCTTCCATCTGTTAGTGATCTCCGAGCGCTGGCTCTGCTGTGAATCAGCACACGGCAGAAGAAAGGGGAACAAGAGTAAAAGGAAAGTAGAGGTTTTACTGCATCCTGGTACATCCTGCCTTAATGAGCCCCCCCACCCTCCCTGTCTGCCCATCTGTCCCCAGCGGGACCGGCCGTACATGGCCCCCATGTTGGCAAGGAGGATGTTTGAGAGTGTGTGTGTTTGTGTGTGTAGTTACAGTGATAGTCCTGGTCAAAGTAATTAGATCCTGTTTGAAGTGCAACGACGGGTTGCCATTAAAGGAGGTTGGTTACTGCGTTAATGTGCATTAATGTGTCACTTCTTATGTTTTTATCATTTTACAGAGGTCTTTGTTTGGGCTGTGGAACAGCAGTCGTAGCAGCACATGGTAAGGATTCTCCCATCCATCTCATTTAACCCGGTAGGAAAGAGGCTGAGTCATCGCTCCTTAACCCCCCACCTGATCCCTGATGACCCCTCTCCGTGGTACAGTCTCATTAGCCCGAGCTGCAGCGGCTTGTTAACCCCACTAATCGAAATGGGAATGAGCATAAAAGAGCAGAAGAATTTACTGCTAGTGGCGTACTTCAAAGGGACAGCAGGAAGGCGGGCGTAATCTGGCAGACTGGGCATATACAGTAAGAGTGTGAGTCTGTCTGTGTGTGTATGTGTGTGAGCACACTTTCACGTGTTGGATTTGGTATCACCTTCAGTCACTCTGCTTCTCACCTTACAGGAGTCAGAGAGAGTCAGGGAGAAGCACAACAAAAACTTTTCACCCCGGCTTTGGCACCGTTTTTCTTTTTCTTTTTTTTCAAATCTGAAAACTTGACACTTTAAGTTGACATTTTCTCAGCCTTCCACAGCAGGCTAGCAGAAAGTTGGATCCCGTGTCAGATTCACACAGTACTTCAATAATGTATGTGTAGCAGAGGCGTGCTGCAGCCTGCCCTGCTCTCATTATCACAGGAACACAACTAATATCTGCACTAATCCGCTCAGCAGCTCCAGGACTGAGTTAGTATTATTATTATTATTATTATTATTTTTTAATTCTAAAAAAAAGAAGAAGATATCAGTCACATGGAACACTTATCTTAATCTTTTATTATAGGTTTTAATTTAAGTAAACCATGTACTAGTGTCAAGTACTAGTGGAAATGTCCAAATGCTTCTCTCTGCTGCAGAAAAAGTGATGGGAATTGATGGATTAAAAAAAATACTGCATCAAATATTTTATAAAATAGGAGTATATTGATACAAATGCAAAGTTATTTTTAAAGTAAATCTATTTTGGTTAATACAATTTATTATTATTATTATTATCAATCAATTAATAGACATGAACATAAAAAAAAGTTTCCATCAATAATTATCTCTGCATTTTAGTCTGTATTCTGGTCATCAACTGGTGGCCCCCAGGCCGAATTCGGCCCGCTGGACCGTCTAGTCCAACTCACAACATCAAATAATAAAATTAGACAAAAATGTGTATTTTGTCCTGCCCACTGCACCACTCCCAGATGAGTGATATTTTAATAATTTTATATAATATATTTCTGCCCAACAAGCTAAGCGATGTGCCAGTCAATTCTGTGCATCTTCTACGTGGCTGGCAGACAAACTGCAGCTGCACTACTGCCAACAACCTGCAGGACGTGTGATTTCTGGTGTGTTGAAAATTGTGCAACTTAAAAAAAAAGCGCAAAGTCCCGGAATAAAAGCGAACCCGCTTTTATGCGCAAAGTCCCGGAATAAAAGCGAACCAAATGAATCAGAAACCAAAATTTCCAAAGCTGGAAGCATTTTAGATTTTGTGCTACTTTCTGTTTCAGGACAAGTTCAAATCAAATTCAAACGTGACAAGAGAAGTGAAGGCAGACAAAAGCAGCTGATGTCAGAGCAGCATCACAGGACAGACTTCTACATCTGCAGCTCTCAAATCCTACATTTCACTTTAAGACTGAATTAAAACCAAGTGGTCATCATAATCGAGCAGGAAAAGGCAACGGACTAAAGATAATAAATCCCCAAGGATCAGTCAGCACGCCCCTTCTGCTGCGAACCTATTCACTCGCCAGGGCGTGGCAGTCAACACTTGGCAAACTCCGAAATCCCAGAGGTGCAGAAAGCTACTTTGTCAGGAGGAACATCTAATCCATTTATTCAGTGGTACGTGTTTATTTTTTTGGATCCTTTGTGCCACTTACACTGTGGATGTTTGCTCTGTGTCATGTTCAATGTCAGCACAAACGGCTCTTTTTCACAGAGTTTAAACAGAGTGAGACGCTGTGGTTTTGTCAGGGCCTGGAGAGAGATTTGGCTCATCCTGAATCTCCACGCTCCACAATGGCTGCTATGGAATCCGTTAATACCAGCCCACTCACTGCTGGCCAAGAACTTGGCCACTTGGATGAAGGTGTGGTGAGATGGCAGAGGGCGTTACAGCGCGCAGTTAAATGTTTGTTTAGAATGCATATCTAGGAGATGAATAATAGAACCGCATCTGAGAAATTCAAGAATCTGTTCCTAACTCTTACACGCGTCAAACTCAAGGCCCGTGGGCCAAATGCGGCACGCCAAGTCATTCTGTGTGGCCCGCAGGAACTTAAAAATGTTTTTAATTGCCTTGTAATAAAGTCTATGCTGCTTCAGAGAGTAAATCAACTATAAAACTACAACCACAACAGTGCATTTCATGATACTGAGAAATCTAGGATCAGAGCTCTCATATAGTCCTGAACTCAGATATCTGGGATTTTATCCGATTTTTATTAACTGATTGAATGAGTTTGGTTTTTCTACCCTGATAAAATAAAATACAAAAAAAATAATTTTAGATTACATAGAACATTGCACAATATTTTTAACTTAATAATAATAATCAATTGCAGGAATATGTATTGATTAATTATGGAGTAGTATCGTCGATACACAGGGCAACCGTATTGTTGTTTCTCCAGTTGAAACACAGCAAACCAACCGGTCAGAATCACCGTGTTTGTTCCACATTTCACGTTCCATAGAGGGACATCAGTAAGTCGCCCCAAAAGTTGTTTATCTGCGACTCAAACTTTGAAGGTTTTTTTCTTTTTCTTTTTTTTTCATCTGCAATTTCAGCTCATTTCGGGGAAAAAGAGCGAGCATTTTTAGCAGTGACTCGTGAGCTGATGCGGTTTGGGCTGATACTGGTTCTGAATAATGCCTCTAATTTTCACCACATGCTGTTTACCAACTTACTGTAACCAAATGGAGTTTCGATATAGAGTCAGTGGAAGATTAAAGATAAAGCTCATGATTATTAGACCAAAGAAATGGAGCCTGTAGAGAAAGTGTGTTTGAACCAAGAAAATAAAATATAAAAAAAAAACAATATGGTATATCAGGTGATGTTTCTATAACGTGTCTGGAACACCTTTAAAATTAATTTAAAAAACCTTATTACAAATATGAATACAATGACAAAGCTGTTTTTTTTCTTCTATAAATACATTTTAAGGTTAAATTGCAGGAAATGCGATGGGGATTAAACAGGCACACACTCTACATGTGTGTTTTCTGGGACCGTACAGTTTTTCAGGTCTCACCCAGACTGATACACTTGTCAAAGATCGACCGAAGACTTCAACCGACATGAGCACAGTTCCACTATGAGAAAACCAGAGGAGATATTTTTAGGAGGCTGTGAGTCTGTCAGATGCAATCATGTGGCTTTAAAACACTAAAACCATGAAAGATGCCCTGCGTGTTTCTGCCAGTGTTTGTGAGGACGCAGTGGTTCAGAGGGATGAGAGCGAACCTTCAGGGTTTGAAAAGGAATGATCGACAAACACTGCAAAGATGTTATATCAATCAGAGATTTAAAAAAGTATTTTTTAATATTATTTTAAGGTGAAGTTTCAGTATTTTCCTGAATGCTTTCCTATGTATTTATTGTACGTTTCTTGTCTTTTGTAGAGATGAGGGTTAAAAACAATCATCAGTAATTCTCAACAACTATACGGGAATTGTTTCACCTGGAGAAGTCCTGTCTTTCTGCTTGTTTCATATGAAATGTGATAATTAACACAAATAAAACAAGTGAAAAATGAAACCTCTGAAGACGTTAGTTGTATTTTAGTCAAAGGGGGGAAAAAAAATGTCACTGCACTTGTCACTTTGAGGTTCGTCACGAGTGGAGAACATATTCACGCCTTTGGCACAGTGTGACCTTTTCTGGAAAAGCCCTGGCGCAAGATTCCTAATTAACCCGTGCACATACACATACACACACATTCATTAAATCTGCATAAATGCAAATATGCAAATGTCCTCCATGAGCAGCTGAGGAGGCGCTTAGCACAGAGGACTATGTTCATATAGAAATGATTCATTATAATTATACATATATGTGTATATATATATTTTATTTTCTAATGTATTTGAATGTGGAATAGAAAACCAGGAAATCTCAAACGAGATACACGTGCATCCTTAAAATAAAATGAGTACAATAAATGCATTTGTGTAAATTATGAAGCTAATATACGATAATTATCAGCTAAGTTGGACTTCTCTCTGACAGCCCTGTGTCATTAATTAGAAAATAAAGACCCCCCAGCCTCATTAAGACATTTAGCAGATAGCCTCATTATTTGTGCAAATTAACCTAATTCAGGAGGATTCAGCTTCAGCAGCAGCAGCAGCAGCAGCAGCAGCAGCAGCAGCAGCAGCAGCAGATCGGAGCGGTGACAGGTCTGTGTGACACGGTCCAGGCCTGACAAAGCTGCACAGCATCAAGCGTGAAAACAGCCCCGCATGTTAGACATGCAACGCACCCTTCACACGTGTTTGGTCTCATACACGGCGACAACACAGGACGACACGTTCCACCGCAGCGAAATGAGTCGATGGCCTTACTGTCAGATGTGACAAAATGAATCAGAAAGGCTTTAATTAAAAATACATGGAATGGAAATGAGCAAAACTGCATATGTGCAACTAAAAGGTTGTCACATTCTACAGCGTTGATGATTAACGATAATGTAAGTGATGTCATTTAATTCTATTTTATTTATTATTATATATTATATATTTTACATTTCACATTAAATGTATTATTAGAATGAATGTAACAAAAAGCACATTTCAATATCATATACTACTACTACTACTAATAATAATACTTCTAATAATTGAAGTTATATTAATGATCCTGACATTAAATATTGTAATTATTAATAACATTTCATTTGATACTGAAAACATAGAGAGAGAAATACCTTAAACATAATTAGTGCAACAAATGTAATAATAATGCCCAACATGGGGACCTGTATACATTTTTTTCTTATATTTAAAAAATGATTAATGTCATTTTTTCCACAATAGTTTAGGATAATTTACATGGACGTAAAAAATATTTTAAAAAATTATAAATATGTATTATTTATTTCTCAGTAATATAAAAACATAATGAGGCATCATTACTTTGTGTCGACAGTTTCAGTTCCTGAAACCGAACCACTGATAAATTCACATCTTCCTGTAACCGAACCACTGATAAATTCACATCTTCACTGTGACGTTAACAACAGCTTCAAAGGATCTGGTTCTGGCTCTCTGAGGTCAGGTTTATAAGGACCAATAATCTCTTCATACGAATAGAAAAAGAGTCTGGGATGGAAAACAAAAATGACACGTGGGTTGTTTTTGTCTGAGTACATTATACTCCTGTGGGACTGTAGCAGCTCCACAAGTCCCTCTTTTAAGACGCCTCCATTTTTACAAGTGCGCCCTTCTGCTTTAAAAGGCAACTTTAAACAAACACAGCCTTTTACGTGTGTGCTCCAGCACTCTCTCTAGCCTTCATGGGCAGAGCGGAGGGGACATGCCGTACCTGCCGGCTGCCTGATCTGATGTATGTAAATAACAGTGGGACCTGGGGGAGGGGGGGGGGTGAATGGTAGGGGGCATCATTTAGGAGAATAAAGGAGCTAAGCATGTGGTCCTCAGCCTCATGACACTGGAGCTGCATTGTAAAAACAAGGTACAATACCGGGGTCTCGTGAGTGTGTGTTTCCCTGCTGGGACCTCAGTGTGATAGAAATTCAGGACTCGCCTCATCATCTGATCCACGTTAAACTTTCCTAAGTTCTGATGATTTACACGTTCAGCAGATCAAACCAGGTGCTTTTTTAAAACACATTAGACACATGTTCCGTGGTGTAAAAATATAACCTGAACTGTACTCTGGAACACAAGTCGATTGTTGTTCCTGAGTCCGGTCATTGCTCCTCCTCCACCATCACATGGGTGAGGGTGAAAGGCAGCATGGAAGCCCTGTGATCTCACATGACAACGACACAACATGACAGAAATATGGGCTGAAAGTCACAGATGTGCTGCAGCAGGGACCCCTGTTGTTACGTCAGGGTTCACTTCCGATGAATCTGTTAGGCCGCTCTTTACGTTCAAACTGCAAACACAAACTTGTCTTAGCAAAATCTTCGGTTGAGCCGACGAAACACCTTTTTACTCATCACATTAACCCGAACAGACAGGGCTGTGAGTTTCCAGTTTCTCTCTTTCCTTCTTCTCCTGTGGCGCATCCCATTTATCCTCAGCACGGAGGAGGCCACAGGACAGACTGGCTGTGTCCCTGCCCTGGGACAGAGCAGAACTACACTGAACTGGCCTGGCAGCTGGTGTGTGTGCAGTGGCAGGCTAAAGGAAGGCTGATTTTCTTATGTGAAAAAAATATGTGCAGGTATGTAATAAAGAAAAGGTGTGTGTGTGTGTATGTGTGTGTGTGTGTGTATATACAATGGGGGAAATAAGTATTGAACGCATTAACTTTTTTGTCATTACATTTATTTCCAAAGATGCAATTCATGTGACATTTCATCCAGACACTGGTATTAACTCAAATAATCCACACATTAAAAGAAATCACAACATTCAAGTCCATATATAATGAATATGTGGAATTAAGTGCAATAACACAGGAAAAAAGTATTGATGGCGTGTGTGCAGTGGCAGGCTAAAGGAAGGCTGATTTTCTTATGTGAAAAAAATATGTGCAGGTATGTAATAAAGAAAAGGTGTGTGTGTGTGTATGTGTGTGTGTATATATATATATATATATATATATATATATATATATATAAAAATATATAGGCACATATATATAGGCACATATATATTCATTAATATATATAATAATATATATAATATATATATAATAATAATATATATTTCCGATCTCGCAAAATCTTCGCAATATCGCAAAATCTAGCAAAAAATAGGCTAAAAGACATAAAATAATTATATTTGTGAAAGTTCTGGCTGAAAAAAATGGAGATTTTTAAAGTTGGTAGCGTTTGTTTGTATAAATATTGTTTTGTCTCCCATTTTTAATAAAGATTAAGTTTATTAAGTAATTGAAATTTTAAAAAAAATCCTTAATAAATATTTAAAAAGTCATCTGGTGACCCCAGTTTGACCCCTTATAGCTTTTTTTTTTAGGTTTACTACCGTGGTCCCTCATAGATCCTTCTTTGAAGGATGCTTCACATGTGTTTCCATGTGACCTTAACCCTATTAAGTTTTTCTTTCTTCATGTCTCTATGGACTTGGAGCCACAGAAGCTGACAGCTTTTTAATTTACATTTTTTTTGCCTATTTTATATAGCTTTTTAAAAAAGATCTTTTTCTATTTGCTGCAGTTTGTTCACTTTGGCTGCTCACAAATTAGAATTATTTTACATTTTTCAGACATTTTTTCCACCTTTAAAATCTCAACAACTCCGTCCTGCTTGAGCATGTGCTTCATCTACTTTTTGATATTCATCACTTCGTGACTCGTGAGAAGCAGCACCCAGAGGATTGTAAGTGAGCAGGACACTCGTCACAGGTCCGCCCCTGAAACTCTGTGACACCTGTCATCACAGCTTACTGTGAAAAGCCGCTCCCCGACACCCCCCAGTCTCGCCTCCGTAAATTTGTGCCACAACGCCACGGACAAAAGTGGGTGGTGGCGGAGAAGAGTCCGGTAAAAATATAGATCCCTTCTATTGGCACTCGGGGCAGTGATGAAGGGCAGAGGTGAAAAAAGGAGGCTGAGAGAGGATGAAGGGAGGGGAAAAAGCCTGACTGGTTAGCATTTTGTCCTTCAAATGAAAACACTGGTTGACTGCAAAGACAAAGAGGTTGAAGATACAGTGTGTGTGTGAGAGAGAGAGATAGAGAGAGAGAGACATCAAATGTGCTCATTTTGACAGCCAGTCAAATTCATGGTTTCACGAACTGAACATGTTTTTTTTTCCATATTTATTTTTGTGCGTGAATGTGTTAATTTATTACACTCCAGGCTGTGATGTGACTCAGTAGTTTCTATTTGTGAAGCACACAAGGTCAGTGTAGAAAAAAAGTTATTAGAGAGTGAGAAGTAGAAGTAGAGAGAGAGAGAGAGAGAGAGAGAGAGAGAAAGAGCTTGTTTGCCTCAGAAACCATTTAACAACTTCCCCTGGAAATTGAAAAAGGAAATAGTTTTGGGCTGGACTGTAGTGGGGGGGAATGAAGCCCATATGAGGACCAGATGAAGAGAGTAAGAAAGGCGGGCAGGACTGACAGTGGGAGATGGAGTGAGAAGGGGTGGGGTGGGGGTGGGCTAAAGAAGTGGGGGGGGGCTTTTGATGTCCTTCATTTACATCTCACAACAAAACAAAGCACAAACAAACCAGGATCCCTGTAAAACTGTGGCAGAGGGATGGAGAGAGTGAGGGAGGTAAAGAGGGGGGAGAGTGAGAGAGAGCGAGAGAGAGAGGGTGTTTATGAGGTCATTTACCAAACTCGTGTTTTCAACATTTCCTTCCCACTTTAATTCTTAAGCTTTGTTCTCGTCTAATTACTTCCATCCGTGTGTGTGTGCGTGTGTGTTAGGCCCTGCTGTGTGTGTGTATGTGTGTGTGTAAGGCCCTGTGTGTGCCTGTAAACGAACCCATGTGCTTGTCACTCCAACTGTGCGTCCTGTGCATACAGACGGTAAAAAAACCTGCTCACTTAACTCTGTTCCTCTTTACATTAACGCAGCCATGTTCCTGCGACAGACTCTCTAAAAACTTCACTGGAATAAAACAATGAAAACACCGACCACAATTACAAGCCACCGGCCCGTCGACATTTAATGGCAAAGTCGATGACATGTGGAGATTTGCGGAAGAGAGACTTCGATGTTTGTGCTGTGACATAGTGTATTTTATTGACATGTTGCTGGAGATCATAAAAAAACAAAAACGTATTGCAGCGAAGATCTTGATGGTAGTGTGTGTAACGACTGACGATCTAAACCATAACAAAATCATTTCAAAGTGCACTGGTGGACCCACGTGAGGTCTCAGATTGAAACCAACCAACCAAAGAATAGAGACACAGCAGTGACTGTTCAGGCGTACAACACAACGCACTTCTATTAACGTAAAAAAAAAAACATCACTAGATAAGTCTCAGATAATTTACGAGAAGCTCGCAATCAACATCCAAGGTCGTTATTCAATGACAACGAACTCGGAGCATCTGTAGCCCCGTGGAGTCTGTTCTTAGAAGAGTGGTGGAGAGAAAGGGCTCAGTGCACCACAGGGGGTTCCCCAGCAGTCTAGGCCTATAGCAGCATAACCAAGGGGTTACTTAGTTTGACCATGCTGGTCCATTCGTGAAATTACAGTGTGTCCAGAACATGTCCTTTAGGAGACAGTTGGACCGATTATACCTTTAACATTAGCATGGTTGGAACAACGTTTAGGAGAACACACAACACGACAACTTTAAGTTTTTTTTCTGCGGACATGTCATCCTGAGTATGGAGGAAGGAAAACAGACTGAACTGTTAATTTATGTAATATATTTATTGTTATGGCTAAGCTATGACGCTGAGCTATGACGCTAAGCTATGACATTGCTGCATCTTGCAAACTTTTTAAAGCCATGTATCTTTTCGCTAATAAATAATGCAATCTAATAGCATAATAATAATAATAATAATAATAATAATAATAATAATAATATCTTCTTAATAAATACAATTTAATTCAAAATAAAATTGGAAATTTCACCAACTAAACTACAACTTTTGTAATGCCTAAATTGGGCCTAAGACCCTGCAACAATTTAGTTCACAGACTTAGACTGGATCAAATTTAGCCATCAACATTAACACTGGTTCACATGTGTAGCCGCGAATGCTGATTATGAATCACAGGCGCCTGCAGGTACGGCCTGCCGCACCATCATCACAGTAATTACACACTTCTCATGCATCCAGTGTGGATCCACTCCAGATCTGACTAGGTTCGTGTTGGCACCACTGTGACTCCCATATGGCAGAAGCTTGGTGTAAACCTGCATACATGGAGTTGCACAAACAGCACTCAGGCCTGACAAAGACTTATCTTAATTACTACATGATTTCACACTGACTGAGATCTGGAGTGACTCACAACAACAGATGTTTTTCTCAGAATTCCGTTTAATGTTCACTATGAAAACCGACAATTACGCAGTCAAGCACATCAATAGCTGATTATGTGCGCTTCATTACTGTCAGCGACCTCAAACACTGTAACCGCAGGTGTGTCACAGGCACACGGTGCTCAGACCTGTCAGGGTTATGCAATCAGCGGAAGGTGGTTAGCGATGCTATTATCAGCCGTATAGGAAATAAAAGTGCGGTTCACAGGAGGCGCTGCTGACACGGATCTAGGTTCCCATACGGTTGAGGTTTCCATCTTTCTTTGAAGCAGCTTCTCACTGCTCCTTCAGTCTCTCATGCACGTTTCTAGAAATCCGCCTTGTGCCTGTTCTAACGTTTGCAAACACACGGCTCTCTTGGTTGTGGCCTGCAGCTCTGACCTGACACCAACGTCACCTTACAGTCGCTCTGCTGCTGCAGCAGCTTCTTGGCTGCTTCTGTGTAAGTGTCATAACATTCACTGATATTTTGACATTAAGACTTTTTTTCTGACGAATATGGATTAGGACTAGTCTTAATAAATCTATGGAATTTTATAATGTGACCTGTGTGCTGAATCATTCTAGGGTTTGTGTCCTCCAGGGGTCACCGATGATCCCGTAGAGTTTAGTTTGTCATTTAAGGATTTTCTGGATGACTTTAAAAAAAGATAAAAGATAAAAGATAAAAGTAACACTTTCATCTGGACTAGAGTTGATGCAGACACACAGCAGCCCTGACACGGAAACATTTACAATACTTGTTCCCAGCAAGAAGCATCTGCTGAGGGCCATCCACTCAGCACGGAGGAACACAGAAAAATAGTGTGAATGAAAGAGGAGTACGACGAGAAGCTGAAAAGAAACACACCGATACAAAGTACCTGCCCTGAAATAGAATTGCCTAGAGGACATTTTCTCATCACAAAAGCCATTAATTAGAACATAAAACCACGGTGTAATGATTTTCATGCATCAAGGCTAAAAGGGAAGGTTTCCAAAGCGATAGACTCAAGAGTGAAACAATATTCAATAACAATGTCACTGTCTGTGTTTTTAAGTTACAGATGTCTTTGTCAGGACTGTACCCAAACAGTGGGGCAGAGGAGCCTGAGGGACCACGGAGCTGCTGGTCCAAGTGTAAACCCATTTTTTCTCTATTTCCTCTGTTACTCAGTAGAACAACTCCATCCAAATGTCACCACATGACATACGTCAAATAACATGTTAGCAGAGCAGAGATCAAAATAATTGTAAACTAATGTTGAGTATTGAGAAAATGGCTTTTAACATTCAATCTCGCAAAGAGAAAACAGTTGCAATTCTACATTACAGATTAGATTTTATCATAGTCATTTCTGGGCTTCATTAAACCTGCAAAATGAGTGGCTCAGAATTGGCAGCGGCACATGTGTGTAAGACGATCCGCCCTTACAAACGTTACATGGGAGATTTTTTTTTTCAGACATAGATCCCCAGATGCCTCTCAGATTTAAATAACTGAATTGAATTATAGGATTTAACTGTTTGGGCTTGTTCCAAAGGTGAAACTGCCAGGAGTGAAACTGAGTGGAGTTTCTTCCATATGTTCAATTCCCAGTCATCCAGCAGAACATAAGAAGTTATACTGCAGTGTTCCATGCAGTACAGCAAAGACAACTCATCCAGTTATTAATGTTGTTGTACAAAACTGACAGGAGCTGTAATGTGTTTCTGTGGTTTTAAGTTATTGCTCCAGCAGATGGTCTGTTGTTTTAGGACTGGTTTTCAGCTTCAGATTTACTATTGTAGAGTGAATTAAAAAACTTATTGTTGTACTTTTGGTAATTATAAATTATTATCTGCAATAACTATTGTTTAAAAATATTTATGAGTGTGTGACTTGTGACTCCACGGTTTCCTCCACATTGGTCCGTGAAAACAGATGAATGGGAGAGAAATAGAGCCCCCTGGTGGTCAGTCAGAGTAAGGTTTTACAACTGAACGATTTACTGTTAAAAAAAAAAGAAGAATCAATTAACTAAACCAACAATTGTCGCTGTTTGTCATTAAATCCGTTGCAACACATGGGTTTAATCCCGTCAATATGATCATATCAGAAGACCACGGATGTTAAATTATTGTGAGACTGTGAAAGGCCCACAATGTTGACAACAGCAGTACACGAAGTAACAAGAACATGGCTGTGGAATTCCAAGCTCACAGCAGGATAAAACCGGTGTCAGGTGATGAGGTCAGAAAGCCTATAGGAAGGTACCTGCATAATGTAGCTTCTTCTGAACTACACACACACACACACACACACGAGCAAGGATCCTCCGTTGGCTTTGTGACCCCATCTATTGTCATGTATACATGGTAGGGCAGGGCTGTTATATGCAGACAACATGCCAGGCTAAGTGCTGGGTGTGGTGAGGTCACAAAGATCAGCACCTCCTATAATTACCTGGGACCTGACCAGCGACGGATATTTTAGCTTACCTGGGTGTGTGTGTGTGAGACAGAGAAGGGAGAGGGGGAGAGAGAGAGAGAGAGAGAGAGAGAGAGAGAGAGAGAGATGGGGGTTGGGACAGAGAGCTGCAACACAATAGACGCACGTAGAGACCATAATATTCTACCAACAACAGCTCACAGTTAAACTTCAACCCTCCCATTAATACACATAATGGTTTCTGTTACAAAAAAGGAATCCGTTTGGACGAACCGGGAACCTTTGCCTTAGGGACCGGCTTTCACCACGTCTATTACTACACACTAGCTTAATAGCTCTTCTTACCTCATACTTTCTCCGACTGCTCAGAGGCAAAAACAAGTGACTGGAACCCGAGTACCTCCTTCAGTCGTCAGCTAATTACTGCTGCTCCTAATTTGACTGCGAGTAATAAACAGAAACCTCCTTCCTTTTGATACCATATAATAACCGTCAAGCAGGTAGGATAACGTGCAGCAGCCTTTGATTGTCATTGAGACACAACAGGTATTTCATTCATTTCCTCCAGGTTGTTATCAAACTGTGGTGATTCAAGGTTTGGTTTGTTTTTTTAAACTCTCAAAAATCATTGAAAACAAATAAAAAAATAAGAAAATCTATGTTGTAATAATAAAAGTCCATTTTAATTAAAATTAGTATTTATTATATCCAAGCTGCCACTGTTCTTTCTCAAAAGTCATTTTTCTCAAACCACGGTACGCAGACCTCTAGTGGTACACGAGGGCATTACATGCGGTATGTGGAATTCCAACATATTTTAGGTCCAAATGTTTGTTTAAAGAAATTTCTTTGTGGTTAATGTATTATGAGTTTAATATAACAAAATATAGGATAATATTACAATGGGATTAAATATAGAATATCTAGTAAAAAGATAATTAACCCAAGTGGAGATGGATGTTTGAGAAAAAAACGTATTAATAAAAATTAAAGTAATAAGTAATTATAGAGCGTCCACTAGAGGGTGCTCTTACTGCTAGGTGTTTAGAGGACATTTTACTTTGGTATGTTTTTTTGTATTGAGGTTAAAAGATATAACATAATACTTGATTCAACAGTCAGTTGACCTGTTTAATATGACCACTTTTTTTTAAACATCAACATGGAATGCAGTGGCATGACAAAAAAGCCTGACAAAAGTGGGTACACAAAACTCAATGTGAATTGGGAATCAAAGATTTGTGGGGTAAAATATGAATACCTATAAGTGAAATTAGTTGAAATTAGTTTTCTTTGTCACTGTGAAGGTAGAGGAATTAAAAAGTTGAAACACCTCTGCATGGTGAGCAGCTGTGACGCTGTGACTGGACATAAGGTCAATTTTATGCAGAACATCTGCATCCCTCCGTGTCTATAACACTCAGGGCTAGCAGGGAGTCGTGCCTGCCTACAAGAAAGACATAATCGGCCTTTTATGCAACACTAACTCCATGCAATATGCCCCCCGCCTCCGTCCATGAGCGGGGCAAACTAAACAAGAAACGACAGAACACAATTGAAATCAGCCACTTACTTTGTCCTCATGCAAGGGCTTCTCATGAGCAAATACTCATCTGGTAGGGATTGCTTTTCAAATTAAATACATAATTTGGAAATTACAAAAAAGGGGAGGGGGCAGCACAAGAAAGACTTCACTGTGCAAGAAAACAATGGAGCATTTTGGTGGTCACTGTTTTTGGTTTTCTATTACGGATGTCGAATCTGACCAAAAGTGGCAGTAAAGAGGAGGTTGGAGAGTTAAGAACTCTTCCGTTGTGTCGAAACTACAGACGGCGTAAGTTGAAAGATTATTATTATAAACCAAGGAGAGAAATTCACACAGGTCCTCTCCTGTTATTCTGTTCTTTTGTCCTTTCTTTTAGCTGACATCTACAGTAATCAGCAATTAAAAGCAAATGCTCTTCAGCCAGATACATTGCCTCTGAGCGGTTGCTTACCGTAAACAACTTGACAGCCATCAGAGAGGAAAATACCTGCAGGCAGTGAGGTAACCAAAGACCACACCACTCCAAACATTGCTTAAATTACTCCTAAATGACCTGTATGACTAACTGAAAAAACTGTTCACCAAACACATAGCTGTTAGCTGTATTTAAATGAATTTCTTATAACTACGCCACTAATTAATATTAATAATATTTAATAATAATAATGTTTAATTCTGCTTCTGAGGCTATGGAACCACAACCTTTGAATGTCTTATTCCCAGAGTAACTAGAAGTTCATTGAGCTATCCAATGCGACACAGAGCCCTATATACCTCTATGAAGATCAGGTCACTGGAGGCTAAGCTAAATATTAGCGGACGTTTTATGTAAGTTTGATAAACTTCAACACGTAGGGTACTGATTTCTCCACAGTTGGGGGAAAACTGATTGCTGATTCAGAGCTGACAGTGTGGTGGACTGTGGCCATTACAGATTGAAAGATGATTGAGGGGGCTTCCTGTCCAAGCAGGAAGCGAGGTAAACACTGATCATTAAGAGGTCAAAAGGAGCGTGAGAACTGAATTACAGTGGTTAAATATATGACATGTTAAAGGATAAAGGTTAAACTTTCGGTTATTTTTTTAACACTGTTTTCAAAATGTTTCTAATAAAAACACAGACCTTGCTTCCAGCAGTGTAGTAGTAGTAGCTAGCTAGCTATTGTACACTACAAAAAAAAAAAAAAGAATGGAGGAAATCCAAGGTTTAATTTAAAAGACCAAGAGAAGAAGAAAATGATAAAGTCTTACTTTTTGTAGTAGTTTAGCTGATGCTGCGACTTCTATACCAAATATGTGTGTATATATATATGTATATATATAAATGCTATTTTTAGCCAATGTTACTTAAACTATAATGTTAAAGAATGTCTTTAAATAGCAATATCAATATCATAAAATATGTTGCAAGCAAAATGCAACATGGACCGCCATCTAGTCATCATCATAATTATAATTCTAAATATTTACTTGAAAGTAAATGACCCTGAATGACTGTTCAGTAACACAGCAACATGAAGCCTGACGTCATCTGAACACCTAAATCTAGGCCAACAACGAGTATGGACTTCAATAAGTCATTCCTTACTTTTTTTCATCTGCTAAATTACATTTGCAAATAGCAGGACAACTCCGACTGCGTTGGACGGTTGATCGTTTCATCCATCTTGTGTTGCTTAATCTGTGGAAGGGGTCCAATACCATCTTAGGCCAAGAACCCCAAATCTGATGGAGAGACGGAGCAAGGACCCCCTCCTATTTATAATACATTGAATAGTGTTTTATTTTCCACTGGGCCTAGTGCCATGTATAAACCTACCTTGTTATTTGGCATTCAAAACTGAGTTGTTTAAACAATGCACAGGTTTATTTATTGATGTTTTCATTGAAAGAGCTCATGTGTCACGGCAGGTTATATCTCCCGATTTATTTATCCTCTCACTACATTATGTGGACTTCATATTATTGTCTATTTAAAACATGTGGCCTAGAGTTTGTAGGTGCAGGGTCGTCATCAGAGGATTGTCAGTTTGAATCCCAGACCTGGTAAAACTGTGCTGCATTAAGCAAGTACGCAAATTAAACAAAAAAAGCAATAAAAATATAAAAGTTGTCCATAATTAAAGGACCGCTTTACTGTATCTTTGTGGACAACCTAGGGGTTGTGAACACCCTGTTGAAGACCGTTCAGGTTTGCACAAAGAATAGATACTAGGCATGCACCGAAATTAAATTTCTTGGCCGAAACCTATCTACTAGGGGACGCAGTGAAATTTTCCGTGGTCGAATATTCGGTGCATCCCGAGTTGATACAGTCCACAGAAATCATTAATTAACAAATTCACAATTAAATAAACAATCACACCCTGAATTATTTTTTCTTTCTAATTCTAAATCATAGACCTACTTGGAATTGTGTCGAATTAAATATATAGGACCTTCCATATTGCATTCTTGATCTTGACGGAATCTGTCCCAGCATGCCACAGTTTGTTGACACCGCCATGATTTGACCGTTGTTGTATGTTTTAATTACAGAGAGAGAGAGTAGGTTAGAGGAGCAGCTGTTGACAGAGTACGCTGGTAAGCTAAGCCAAATGAGCTGGGCTGGTTTAAAGCCAAAACCTGAGCGGGGTGGTGAAGCTGAGGAAGGATGAAAATGATCCGAGCCCCAGGGGCCTGCTGCTACTGCTACTGTTGCTGCTCCTGCTGCTGCTACCACTGCTGCCATTTATGACAAATTCACTCACTGCAATTTAGACCTGGAATCAGCAGTGGGAGTCACATTCTTCAGAGAGGTAAAGGACAGAGAGGTGGGAGAGAGTGCACACAAAACATTGCAACATGTCAAAACTAGATAAGGAGGGTAGTTAAAAAGGACAGTAAATACCCCACAAATGTCTGGTATTTTCTTCTTCTTTTATCAGTAGTAAAGTCACTCAATCTCCAACATCATTTAAAAGGGCAAAATCATTTGTCACAGTTAAAATGTCAAAAAAAAAAAATCTCCATTCAACCCATTAAAGATTTGTTTATGGGGCTGGGACTGCAGAGAAAATATTGTATTTACCTGCACCCTCCTCAGTTCAGCGATTCAGTTAACACTAATGCACCCTCAAGACCATTAGGTGGCAGAAATGCATCTAAAGTTCTTTTGCCATCCTGGTGAAGAAGCTCTGATGTACTGTGATGTTAGTGTACAAGAAAAAATATTATTAAATTTGAACTGAACAATTACGGTAGACAAGACAGCAACAAAGAGTTTTTCGATCAGTGCAAAAATGATGATAAAACAAGCGCACCAATTCACGTCAATGCAAAAACACGTAGGTATACACTATACTGATACTGGAGCTAACGTTAGCTTCAACAGTCCTGGTTCAGACAATCAGGTTAGCCAGCCTACAACAGAATAGATGGTGGAGTTCAGGCCAAAAGAAGCTGCAAGATGAGTGTTGCATGTTGTGAATCAAAGCCCTCAAATAAAATAGATCATTTTAAAATACATCCAAGTATTTCTGAAAGCAAACCAACTGGTCACTAGTCGGTTGTCATAAAATATCTTAGGAATCTTGGTCACATTAGGTACAACCAACAATGTGGTAAAACGAGGCCAGACCACCCTCCGAATGAGGCCTGAGGAAACCGATCTTGTCCACCCTTGTGTTTCTCGAGTGCATTAACACCTTACATTTGAGCTGTCTGCTTGAGATCTCATCTCCCAAGTCACATGTCAAAGCCCAGGTATGAGCAGGGCCCCATGAGGGCGCGTCTCGAGCTCCGGTGCTCAGCTCGTTTTGCTGCGACCGTAGGACACGTCAAAGACACCCAAACACTGCACTAATGATCAAACAACGCTCGCTAACACAACACTCAGACTCTCCGGAGGTCTGACTGTCACAACAGGCTGACAGTGAACGCCGCAGTTGTGCCGGGATAAAGTTCTCACCATACTTCCTACAGAAGGAGCCATCCACTACAAATCACGCATCTCACACCTTTCAGTGACTCTGACAAGGTCAACGTTCAGCCCTGCAGGCAGAACTGTCAGTGAGAGCCGAGTGTGCAGGTGAAAAGGAGGTCATTATTAAATCACATTATTACTATTAAAGTGTCATTTAAACAAAGCTTTGTAGAAACAAGCTGATGAACGTCATCAATAAACAACATGTGGGTTTGCGTCCATGCCATTTAATTATTAGGCAGATTAATTAGTCGGACTTATTCATGAGAAAATGTTTACAGACAGTTGTTTATTCGTGTCCCGTGTATTTTTAGACTTTTCACGTGGGACTTGAGAAAATTGAACTGGAAGAATTCAAGAAATCGCACATGTGGCTACAGGGATGGCAACAAGGGTGTAAACCAGTTTTTTAGTGTCTGATGATGTTTCAGCGAGTTGTCGTGTCCTGTCTGTTTTTCCTAAACGCTTTAATGAGGGTTCGATTGGGTTGACGCTGATAAATCGACGGGCGGATAACTGTCGGCCAGCTTTGAAACGCCATCTCTCATCACTCTCTCTGGGTCGCTTCACTCCAAAGTAGAAATGTCAAAAAGGCAGATTGTGCCTTGATAATGTTCTGTTTTTCATGCTTGACGTTAGCCTGCAGTTCCTTAGACCTTTAATCTTCACAAGATATAGTCATTTACATGGAGAAATATAAATCTGTGTTTGGTATCAGCTCTACTGATTAAGTGAATTTAATAATGCACTTAGATTTGAGTCAGTAGGACTTGATCGGATTTTTGTTGTAAGGATTTACCTCAGTCTGGCTCATTCAAAAGTGATTTCATTCATTTCATATATGTCTATTTCAAATGAAATGAAATACAAGGCAGCCTATTTCAAAAAAGGTGTTTACTACTGTAACTACTGTATATTTAATAAATTAGCATTTATTATAAATACTGTAAATTTGTTTTTAGATGTAATGGTGTGTCTGTGAATGGACAGCAGAGAAGGGGCAGAGAGTGCAGTCAGATGGTCCCATGGGTACAAGCTATTATTACTAAGGATGTAAAAGTGCATTGTGCAAAATGAAACACGCATCAAGCAGCAAGGAGTAGGCTGCGTTATTTCAAAAGGTCAGTGGTCATACCATCAGACTACCGATTCTAGTACAGTAGGTGGCAGTATGGTTGTGGTTAAACCAAGACTTTAGGTTCCCTTATGGGCTAAGTGATGTTCACGTGTTCCAGCAGAATGTTTGGAAGAAGTTCTTCCACAGATACAAACAGTGTTTTATATATACGTATATAAATATATAAAATATAAAGTATATATATATATATATGTTCTTTTGTAATTAAATATATTGACAGCTAATGTTGTAAACACGACCAGGCCAGTTTTACTTTTAGTAAGAGGAGATTATTGGTGATATTAATATATTATATAATAACAACAACAACACTAATAATAATACTATTTCTCTTCAACAACTGGAGGAAAGGGCAGAAAGTGCAGTCAAATGGTCTGATTGGCACACATTATTATTACCATCCTGATCATAACCTCCAATCAGACATTATTTACAGCTGAAAGAACATTAAAGCACAGAGTGTTTCCATGCACTCAATATGTGATTGGACAAAACAGAACAATGCTGTGAAGAAAACTTCAAACTTTGGATGATGTCAACCTTTAAGTTTCCTCTTGGGTGGGCGAGGTCTTCTTATGAGAACAAGATGTGTGGGTTCTAAGACATATCCACATACATCCTCCCACATTGCTTTGTCAACAGTATTTGTAGATGCTAACATATATTCTGCAAACTGGAAAACAGCCAGGATCCTATAAGAAGGAAATATAAATCTAAGAAGCGTTTCTTTGGAGGAGACGGTGGAAAACACAAGGTGTGGAACAGGTTGGCTTTGGAAAGTACGTGAAGTTAATTAGAGGTGTCAGGCAAACACAGGACATTATGGGGAGCTGCTGCTGTCAGTTGGGTGATGGGTAATTGCAGCAGTTGGACCCTTTAAAAGTGGAATTAAATGCGGCTCATTACCATGCCACAACAATTGTGATTCTGTGAGGCGTGTTTAGGAGACGTTCGGACAAGTTCTGACATTCAAAGTCTATCATTTCTATTCTCTGAGTGCATTTATATGCCTTTTGAAATTACATTTGAAATTACATGCTGTGCCGGTGTTGTTGCACCAACTTGACTTTTTTAATCTTGCTGGTTTGTTATTTGAATCATTCGTCCATACGGTTGAGGGGGTGGGGGGGCAATTGAGTCTATGATTTGCTTTGGTTTGTTTATCCTTACTTCGAATCTATTGGGTAAAACAGTGGAATTGCTTTGAGACTATGGGAAAATATATATACAGATCATCCAACTAACATACATTTGTTTTCAGAGTCAAGATATAATAAAGTAGAAGCTGCGGATGAATGCACTCAACATGATGCAAGAACAACACCAAGATATCACAACATGTCGTGGAAATATCATGATCCAATACTCAGGATCAGTACCAGACAATCCTCAAAATTTCAAAATCGAACATGGAAAACAATAACTATAGCCTGTCTGATCCTATACCTAAGACCAAACGCTCAAATTAACTTGATACATCATAAAGAGGGACACCATCGCCTTTGCATGACACATCATAAAGAGGGACACCATCGCCTTAGCAACGGCAGCCCGCGTCATGCTGGAGGAGAAAAGAAGGTATCGGAATGCCACTGATATCGGCAGATACTCCGCAGATACCTTGGACAGTCTACCTAACCCTTCATGTCCATGGACTGTGTCACCACCTGGGACAGTATCAGTGATATTGTTTTTTTGTCTGTAAGGTAAGAACACTCATCCTAGACCATTATTATTATTATGATTATTAGTTTTACTACTGTTTTTACTATAACTGAAGTCAAACCTAATATCTGAACACAGTGCTGTCACAGACTGCATATGCACAAAATTCAGTCACCTGACTGGGGTAACTGAAGTAAAAGCCACACGGAAAACGTGCACCCTCCATACAAAAAGACTGGGAATGGAACCAGCCACCTCATGATCTACTTGGTGTCAAAATAAAACGTAACATTTTGAAGGGCAGTGTTTGCAACGGAGTCCAGCGTAGGTCAGAATTCAAACTGGCAACCCTCCAAGTACATGCTTAACTACTGTAAGCAAATCCAGAGTTTTTTTTTTCTCAACTAGAATGTTTGAACAAAGGCAGGAAACCTCAGTTTAAGAAGTACAGTAACATCCCAGCAGCTTTCAGATGAAAGACCAAAAGATAAGCCTGGATGCCAATGTGCAACTGAGAAATCAACAGTATTTCAGGCTGTTAATAAGGCCATAATTAATAAAAAATAAATCTTACTACCACCACATT
This sequence comes from Cynoglossus semilaevis, assembly GCF_000523025.1. Lineage (NCBI taxonomy): Eukaryota > Metazoa > Chordata > Actinopteri > Pleuronectiformes > Cynoglossidae > Cynoglossus > Cynoglossus semilaevis. Next base: position 18,534,151 of record NC_024317.1, read on the forward strand.
GCATTTCTGCTCTCTCGGTTCCTCCTTTTCTCTCCCGTTGCTTTTTCCCACATTTTCTCCACCCACTACCTCAAACCCTCGGGGCCTCTTCCACTTGCTGCTTTAGTATGAAAATTTGGCTTATGTGTGTCCAATAAATCTTCTACAATAATCATACCTTAGCCGGGTGATTCATGAGCACTCTGACAGCTCAAATTGCCGGTGTGAATCTCTGGCACGACATGAGTCGTCTGTGAGCCGCCTCCTCTGCCCTGAGGCACCGGGGGGCAGAGAGGTGCAGGGAGGAGCCAGAGTAGGAGCTGCAGGTTTAACCCTGTCACCTGTAGTCTAGATACCTGACCTGGTGTGTTGCTTTTCTGAAGACTTGAGGCTGAGGAATGTGTGTGTGTGTCTGTGTAAAACTGCAGTGTGTAAAATCTATAATTCATAGAGATAAATCACAAATAAATGTGATTAACACTTATTACTGAGCTTTAAAATAAATTAGTTTAGCATAGAAGTGATCACAAAGTTGGTAAATAATCGCCAACATTCGGTTTATAGTATTCAAATAATCTGCAGAAAATGTGTGTTATTTTATGACTAACCGATGTCCTCATTGGTTGTTTTATCACGACTGGTTTTCAATGAAATAAGAGGCAAAGAGATTTCTGTGAAATCTGAGGAAGGATTGTGTCACAGATAAAAAAAACAAAACACAGACACCACCACCAGCCCAGAGGGAAAGTCAAAGGGTTTCATGAGTACAGTAGTCTTCGAAATATCAAACCACAAGAAATGTGAATGCGTTCATTGCATAGTACTGTTCAAAGTGGATGGAAATTCCTTTTGCTCTTGTTGTTAATGAACACAGTCCTGCTGTTACAAATGGAATCTATGCTTTTCACACCTCAACATGCCTGATATAAAGATATTCAAACAATGTAACGGCCAATCAAACAACAACTGCTAGTGTTATGACAAAGAAAGGGTCTACACGACATCAAACATAAAAAAATAATAGTTACTTATAATTAGGTTGCAAACCTTCGTAAATCTCTCTCTCTCTCTATATATATATATATATACACACACAGTATATCTATCCATCATCCATCTATCTATCCATCTATTGGCTAATCATGTTTTGCTAACTGGCGGTCATGGGCTGCATTAGATATTTTCCCATACCACAACTGGGACACAGGCCACAGTTTGGATGTCTTCAAACACATTTCGACAATAACCTTAGAACGTACCACCTGCATCTTCAACCTTATAATCCTTATAATACACGACATTACACTAAAAAAAAAATTAGGAACATTTTAAATAAAGAAAAACGTTTTAATGCCCCGGTTTAAGTTCTCCAGAGAGAAGCTGGAAAAAAAGTGATTAAATGAACCATCATTTCAGGGCTGGGAAAAGAAACCCAGCTGCTTTCTGTCTCCTGTTGGCAAACGACTCAGCGTAACAGTTCAAGTTTAGTGCGATGGAGTTAGTTTGCGAAGGAGCCGGTGTTAGCGTAGCGTTTGTTTCCCTTCTGAGGTCACCCAACGTTTTGCATTAAAAGTACTTTGTGATCTCGTGAACATCAAAGTTTGACAGTTGTGACGAAATAAAGGTCTTTGTTGAAGACGAAAAATAAAGAATGGACCAGTCGAGGCCGGCGTCGTGTTTGTGTTAACGTCCTTGTAGGAGGCAAGCGTGGTCGTCAGGAATTGAAGGAGCTGCATTTGTGACTGAAGAACAAAAAGCCTCTTATTGCTAAATCCACCATTTCCCCTTCATATTTTTCCAATCATGGTTTGTTCTGAAGAATTTCAAGCTCATACTAAAACATGTTTTCACTAAAATAAATGCCCCCTCCCCTTCAACCCTCCCACCCTCTCCTACACCAGTCCATTCTCTCTGTGTTTCTGATTCTTTCTGTCACTCTTCTGTCCTCGTTGCCATGTTGGACCTAGGACAATGAATCTAAATATACCCACAAAAAGTTTTTTGTTCTTTCTTACAAATGTGCCAGTAGGGCAGTTGGTGTCCATTTGACAACCATAAAGAAAAGACTATGACAGGGACAGACTGGGGGCTAGCAGACATGAAGATGGGCTGAAGATCAGATGAAAGAATAGATCAAACCACCATGGAACAACTACACTGCTCTACGCAGAAACAAGTACTACATGAGTATTTCAAAGTCGGGGCAAAGTAGGATTTATAGTGTGACTGGTATAAATGGCTCAGGAGCGCATGTTTGTGCTAAATTAAACCAGATTGAGCTGAGTGAGCAGGATTTAGAATAAAATTGAATCTGGGAAGCCACTCTTTATTTTCCATCTTCATATTAACAAAGTTCAATTTCAATCTTGTCTGACTCCTGATGTGTAGGACAATAGGATGGCCAAACTTCATTTCAAGATCTGGGCCCAAATAAACAGATTCCTATAAATATAATGAAACATAGAAAATGTCAATTGTAAATATGGACGGGTCGTGGCTCCAGACATCTACTGTAGTTGGAAAAAAATTACAGTATATAAAACCTAAAGGTTTTTTTTTCTACATTTATTTTCCCACAGTCACTAGAGGGTGCCAGAGAGCCAGGGTTAATACAGTTCCCCTTAAAGGGCCGGTTGTAAATGGAAGACTGTATAGATAAGGGGTCCCCAACCCCTGGTCTGCGGACCAAAGGTCCAAAGGTCATTTAGTACTGGGCCGCAGTGGGACACAGTGGAAAAAATGTACTTAATTTTTACTAAATTTAAATTAATATCAATTTGCTTTCTTTATTTAAAGATAATCTGGTAATATTTTAAAATAATATGTCAAGACTGTGATACACACAAAATAGAGTCTAAAAGATGTTTATTTTGAAAATGTTATAATTCGTACTACTGCAGTAACGGCTGGTACTGGCTGACCAGTCCTTGGAACAAAAAAGTTTGGGGACCGCTGGTATAGATGTAACTACTCCATAACAGACTAATATATGTTTCTGCAATTGATTATTATTTATTCAAGTTAAAAATATTGTTCATTGCTGTGTAATAAAAAAACAACTTTTAATTTCGTAGGTTAAGAAACTGCTGCACGGACATTACTAAACACGTTTTGACCTCCCGCGGGCCACACAAAATGGCTTGGCGGGCCACATTTGGCCCCGGGCCTTGAGTTTGACACACAGACTTTAGAACACACCTGGAAAAACTATGGTATAGGTATTGAAAAAAGTATTAGTTCTGGAACCAGTATCAAAATGAAGGTATCCGTATTTGTACTACTATCAAATTCTTTTGATCGATACCCAGCCCTACCTGTCAAATAATAGTGAGCATAATTTTGGCCCCGGGCTAAAAGGTTTACCTAGCCTTTAGAGAAAAGAGACCATCCAGACTCACATTCACATCTACTTTAAAGTGAACATAAAAAAACAATGTCCATAAATGATGCTCCTAATTCAGAAGCCATGGGCCTCATTACATCTTCACCAGTGCCACAATTGGGCCGCGGGCCACACTTTAATCATCCCTCCTGTACTTACAGTACTGTGTCTGCCTTGCATGACACCTCAAATGGCACCCTGCCTCAGCCAGGACCCTGAGTCATCTGGCCTTTGAGTCTGCTATTGATTGTGTATGCCTGATGGCATAATCAAACGTACTACAATAGCACCGCAGTAAAACAGGAACTCCACCACGTTCGTACACACTCGACGTGTGTGTTCTCTCCAGCGTTTGACGTGCAGCAGCTTTAAAGGCGGCGGGGGTCACAGGGCCTAAGACGGAAGAGAATAAGAGAAACCACAACCACCACAGACCTGTCAAAAGGCTTGGACGCTTGTCCAACATTTAAACATCACAGCTCTGCTAGGAGACATTGAAAGGAAGCTGGAGTGGCGGGTTGTTAGCCCTAGCTTTTTGGGGTTTTGTTTTTTTTTTTTCTTTGTCTCCCAGGAGGTGGGCAGACGCACATTAGAGGAGAAAAGGGCTTTTTGTTTTGGTATTTGTTTCCCATTTGGGGAAAGTCTGACTCTGTGTGGAGAGGTTGAAACTCAACAGAGCTGAGAGTGTCACAAAAGCAAGAGCGTGACAAACAAGCAACACATTTGTGTGAAGAGAGGAAAAAACTACGATTGGGGTTTTTCAGGAGAAAAACACAAAAGCAGGGCTGTGAAAAACAACACGCCATGTTCTGTTGGATGATTAATATTCTCTATCTTATATATGCAAATGATGTTTATTCTCGATTAATCACGATTAATCAAAAGCTACCCCGTGATCAATCAATTAAATGTTAGTTGATTTGACAGCCCCAGTGTGTTGGATCAATTCAAATTTAAAATAAACAAGTCTCCCTGCTGGGATTTGTCCTAATTAATCAACTACACAGTGATTAATCACATTAAACATTTTAATCCTCGGACAGTTATATATTTTATACAACAAAGGTAAAAAATAGTTTTTTATCTGAACTGTATTTGATATTTCAAAGATTCTCCTCCTAGTGGTCGGTAACAAAGGTCCTTATTCTAAGTGGTATTGATCTGGCCTCAGATTTATCGGCGCCCCAGAGGCTGAAGGTACGACCTGTGACACTGAAAGTCT
>NC_024317.1:18538771-18560394 GCF_000523025.1 Cynoglossus semilaevis
TCCTCACTGACCATCGTAAACTTTTAGAGCCTCGTTGGCAGGATTCCGGGTCATTCTGCCCAACTGGGATCACCTGATCACTGATTTAAGGACGTGCGATTAATCGGTTGCTCCTCGGTCATAAATTGAAGTTGTTAAACGACTGGTTCGTGAGGAAATTCTGTGACCGGTTTTACATGTAGTAGAGCAGGAACTTAAACACAGATGCTCACACAACCGATCAATGTGTTCATACGATATACATGTTTGGACGAAAAGGCAGCGGCGGAGCCCACAAGCTCAGGTTTGAATATACGCACGGGCTATTTAAAGAAGCAGAGGAACGTGTGACCACGTGAGGACTGTGATTTTTTAATTATTATAAAGTCTGGTTCCACTCAAACGTTCTCATCCACTCGCCTGGTATTTACTTCTTTGTGCATTTATTTACAGCTCAGACACACATGCCACATGGAGAGTTGATTAAAGTGTGTTTAAATATTTGTACTCATGATGAGGATTCACCTCTCCACCACCGCACCGTCTCTGATGAGTGGAGAGTGCGGTGCTGTTGAGTAGGGAGAAGATGGGCATCAACTGTCATGTAAACACATGTGGTTCAGCCCCGGTTCATGTGAGGAGAGGTTCAGTGTGACTGGGCTGCTGTTGTACTGTTAATGACAAACGGCGATAGTTTCCATCGCGTACAGCAGGAGCCACAAACTGCCGGTGATGTCACAGCTTATGTTCTGACTTGTCTCCAAAACAGCAACATTGGTGAGAAACATCTCTCCAACACTAAAAGTCTTCATCAATGCTTCTCACATTTTTTTTTTACCCCGTGTACCATATTTGTCTCTGTGTGTACTAACAGAACTACAAACATCACACTCCATCCAGCAGCACAGGCCTACACTGTTGAATCATGTTTACATGAGTAGACCATTAGACTCTTCATTAGCTAATGCACACACTGCAGCAGGAAGTAGCACGAAGTACTGCAAATATCACTGATATAATCCAAAGGGAGGGAGGGAGGGGGAGAGAGGGAGAGAGAGAGATAGAGAGAGATAACACCTTTAATTAGCAAACTAGTCCAAATGGGAATTTTCTCCGGGTACCACCAGAGGGCGCCCATGTGCACTCTCTCGTATTTTAAAAACGTAACATATTAAGTTATTTCTACTAAGAGGTGAGTATTTTTTAAAATAAAGAATATATACATATATATATATATCTATATATATATGAACTATAAATATTATAATATATAATATATAAATATATTATACCCATAAATATTAATAGCCACATAAACATATTGACCATTTAAATGATGACAGTATCGAATTGTATAGAATAGAGGGCTGTCTGTAGTCATACTACAGATTTAGGTAATAAAAGAAGGGACGCTATTAATGCTTAGTGCTATTATTATTATTATTGATAACATTGTTGTTTAATCTGTTGTGCCAGAGAGAGAAACACAAATGCACAACTCACACTTGCGGTACATTTACTTAACAATGAGAAGTGTTTCCTTCACAATTAAAATTAGTGATCTAATAATAATTATAACCTGCCTCAATTAATCAATAAAGCTTAAAATATATTCTAACATATATATGTCAAGTTTATTTTTGTACATTTGTATAAAATATTAAACGAATGAAAAGCTATAACCGTGACTTATAGACATCTGAGTCGTTACTTTCACTTGTACATTCTCGCCTAAAGGAAAAACACTGTGCAGTGTGTTGCCAAGATTTTCAAAAAGCCCGTAGGTGCGGTGTGAACAAACCAACATGTTGACAAGAGGCTGAGAATGAGAAAAATGGAACAGAGCAAGAAAAGAGAACTGACTTTGACTGTCGAGGCCTGGGAATGTAAATACGTGCGAGAACTGCTGCAGTGCTGTTAAAAGATAGGAACATAGCCTTGTCGTGTACACTTAATTCTATCACTTGATTAAAATGAAATGATGAATTCATTAATATTTATTTTATGTGCTAGAAAAACTGAGTTTAAAAAGTAAATAATAGAAGACCTTGGATCATATAATGCGTCTTGCTGCGTTTATCAACATTTATCAAGCGTCAAACTAAATATAACATGTTTTAATCGCTTTTCTTTTACACTCTATGTAATGGCAAAAACTGACCACTTGATGGCAGCATTGTCGTGCTAACTTGGTTAAAGAAAATTCCCAAAAGATCCCCATAAAATGTATTACCGGCAACTGGTGTACGAGAATTATTGTATTTATACAATAATTTGGCCCTTTAGTCGACTAAAAAAACGCTAAATAGACGATATTTTGACACTCAGTGAGTGTGTAGTTGTAATACGCAGGTCACAACTGTCTGATACATTTTTCTGAACCCTGGAGGCATCTGTTTTCATGTGAAGCTTCCACACAATTGTACTTAAAAAGAAAAAAGAAAAAAAAGAAGCAAGTATTTAAAACAGTCAAGGTGTAGGTTTTTACAAAAGCACATTGAAGCAAGAAACGTAAAAAAGACCAAATTATTGTGTATAATGGTACTTCATTATATAATATAGATTTTCAAAAATGAAAAGGTATATAAACGGAAAAAGTCAAAACACAGATGTTTGAGGAGTAAAGGGCATAATATACTAAACCTGGTAGGTAATAATATGTTTATTTGGTATACAGATTTGGCAGCTTTGAAAAAAGGAGATCCAAGACCCTTCTATTTTTTCCCCGCTATATCACAGTAATAAAATAGATGCGAAACCGATTCGCTATTGATTTTACAGAAAGTGCAGGAGTCGTTAACATCTGTGAATTTGGCAATGATACAGTTTACAGGGTATATGTGATGTAGGATTTTCCAATTTACGTCCTCAATTTGAGATCTCCAATAAAACTTGGAAACATTGGAGAATAACAATGGAGTCTGTTATTACACCTCCTATCTGCCAGTTCTACTCCATCCAGCGGAGCAGGTAGCTCTTTTGTAAACTTACTGTAACTGTACTGTACCTTACTGTAAGCTGAGCTAACTCAATAGTAGCACAGATGACACTGATGAATTCCAATGAACGGATGGAAGTAACATGGAAAACTGTGTACTGATGTGCTAATTAGATAGCATATTACCTGCTCCATCAAAGAGATAAAGGACATGTCTTTTCAAACCACTTAGGATAAAATCATGCTTTGTTTCAAATACGAATATTGCTATATTTCCAGAGAAGAGCCTTACGAGGAGAGAAAGTGTAGACAAAAGTCAACTTCCAAGATAGAAGGACTTGCTGAAGAAGTTTTCACAGTTTGGTTGCTAGTCTATTAGGTAAATAAAAGTACATCTCAAAAGAAAAGATAGACTTCTACAGACTTCTAAATGTGAGCTACAATGCTACTAGTGATGTCCATGTTCTTGCCTCTAAACAATGAGCATGATTGGCTGAATAGTCTGGTGCACCCATGGGATGCTACAGTCGGGGAGAAGAGAGAAAAGGAAAAAAATAAGGAAAACAAAAGAATAAGCAAAGGAAAAATGAGAGGCCATCGCCAAACATCTCACAAAAGTACAAGTAAATAAATAAAACAATTATCATTTACTCAGTGTCACGTCTAGGCTTGTTTAGTTGAACACAACACTGATATACTCACAGGAATTGAAGAAAGTTAGACACAATGATCAATTTAGAATTAGTTTTGCTACCACCTAGTGGAAACGTATTTACGTGTTCTGCAGTAAATAGATGATAGCAGAATTGGATGATAATTCCTGGCACATTTATTGTTAGGAATCACTACTGTGGACATTAAAAAAATCTGAGGACGTCTGAGACAAATATTTGTGACCAATATGCCAGAGAAGTTTTTTAAACCGGTGGTTCATGTACTACTTCTAACAAGAAAACTCATCACTCAGTGTCACGCTACAGTCTTCCTACGAGCTCTCAATTTAGTCTCTCTAAACCACAGACGTGTCACTGAATTGATGGATTTACAGCCCAGTATTCTTGTAAAAAAAACAAAGTTTGAAGAAATAAAACAAGGGAGTTTGAATATAAAAATATCCAAGAAAGGATTTCAAATGTTGGATGAAAATTAATTGACAGGACAATCAGAGGTGCTGGGCAACAACAAAGAGATTTCAAAGGCTACGAGATAGAAAGCCGTCAGTCATGTTGACAGTGGATCTAGACAACTGTATGAAACGATGAGGATGTTAGAAGAACTCACAAGTTAAAAGGTTCTAAGACAAATTCTACCAAACAGAAAAGTCATAACCTACATTTTTGCCAACGCCAAAAATAATAATAATTTCTTTAAATTCCAACAGTTTGTTATTCAGGTTTGGTTAAAAAAGTTTGATGTAATTTTAAAACTGACAGATATTATTATACAATTTGTCCAAACTGCTGGAGATGTGTTCTAATAACCTTTTAATAAAACTTAATAAATAAAACATATATATAAATAAATAATTATATTTATTATATATAATATATAATATATTTAATTTTGAAGACTACTAATTCGCTGCTGTCACGTCTTTGTTAGCATGTAATTGTAATGCACAAGTAATTCAAAAAGCTAGCCTAGCTAAGCTTCGCTAATTCTGCCTATGTTCTTTCTTTCGACCTCTCTTCTTCTTGACGAACTGCCAGCAGCTGGTAGTCTTTGGGTTACATTACTGCCACCTGCTGAATCTATTTTGTATTGATTTCCACCCAAACGATGATTCAATTAGTTTTCAAATGTAAGAATGGATGTGTGCTAGCTCCGCTGCTTCACTGATGAGCTGAGCAGCACTCATGTGCCGTCTCCCCCCTCTCTCACGGCTGGCTGTGACCTGACCATTAAGAAAGAAGCAGCAAAAACATCCACGGAGCTTTTCATGCTTAAAAAGTTTATATTACAACCACTCCAGTACACCCAAAGCACTCTGGGAGAAGTGTGGTTAACCTGTTTTGCTCTGCAAGCCGCGAGCGAAACTGCAACCAAGAGCAGATCAGACGTGCCTAGAAAACTGGGAAAACAGTGGTGTGATCTGCTGTTATCTGATTACTGTAATACAACAGGTACTGCGTTACCATACGCACACAAGGTCAGTGTGTGTGTGGTGGCAGAGAGGTCTGCGATATCCTTGGATATTTAAGAAAATGAGACGGTTTCAACGAGACAAGCAGATCAAGTTTGATCGTTGAGGTAGGAGCTGAATTTTCACTGTCAGCTCCACATCGCGAAGCAAAAACAAACATGTGGAGTTGTCATGAATGGGCTGCTAATTATGCTCTTCAATTAATTCTCTCCCCTTAAAAATCCCTTCATTCTCCCTCTGGTTGTTGATCACTTTGTTGGAGGAGTCACATGACGTGTCACATGTCCTCCTGTCTCTGCGGAGAAATGGCAGAATAAAATGCTTTCCTTTAGCAAGTCAAGCTAAAAGACAGATGACAGGCGATAGCTTCCAACACAATGTCTTTCAATGATTTGCCAACTCTCTGTCTACTCTTTAACTTACATTTGGCTTACACATCCGCTTCAACATGATCAACGTCATGACGAGTTGTTTTAAAAGCAGCCGTTCATTACAGATCATTACCTGTAATTTGACTTAATCCCGACTTAATCCCTAACCCTAACCCTGTGAATGCTCGCAGTTAGCGGCTTCAATGGGGCACCGGTGAATGGCTTTTAAACTGAAGGCTAATTGGACAAATGACAAAAGAAAAAAAAGATTGCATTTGAAGCTATCATATTTACAAGGGCTGTCAAAAAATCAGATTAATTAATTTAACATTTTTCTTGATATGACAAAAAAATAATAATTCTACCCAAGTGTTAATATGTATAATAAGGTTTTAATCCAATTTGTTATCTTTATGTTATGCTAATATGTTATATCTTTAATTTTTTGTTTTCTTTTTTTGTTATAACAATGTCAAATGTTTTTCTAAAACTGTAAAAAAATCAAACAATATATATATATATATATATATATATATATATATAAATATATATATATATTTTTTTTGCCTACTTTTTAGTTACCTTACATTACATATTCCTTGGACATTTTGAGGTAGTTACCAGAGTATTTTTTTTTCTTATTTGGCCAAGTCCAATTATTTCCCCCCAGGATTTTAAGAACAACCGTCTTTGTCCAATGAAATTACAGACCTCTGTGTGCTCGAGGTGAGGCTTTGAGTCAGTCCAGTCTCACAACAATCAAGTCCAATTCAACACAATCCAGTTGCAGTTAATGCTCACTCTCAGACCTTCACAGAGACTGGCCTGTTTGGCTGCCCTGTGGTGGAAGTTTGAAGCTTGATGAGTGATGTCAAAGTCCAACAAAGCTCGCTCCACAGAGTGAGAAGTTAAAAGCCAGATTTTCAGCCGGTGATGAATTCCTATTCAGCCCACGCTTTTTTGCAGGTTAAGAGTTGACAGCAAATGGACTTTTGAGCAGTGTTTGGGAATAATGGCAAAATAGTGGTCAAAACATCAATATACTCTCATATACCTGTAACTGATCGGAGGAGGTTTGTGAGAAAGTTTCAGTTCTCTTTGGTGCACTTAATAGTCCATTTTAACTTCCCCAATTTTAAGGGATTTGCACCAGGGTCCATTTGCAATCAACATGAGACCCATTTTCAGCAGACCAGAGTCCACTTGTTTGGTCTGTGACTACATTTGGATCAGCCTTCATACTTGATCAAACAAAGCTGACTAGCTGAGAAATGAGCTCTGATGAGAAGATAACCTCTTGACCTTCAACCAAAAAAGCTAATTTTTAAAATCATTTGATCATTTGTAGTACTAGTTACTGAAAAAGTATACAAAATTCAACATCGATCTCCAGTTAAAGAAAACAGTGACACCATGTTGTTTTGATGTTTTCAAACCTATGGTACGTGACGATCACTGATAAGTCAGGGGTTGGAGCACTGCATGTGGCTCAGGAGCCACAGGTTGCAGTCCCACATTCTAGACTGTTCTATTAAGGCTAATGGAGACAAAAAATATGATCTATTTTAGGTAAGTAGCTTTTTAAAATAACACTTTTTCACATAAAATATTACATCAGCCCATGTACCATATAAGCTACAAGGTGGAACAGGTCACTAAGTCATAGGATTTGGAGTTTGCGCATGTACTCCATTTGTTTGCACCGATTTTCAAACATGTGGAATAAGAACGAAAAAACCTGTGGTGAACAGGTGCACCTTTCAGAGCTCGGTCATTGCAAAAGATTAAGAAATGAATGAATGCATCCTGTCATTTTCATTAATGTAATGAGAGGTCTGAAGCTGTGGCTGTGGATAAAACTCCCCTCATCATTCTGCAGCGTTTAATAGCAGTCAACACTGGAGCTGATTATTTTAGTTGACACACATTAACTGTTTTTATGAGTGGTTTAAGTAAAAAAATAAAATTCCATTCAGTATCGACAGATGAGTGTTTTGAAAAAATGAACGATGGTCTGCACTTAAGATTCAGCAGTAAATACATGTGGATATTAGTGAAGGGCGATAATGGAATTTCTGATACGAAACAATACCGAGGCATGTCCGATATTCACTTTTTGCTGAAACACGCAAATTTTAATATTGATACCTATACTGCTATCAATACCCAATAAAACACATTGCCGATACTGCTCATTTTTTTAACACAATGTTAACTAAATAGTCTAATTGCTATCTTTAATGGACAAAGTTGTCTAACCGACGTGATCTGAACGTGACATGAACGGATCAGTTTAATTTTTCGTCATTGGAGGAAGTGACACGTGCATTTTTTTTCATTTATTAATTGGTATCGACACTTTGAGCGTAATCAATACTCGATTACTTATGTGGCAATCCATACCAATGTAGCGACACCTACCTCACTAAAGATATATGTAGATGTATGCGGAAATGTTAGGACGTGCAGAAGCCTGTGTAACTGTGCTCTTCCTGGAATGTTATATATTTGGCTTTGTGTTAGAAAATAACACTTCCTGTGACGTCCGCAAAAGAAACAAAGAAGGAAAGAAAGAAAGAGAGAGCAGAGAATTCAGAGTCGGAGGCATATAGGCCACAATGTACTTTGTTGAAGCAACACCTGCAATGCCGTATGCGTGCTGGGTGAAAGAAGTGTAAAGCTGAATATGTGGGTCATTTCATCTGAAAATGTGAGGGCCAGAAACATAATGTGGCAGAGCTGCAGGGGCGGAACCATCCAGACATTCTCACTCCCTCTTTCCTTCTCTCTCTTTCTTTTTCTCCCGGCTTGTTGTCTCTCACACATTTCAATCACAGAGAGACTCGGTCGACATGTGGATCAGTGTGAGCATTCTCAAGCCTCATAAATGGAAATAACTCATCTGTCATTCATCCGCCCTGCCTGGCGTTTCTCTTTCTTTTATTCCGAGGGGAGTGAACTCCATTTGGCTGGAGACCCGTGTGGTCTAATAGCTCTCGGTCCACGAGCCCGGCAGCTGCCGATTTGTTCATTTTTTCACCTTTTTGACATTTAAATCAGACAAAAAGCTTTTGTTTTTCCTGTCACTGCCGTTAAAAAAACAAAGTAATGAACCCTCTAATTGATTTTTCCGCTGAGAACGAAATTAGTTACCTCGTAGAAACAAAAGTGCTGTGTGAACAAAAGATTAAATTGCGCACAGTATTTTTTATTTTTTTTCTCTGCTCTCTGAAATTCTTTTATAGCTGTCTACAGGCAAACAGAGGACTTTAACCCTCGGTGTTTGTACTGGTACGCCTGACAGAATAGATGATCAGATACTTCTCTAGTCAGGTATAATGTAGCCTTAATGCCCAAAAGCTGAACCTTTGAAACAGGTCCTTTTATCTATGTAACATCCCAAATCCTCTTATAGCGAAAAAAAAAAAAGAAAATCAATTATCTCTTTTAAACCCAATGGCCTGCGTCCTTCCCCGGCTGCCAGACCCTATATGGTAATGTTGATAGTAAGGGATCGTATTATCGAAAGCTTAAGACGAGAGAGATTCCCCAAGCTGATTTTATTGAGTGTCGGTCCCTGGTGCTGTGAGTACTTGTGAGGGTTGGCTCTGCATCTTTATTCAGTGAACGGAGGAGCTAACTGACATGGCTAAAGGCCAGATGGAACTGTTATCTCACATCCCAGCAAAATGGAGGACGGGGAATATGTGGGTTTTTTTTCCCCTTTGTGATATGATAAGCTCCATCTTTGAGCTTTTCTATAGGAGAAATCTGTCAGGAAAAACACGTGCTACAGCCACAGACAGTGTGTGTGTGTGTGTGTGTGTAAGCGTCGCTTTAGAACAGCTGTTTGGAAGTCAGGGGTGTCGTGACACCCATACCAGTACTACTGCTAGGATCAGCCAGTGACGAACAATTCTTGACTGGACTGCAAAATATGAACTACAAATATGACAGTTCACGACCATACGTGGCAAGAATAGACATATTCAAGGTACTTCATGTAGTGTGCATTAGCTGAACCTTCCTAAACCCTGTCTTTATTAACATTTATAACTTGCTGCATGGTCACATGTCACTTTCCTACTTTTACTTACTGAAGATTGATGAGGACAGACAAGACAGCGCCAGGTTAGCACAAGCATTTTTTTTTCTTCCAGAAAAGAAAAGATAAAATTTGGTATTTAAGAGACAATTTCACCGGAGACTCGACAAATATGAAAATATGTGCTGTGCACAACGTTCCGGTGGGAATGTGAAGGCTCTTCGGGCCATTTGAGGTTTTTTTTTTTTTTAGGAGTTCGTAATAATAAAAAAAAAAAATCTGTCAAGACAGCAGCCTGAGAAACAGAGACAGAGACAAGCTTCTCAACCCGAAGACAATTCTGAGAATGTCAAGACGCCTGATATCACATAATGTCTACTCTGCAGGTTATTGAGGAGGGTTTGAGGCATAAAGGACAAAATTCACAGTGCATACAGAAATATGATGATGGTTTATAGGTGAACTATATAATCTGTCCTGTCTGTTAATGTGAGGGGGGGTAGGAGAGAGGAGAGGAGGAGAGGGGAGTGGCGAAGGGAGTAGAGGAAAGAAGAGGAGAGAAGAGGAAAGGAAAGAAGGGGAAACGAGAGGAGAGGAGAGGAGCTAAGGAGAGTGAATAAGCATAATAGGGGAGAGAAGAGAACTGAATAGGATATGAGTTGTAATGAGGGAGGAACAAATGTTTACGAAACATTTGATAATTCTCTCCAAAACCACAAAACTGTCTTTGACCAAGGCAAGAAAAAAAACATGAATCATTCACAAAAGACAACAACGAAACCCTGTGTTACTCGAACTGATGTGAAAAGTGCTCCTTAGTGAATCAGGACCAAAAAAAGAGAAGAACTCCCAGGAGTCTTGTACACATTGAATAATGCACACAGCCATGGAACGAGGACGACAGAGGCACTCTGTCTTCTTGTTATTTTTTTTTTATTTCTTCATCTAGCATGCAGCCAAGCAGGCCTTTGCTGTGACACCAAGACTGAAGATACGGCACATGTTGTCCTGCTGATTTTCCTACACGCTGCTCTTGTAATAATATTATTTCACATGAAGACGGAGTGCCTCTGTGTTTTGTTACACCGCCCTCATTCTGCATTATTCAATACAGGCTCCGGGGAGTTGTATTTAATTTTTAAATAACAATGATAATTGCAGTATGATACAATTTATGGCCTTTGCCAGGCATTCTGAAATATTCAGTAGGTGGTGAGAGAATGAGAGAGCGGTGGAGGTAAGAAGAAACGGGAGGTCACTGGCATAAGTGGAGTAATTGGCAACCGAGGGTGGGCGAAGGGGATGCTGTGTGTGTGTGTGGGGGGGGGTCTCTGGAGTCAGACCATTCAGGCCCTACAGGCCTCTGTTGGATTCTAGTTGGAGCCAAATTTATAGACCTTAGTCCTGAGCTGGGAGAGATTCACTAAGACACGGCATGAACAGGCTCCTGATAAGGATCACAGAAGGTCTGTCTGTCTTGCAGATATTACATGCTAATATCGTGCCGATAATATCAGCCAACTGATAATATTGGCTCGATAGTTAAAACCATAACGTTGTCCACTATAAAGAGGCCAAAATACATTTCTGTTCACATAAACCCCCACCATTGAACATCCAGATGTCTTGATCTATGCTTTGGCAAACACTGACATGAGCTGCAGCCACCACAATTACAGTAATTGACAACCATGTGTCTGGATAAAATTACCGTGCAGGTGAAATGATGGGATATTTTTTCATTTGCATAATGATTTTTCATTGTCTTGTATTCTCACATTAATCACACTCGTGTCACTCCGTATCCCAGATGTGACACCGGTATCACCACCAAAGGCACAGCATCACACTGGCATCGTATACAAATATGCATCGCAGTTAAATTCAGGGTCATTTCCGATGGCGAGACAAGAACCATCAAAACAGACGGTGTTCTTCAGCAATTAGACATGACATGCAGAGGGCACCTTTATGAGGAGGCTGCTGGAGCCATACAGCGAGAGAACAAAGATCACTTGATTTTAATAATTCATGTGATGAATTATGGAATATGCATAATCTCTTAATATACTGGATATTCATGCGCTCCCTCACCTCAGTCCTCTCTGCAGGTCCACATTACAGTGAGACGTGAAGTCTCAAATCAAAGCATCACATGCAGACATGACAATTGGACCATGAAACACAGACATCACGCTGATCGCTCCATGACTGGATAATACGTCGCCTTCGCTGTATCTGAGGTACGCAAACATGGACACTGACCCAAAAAACAGGGAATTTTCTATTAAAATATATACAGTTGGCCCAAAACTAGAATTAATAAGCTGTGGCATAATTACGATTATGTATTTTCTGGACTATAAGTCACTCTGGAGTAAAAGTCGCACAAGCCAAAAAGTGCATAATGAAGAAGAAATAAACATATATAAGTCGTTCCGAGAACGAACATGTACATTTTCAGTGGCATTCCGAGAATGAACATGTACATTTTCAGTGGCACAGGAGTAGCAGATACTGGTACACAAGCCTAGAGTGCCCTCTAGCAGTCGTCAGTGCAAAAATAACAAATGTGAATTTATATATTTATATATATGCACTCTAGGCTTGTGTACCAGTGCAAAAATAACCAATGTGAATTTATATATTTATATATATGTATATGTATATAAGTTTTACCTGAGTATAAGTCGCAAACCCAGCCAAAGGCAGTGTGACTTATAGTATAGATAGTCAGGAAAATACAAATCTGATTAATCAACAACATCAACTAAATCGATATTTTTTGTATATTGCCAAACAGAAAGACAGACAGCAGCAAGTATTTCTGTGACTAATCCAAATGATGCATGTATTAATAAGGAAAAATAGTCAAAAGTCTAAGTCTAAAGCATCATAGAGCTGGTGGATTTTTGTCATGATTGTGCTTCTTGACCTTGGCATGTAGAACGTATCAAGAATCACTTTCAAAACTTCAATGAAGTCTTTGACCTCAACAACATTATTTGGTCTAGTAATTCATTTCATAACTATGTCAGGCAGTTTTTGACAACTCAATCAGTTATCAGAAATCAGTTAGCTTCAGTAAGCAGTTAGCTAAAAAAAACAATGCAAGTTGTGATTTTTTTTTTTACATATATGTATCCGATGAATGAATACGCGTATATGTGCACACAAGTTGTGTGATAGTGAAATTGCTGGCTTTTTAGAAATATTCTGATCCTAAATTGCTGAATATGCTGTGCCTAAAATTAGTCCTCAAACTTATTACGGTCTTATTCATTTTTTTTGTACTACAGTCTATTTTGTCAATGTCTTGGACTGTGTGAATGTGCATATGGCTGTGCGGGTGTCTGCACATGTGAGTGTGCGTGTTTCAGAACTAGAGCAAACTAGGAGTGTGTGTGCAGCAGTGGGGCCAGTGAAGAGACCACCTTTGGGAGCTGCAGTCTCCCTGATGGATGGCTTACCTGCAGTACAGCGTGCACCCCCATGTGATACCACCAACCCAGCTGCTTCTCACCCGCGTTCCACCGAGCTGTGGGACATAAAAACCACTTTCAGCTGTAGAACCTGGGACTGCTGTGAATTTAAGGTGGGATAAAGAAGGTCTTTACTGCAGAGCAGGTGGACAAAATGAGACATGCTGTAATTTACATTCGCCCAATAATTTGACGACTAATGGCTAGGGATGTCCGATATTAACTTTTTGCCGATATTTAATATTGTCCAAACACTTAATTTGCGATTCTGATACCAACAAATACCGATATAGTGCGGCAGTGGTGGAAATTAAGTGTTGCCTGCTCACTAAGGTCATGGGTTTAAACAGTGATTCTTAATTATTTTCTGCCACCCCTAGTGGACAGAATTAAAGTACTATTGAACGCCTGGTAATATTTTTATTTTTATTTATCTGTACACACCACTGTAAGAGTTGCTGGCACCATTCTGCATACAATCCCCTGATAGCAATATAGATTATTAAAATGAGCTGCTCTGCTGCCATCTAGTGACTTATTTATCATTCAAAATGTTCTGTGTTCATGTGTTATGAAGTTAACAGTTACGGGTATGGGAGCGGGAGTGAGGTGGCGTGGTGAGATCGCGTGTGTATGAGGAAGAGAGAGTGCGGAGTATGAGGAAGACAGAGTGCGGAGAGTGTGAGGAGGAAAATGCATTTTGCGAGGCTGGGTTGAGATATGAATATCCTACAGATATTACGAAATATGCTAATATCGGAGATTCCTAGTAATGACTTTTGTCATTGAAACATAAGTGACACTTAAAATAATAATAATTGTCATACATATATAATATATTCACCATCAGGCATTAGACCACCATAATTTAAAAATGAACAGTTAGAGATTTCAACATTTTTTAATGTTGAAATCCGTGCGTGTAACTTTTGAAGTTCACTGTTGAACACTAAAAAACTGTCATGTTGATGGCTTTCATTCAAAGCAGTGACTTCAATGATGGAATGAGTCACACAGACCAGATGGAAGTTTTTAAATATTACCTCCACATCAAACAGGACAGTATCCTGGTGAAAAGTTCAATTTGTAGGTTAATCTACCATACTGTAGTCGAAGCTCCCGCTCCGTCAGTAAAGTGCCTGACACTTGACCGGCTTACACAGCATTTTACTGTTAAGTCGAAAATGCAACTCAGCAGGATATCAAAACCTGAAGAGCTGTTCAGTCACTAAAACAAGAGCAGTTGCAAAAAAAAAAAAAAGAAAAAAAAAGTCATCTTTTTATATAATAAATATACCGAAATAGTGATAAGGTGCTGATTTTGATTCCTCAGCATCTGTCTAAAATGATGTGTGCTGTAACTGGTCTGTTGACCTCTCTGTGAACTCTGCTCCCAGCACACATAGAATATGGCAAACATCCGGAAAAAACACAAAAACACACATGATAAAACAATACCACCCTTGACCATCCATCCATGGATGAATTGCTCACTGTCTCTTACAAACTAATAAAAAAGACATACATACATACCACAACTGACAACTGACCTAGGAACAAGAGTTTGACGTACAGTAGGCGCCAAACTCCCGACACCTTTATGTCATGCAGGTACAGTATATACCTGTCTATGTAACATGGCTCTTTGACCCACTCCACAGAGCAACAGACAGACCTGGGGCAATAATCAATATATCCATTGATCACTCGATAATTTTGCCAGCCTCTTGTTTTCCTTGTATTTCGCCCCCAAACAGACTGAATGACTACAGAGTGCAGATACACGGAGAAGCCAGTGCACTGAACTTGTTGTGCACTGAAAGTTATGGCACCATACAAAGGTAACACAACAAACTCACATGGTCACTGAAAACAAAACCAGACAAAAAAAAAACGCCACCTTAAGATGCAGAGCCTTCATCACGACATTCAATATGCACTAAAGCGTTAAACAACTCTGGGTCTCTCTCCTTTTTTAAGCTTTTCTAGCCATCTGATGCCACCTGCAGTAAATAAATAATAGTTTTTCAGACTACAAAACCAATAATTTCAACTACGTGAATTTACTACAAGCGCACTGACCACTTCTGCCACCTTGTGGTTCCTCCTGTCAATTGTGATTTAACTGCTCGTGTTTACGCTTTAGCACACCCAGAAACAGGCAAGACCAAAATGCAGCACTAGAGAGACATGGATCTGGTGCAGGAAGTTTATTTAAACAGTCCAAACTAAAATTCATTTACCAGAGATTGGACCAGGCAGGCAAACTTAATGTGGATTTTTTTTTAATCACTCAGTCATTTTGTGAAAAAGAGAGTGAAATTGTGCACACCCATTTTATATGCTAACATACTGTATTTCATGAAGATTAATATTTTTGCATTATTATTATTATTATTATCACTGAAGAAGATACAATGCATAATCTTTCTGTCTCACTCCGCGTTGGTTGGTTACATTTCTGTAATAAGTGTTATGTTGAAGTGAGAAGCGACACACACCACATTTTCCACACCCACAGAGGATGAGTGACTACATGATTGTGACATTATTTATTCCACTATTTAATGCTCATCCACTTTGGCCCAATCTACCGCCGACTGTTCAGATTTATTTAGGCAGCATGTGGTACAAATTGTTCAACATTAGTCTCTGTTAAAAATAAATCTAGAATTATTTGTTGTGGTTTTTCACTAAACCCAAAACGGAGTGTGCACAGAACCATGACTATTGTAGATAATTACTTTCCTACTATAAAATCTTTTTTTTAAAGCTTTACTCTCCATGTGGCACAACTGCTGTTCTATCTCATCTCATCCTTTATTTCTGTGTTGCTGCTATGGCTGTTGTGTAAATCACATCAATCCAAAGAAATTAGATTTAGAATGATCTGAACTTTTCATTTTCTACAAAATACAACGTTGGAAACAAAACCTTTTTTCACACATGATTTTATATATTGTTATTTTACTTTACTGACGATGTTAGTTAATGTGTAAGGTCACGTATATTTATAGACCATTCAATTGTATATTGTGGAGGACTGGTTTAGTGATTTGATTAGTTGTTGGTTAGAATTCACACACATGCATTGGGTGTGTTGAGCAACGCCCCCCCCCACCCACACCCCTCACCTTCCATCCCTAGATTATCAAAAAAAACAAACAATTAAGAATCAGTACATTTTTCTCATTAGGCACAAATAAAAAAAAATGAATCGGAATTTAATTAATTTGACCTGTTGCCTGCTTCGCCTTCTGTGACCTCCAACGGGGTCTAGCCCCCCACTTTGAGAACCAATATATCAACCCCCGTGATAAGAACGTATAATTGTATCTGTACCAACCACTGTATGAGTTGCTGCCACCTAGTGACTGGAGGCTTGTTAACATTCAAGCATTACAGCAGTGATACACTGATGTCCAGCGTGCCATATTCCATTGGAAGGCAACTCACCACGGCCCCCCAGAGGGGCCCGCCCCACTATTTGAGAAGAACTGCACTCGACTAACCTGCAGCTGAGTCACATATGGCTAAAAATCAGATGAGAAATTTTGTTATGCTGCTGCTTTCTCTACCTTATCCTTGCTCATCTGTCTCAGAGAACCTGCAAATAAATCTGCATGATATTGCAATTTCCCAGTGATCTTGCTTGTAGCTTTAAGACCATTAAGAATCATTAAATATTTATCACGAAAGTCTTGCGACGTCAAATATACTTTATTAAACCGCCTGCAGTAAATGACTGTTCCAGCCTGGAACGGTATTCAGATGTGACGTGACGTTACACTCACTCCTGCAGAAGTGCACACTGACAAGTGTGGGTTTTTGCAACCTTCCAATCGTTTTATAGCACATTAAATGAACGCATGGCTGACGAGACATAAAGTCTCCTCTTCCATCATCAATATGCTGCAGAGAGCTCGGTGTCACGCGGCACTGGTCAGTTTACGGCCACATTTTATGCGATGCCACGCCTCAGCCATTCTTGAAGGATTCACAAATTTCTGCACTAGAGATGAGACAAATATGGAGACTTTGGATAAATGTGCTGGATGTGCTGACACCTATCATCTGTACAGAGTGTATGTTCCAATAAAGCGATTTGAAAAATAGCCGTTATTAAACAAATGACAGTATATTATTTACTTTGTGCACAAGGATATAAAAGCATGTTTGTAACTACGCCTGTTGAGAAGAATAACCTCTCATTAAAAAAAAAAAAACATTATTTAATAATGTTGATGCATAAATGTTTGTGTACTCTAAGTTGTGGATATGTTTAAAAAGGACTGAATGGTTTGTTTAGAGCAGGGTTGTCAAAGATACAGCCCGCGGGCCACAACTACTTTAAACTAAACAACATTTAATCTGTCAGGTTAATGCATCTAATGTGAGAATATAAATACAACACGAAGCTACAATGTTGAAGCCACCGCTGCGTCACGGAGGGCTTCAACCTCCAGCTCTGGGAGCTTCATCCTTCTGCCATGTGTGAAAAAAAAAGAAAAGAAAAAAGCCTCAGATTGTACTGAATCTAATGAGCGACTCAGACTATTATTATCAGGTAGAGTTTCTGCTGCAAGGTTGAGTCGTGTCAAAAAGTTAGTTTGATCTTCTGTAACAGTCACATTTCTCTTCCTGTGTTTGACAGATGCCTCCAAAAATAAAGTTACTTTTCCATTCTTCATTAAGATATTTCTCCCCGAGGTGGCACCTACTGTATATCCATCCCTCGTCCAAATTAAATCATGTTCTTGGGTCAACATTATATATTGGAGTAAATGGGAACACCGTCATTAAGTGATTGAAATCCAGATTGTAGAACCAGATTTTTGTTTATTTTGAAGAATTATCTAAAATAAATGTTGTTTTCTGACCACAACTCAAAAAAATTAATGATCCTTATTGTCCACTAAGCTCCAAAAAAATGCCAACAATTAAAGGTAATACTGCAGACAGGTAGCTGTATATACTGTGAAACAGCACTGATTCACAACATTTTGTGTTTTTTTTTTCACCTTTAGGAAAGGTTATATCTGTACACCAAGTAAAGAAAAATGAAATATTTGTGTTGTGTTCTGGCCCAGTGGCTTAGACTTGTTTATCAGCATAATTAAATCAGATTTATATAAGCAAAATATAAAAATAAAACTGAGGTTTTAACAACACCAAAGTTTAACTTTTTAGCTTATGCTGACTTCTAAATATACATATTTTGTTAAGGCTAAGAAACAGACTCTGTCTGAGGAAACATCGCTGTGCATTTATTTTCTGTATTAAGGTAAAATAAGGAGCCAAGACGAGACGAAGGTGATGCAATGGCATTCATTAAAATCACTGATCCAAAAAGAATTAGGCACAGCATGAAGCCTCCAGTATTAGAAAAGAGCTCAGTGATCCAAGGTGCTGTAGCATCAGGAGGAAGACGCAAACAATATTTCCACTCATGAATCACTCTTTTATTTAACCTTGACTTGGTATTTGGTTGAGCACTAAAAACAGAGGCAGATTAAAGAATGACACTATTATCCCCTGTCTGTGGCTAATCTGCCTGGAGTCCAGCAAATTGCACTTTTGTCTCAGATTAAAGCAAGGCAACATGCATGGTATGTTGTTTTTTTTTTTGTGTATGTTTTTTTATGGTTTAAGTATCTGTGCCTGATGAGACTGTATACTTAATATTAAATATGTATTTTTATTATTATTATTATTACTATTCCATCCATTTTCATCCGCTTATAGGTTACCAGGTCACGAGGGCAGCAGTTTTCGAACCTTTCTGTCGGTGGTCAGTCCACTGGAAGGTACCAACCGCCCTAACTGGGATTTGAACTTGCCCAGGAGGTGAACCCCGGGGTTAGACACCTATTATTAGTAATTATTATTAATAATAATAATGATAATAACATACTTTATTATTGTTATTAATCATTATTATTAATAATAACAATCATTATAACAATTCTAATAAAATACTTTATTATTATCATCTATTATTGATTATTATTAATAATAATACTATTAATATTAATGATGATAGCAATGCTTTATTATTATTATTATTATTATGAGAGATACTACAACATTTCCACTGTCACTGCCACATATCCTGTGTTTCCCACTTGTGTTTTCCCGCTGCTCTCTCCGTGAGGTTGATGACCTTGGAATATGTGCGTCTTCTTCACTGTCTGATCAGAGTAATCAGAGAAATCATTATTAATTGGATCAGTAGATCCTCTGCTCCTACTCGCCGCCATTCATCACATCAAGGCTTAATTGGATTGCTAATTGATGTGTAGAAACCCATGTAATTGCACTAAAAGGCATTTTCTGCTAGTCTGCCATTTGGCAGCGGAGAACGTCCAAGCTGTTAGACATACAGCTCATCCAACAATGTCACACGGGCGAACGTGACGTGACGTACAGTGGGATGATGGACCTGCGTGCACACACACACACACACTCATACAGCGATCCATCTTGCTGTACGCAGCGCCACCCTCTGACACTCGTTAATACGTGGTGGGTTGTGCAGCGTGAGGACTATACCGGTTAACTGTTGGCATGCAGTTTAAATTAACATGCTCAATCAACCACGTAATGGAACCGCGCTATTCAGAGCCGAGGTATACGTAGGCAGCCAAAGAAAACAGAAAAACAATCCCAATTAGGAAAATGTCCACCTTGTCTCATGAATACCATGTTTTTACGGTTGCGCTGAAGGCCCTAGTCCTC
Source organism: Cynoglossus semilaevis (assembly GCF_000523025.1). Taxonomy (NCBI): domain Eukaryota; kingdom Metazoa; phylum Chordata; class Actinopteri; order Pleuronectiformes; family Cynoglossidae; genus Cynoglossus; species Cynoglossus semilaevis. The sequence goes on from NC_024317.1 coordinate 18,558,468, forward strand.
CTACTTTGGCATTTTCCAAAGTAATACACAGACAGAATATTAGCTTGAGGTCCCTGCGAGAGTTTAAATGTAGAGAAAACAATAGAGACACAAGGGCAGAGGGCAGTGGGAGATAAAAATCAAAGAATGGAGGCAGACTCTCGTGATGAGACTGCTCAGACGTTACCCTAAATGTCAACATAGGCTTCCATCACCTAAATCAGATTATCAAATATTTGCTGTAGACTCCAACTCCGTGAGTCAGTTCTCCCCGAGTCACTTCTTGTCAGTGTCAGACTTAACAAGGCAAGCAAACTGCACAGAGCCACTGGCCTGTCAGGTGCAGCATATCGACACCTCATGGGGCAAAAAAGTCAATCTGTGCTGACAAATGCTCACCGCTGCAGTGGTCCGAGCCGGCTGAACCCCAGGCAACCGAAATGGGAGAAAGAAAATAAAGACTCCCTTAGTCTGCAGAAGGAAAATTAGAGCAAAGTGTCCACCAAATCCTCAAACTGTCTGTATGCAGAAATACGAGAAGGTGACTTTTCTTGGATGTTTTCTGTCACTGCAGTTTCTGGCGGTACTTATTTTTGCCACAGATGGCAGAAATAGGAATTCCTGACTCCTTGGACTCCTGGGAGTTCACTATCTCTAAAGTAAAATATAATATAGTAAGAAAGTATTCAGGTTAATCACACTTCACACAGGGACCTTTGTATCTGAGATTCTTGCAAATATTAAAGTACAAAACACAAAAACGTTAACACAAAAACACCAGGGATTATAAAGTGCTGTTTGGTAATTTGATTTTTTGATTCTGGTTCAACCTGATTAGATGTCAAGTGGGCCGGACCAGTACAATCAGAACATAATTAACTAAGAATAACAATAAGTCCATGGTTTACATCTTTGTTTACATGCAAAAGTATTTTTGATATTTATTATTATTATTATATATTTAATGAAATACAATTTCAAAAAATATCCTGTATGTATTTTTTTTAATTTTCAAAATTCTTTAAGGGGCCAGATTGAACACCCTAGTGGGCCAGTTTTAGCCCACGAACCGTATGTTTGACACCCCTGGCCTACGATGTAGTTTGACGCTGCAATAGATCAAACCAGGAAATTTAGAGGAGTCGGCCTAAAATGTCTCAAACATGCTGAGAAATCTGCAAACATTCGATGGCTTGAAGCAAACTTACTAAAAAACAAGACCAAAGTCGCGTATAATGGACTTGGAAACAGATTGTAGACAACATTTTTATCATTAATGTAATTTCTAGAATAGTCCCCTGCTGTTTTGACAGTGTCACTGTCTCCAAAACCGACACCCCAGCAGGTCTCTCCACCCTCTCATAGACTCTTTTCATTCTCAGAGCTTTCCTTCTGTCAGTCATCAACATTCATCCATGAACTCCACTCGGCCTCCGCCGCCTGCTGCACCTCTTGTTCTGCATTGTGCATCATTTCACATGGTCATCCATGACCATCATCCACTTTGCAGCTCCAACTTTCTTCAAGCATCACTTAAGTCTACGCTTAGTACGTGTGCTGACCTTCAGTGATAGTTTGATGAAAAGGGAAGGTTCGATGTCTAACACATTCAGTTTCAAAGTATTGTAGGACAGTAATACCACATAGCTATTGGAACTTTGCAGTGAGAGCTTCTGGTAGCAAATTTCTTTAACATACACCTGGGATAAATCAGCGCACATACTGATCATACAAGGTTGCACACCAGACTGTATCTCTTCTGTAATCCTCTTCCTGTCTCTTGTCTTCGTACCATCCTTAGCCCATTTATTGTGACGGTCGTACACAGCATCTCGTTAAACCTACCGCATTCACCAAAAAGCTAATCACGCGGCCCTCTCCGAGCCTTTGATCCCAACACTGGGGACAGCTTCCTACTCTTTGAAGGTGGATGTGAGGGAAAAAAAAA
>NC_024317.1:18563022-18589216 GCF_000523025.1 Cynoglossus semilaevis
AAAAAAAAATATATATATATATATATATATATTACCCAAAATTGTGAGGTTTTTTTTTTGGGGTGTGCAACTCATTTCTGCTCACCACAGGTTTTTTGGGGAATGGATGTGTAGGCTGGGGGGAGGGGAGTGCCTCCGCAGTTATACCCCCTACTTGGCAGCAGTGGAAGCTTTGAAGATGACAGCTAATCTTGAGCAGCATTGGGACAATTATACGGTGTCAGAGGTCAAGACTCAAAGCTTTGGCTGAACATCTTGACCTTTCAGCGCAAACATTGCTTCCAAGAATTTTCTGACTTGCATCACTGGGTGCAACTTTCATATGCAGCACTTTTAAGCCACTGTCCTTCAACGACCTCACAGCTCGTGTCTGGGAGATTACACGACAGGAGGTTATTCCTGTGATTATTACGGCATTCTTGGATTAAACAAAAAAAATATCAATGAGGAAATACTCATTCATTTAGCACAAACGTCCATTGTGTCCTGTATGTAAAATCATGTTTATGTCTGCAGGCTGAACACGTTAGCATGTGATGCGCAACACAGAGTCTTCCTGTACGTCTGCAGCATTGTATTGTATTGGAAAAGTATTGAATTCACTTGGCATCTTTTTTGATATTCCTCTTGTCATGCAAATGCTACACTCCCCCAGGTGCAGTGAACGGCACAAAGCAGGATAAAAAGGAATAGAAGTTTTTTTTTTTCCCTTCTGTATTTTCAAAGGCTCATTGTCGGCAGCACAAAAGGCTCGAGCTGCGTCATTTACAAATCAGTTAAGCGTTGAGGGAAATATACCAGTGGATGACATTGAAGTTAAAAGAGTACAGTGACTTGGCCACAGTGCTCTGCAAATCACATCCGAGTAGTTGCACTGTGCATGAATTGAGGAGTCACTCCCTACACACACACACACACACACACACAAATAGTTCAAAGGCAGACGCCTCCGAGGAGCCACTGCTGTGAAAGGAATCGTCTTCATCATTCGGCTACAATGAGGAAATACAAGCCATGTTTTTTTTTTTTTTTTACTAGTGCATTGATTCTGTCTGTAAGACAGTGTTTTATCCTCCATCAAATCACAGTTCTGCCAACAACGTCCTTCTCAAATGACGGCACTAACAATGTGTCTGTGTGGTCTGTCTGATGCGAAATCAAAGCAGATTCAATTCAATGCGCCGGCTGACAAAAGTGAGTGTGTTGTTTTAGGACTGCTTACAACCGCACGTGTACGTTCACAATGCTGCCCTGGTGCCGTGGGTTTTTTCCGACGGTGAAAAAAAGTTTGTTTTTTTGGTGCAGAGTTTGAATGTGCTAAGATAAAAAAGAAACTAATCCGGCGTGTCATTGTCCTCATTCTGCACTGGTGCCACAGTTCTCTGTACAAACCTTCACCTCGTGGGCTTACGCTCTTTTCCTTTTCTTCCAATAACAAGATTTCTGTAGAACGCATTACATTGTTTGTTGCATAGCTGGGTGAATGAATTCCACTGCGAGTTACTGCAGTCACGGGGTTATGGTGCAATATTCATCAGCACACCAAGAGAAATAAAGGAATTGTTCCTTTGACGCCGTGTGTTATTGTTTCCCTTTAATATTTTAGTTATTGTGTGGCACGCTGCCGCGCGGTTGCGTAATGTTTCAAACTCCTCTTTCTACCCCGGCACAGTAAGTCAACTGTAGCGGCAGTCATGGTAATAATGATAGCACATAATTAGGGTCTCATATCCCTTAGCTCCTTCCATAATTGCAGTCTCCAAACCAGAAATCTCAATTTGCATGTTTCTCAATACGAGAGAAACTCATTAATCGTAGACAATTAAGGATTAGGAGTGTGCAAAGCTTAACTGTAATGACGGCGCTCGAACTGAATAGGCCCCTCTGTACGAAGCAGAAAAAACATTGTCATCAGCGCCACCTCTTTATAGTTGTGTCTGTGCGCAGATGTAAAGTGGAGCCTCTTCATGCGTTCTCCTGTGTAGAGCTTTATTTTATTTATTTATTTTTTCCCTTCGCAATCCAGTCTCACATTTACTACTTGTTTTGTGGAAAATATTTATATTTAGATTATGGACGGCTGTACGCTGGCAGGACAAACAGCATGTGAAATGACCATACATAGGCTGAGCATCCACGTGTGGATACCAAATGAAGTAGCGAGGGTCGCAGTTCCCTAAAGATGGATGTGGTCCGTACCAAACAGCATCCCGCAGGAGAAAACATTTATTATCCTGAAATTTTCTTTCACATCATTTCTCAAATTAAATAAGTAGGCTGCTGCTGCTGCTGCAACGCTGGCTATAGAGTAAAATGGGTGAAAGATTAATCAGGGAAAACTCCATTACCAGGACAGGAATTAATAAAGAGGAAGTTATGACGTGATGAATGGATAAATGAAACGTGGACAAAGAGGGCGAAAGCTTTATGGGGAAAAAATGTAAATGTGAGTCCAAATTTACCCTGACAGGAATAGTCGGAATATCTGTGGTCCTAGGACAACAGTATTTACAGTTGTCTCCAGGTGAACCGATTTGTAAATATACAGTAAGGACGCTAAAGACGACACGTCCTACATACTTAAATACTGCAGTGATATTACAGATTATGATCAACCTGTAGTATCACGGGAAAAAACACATTTTTACATCTAATCCAAAGTGGAAGAACAAAGTTGTATTATGGTGTTTTGTTAGCAAAAAGCTAAAAATCTAATGTGACGCTACAGTGACTGCTAACTTCATTTCTGTTATAACCCGTGACACCCTACGATGAAGGGAAAATGTTTCTTTCTGTCTTCAAGGGAACCTGTGAGTAAAACTTCAACTTTCCTACCAGTCATGGAGTTAATGTTTGCGGGGGGGGAAAAAAGAAAAAAAAATCGATGCAAGAACAGAAAGGCAAAGAAAACTCTTTTTTTTATTTGCTTTCTGTACATTGCTTGATTCAAACGCAAAAAAAAATATGCACAGTTAACCTTCCAGACTCCAAAGATCCAAATTCAGACTCTACAGATGGAGACGTCAGCAGCATCTGTCAGGTGTTTTTGATGACCTCCCATCAGAAAAGAGCCCTCTTTGTTGTATTTCTTTTTTTTACTGCGAGGTCTCAGAAGAACGCAGGAGCTAAAACTGCATCATAAAAACCCTCTGACAAATGCAAAACAAATGTTTTAATCCTGTTTGCCCCACATACACCGCTCTGCTTGCATCACTGTAGAACAAATACCTCCGAATACCGCCCCCCCGCCCCACGGCTGACATTTGTTTTCATCACGTTGCCGAGTCGAGACGTGAAGCTAACATTTTGTGTACACTAGTCCAACATGGGAGACACAGACAAGGATTAGATCATTTCGATGATTTAGATGCCCGTATTAGCATGCATAGAATGATATATTCAAGAGGGCGAAAGGAGATTGTTCAAACAGATGGACCGGTTTGTGTAAATGTGCTCCCCGTTCCACCCTTCAGATCCTCAGATAGAAATCAGACAATATGGAAATCATTTTAAATTTGTTCTGCGTGAAGTCATGGATGAAAGATTGTGCAGTTCCATCAGAATGCTGGCTGACAGCAGCAGCTACACGCTGTAATTAGGAGGGGATAAAAAAACACACACACATATAGAAGTGTATGAATATGCTTATTACAAGGTGTCAGATCCAGTGATGTAGCCGTTCAGGTCATTTGTGGCAGAGAGGCCCACTTCATTTATCGATCACTGACACTCATTATTCTGACAGTGTGCACGACAGGCAATAAATAGCAGCTGTTCACAGAAGGTCAACCTAAAGCATGCATAAAGAATAGAAATTGAAAAAGTTGGGACGATTCATTGGTGAAAGTGATGAAAACCCAAGATCTTTAGAGATTTTCCGTGGTGTTATTCTTGGTCTACAACATTGGTAAAACTTTTCTCTGTGAAGCAAAAAAAACCTGTGTACAGCTGGAGTTTGTCAGGACAGCCTGGGCTGCAGAAATAAATCAGACTTGGATTCCTAATCTCTTTGCATTTTTGTTTTTATCATTTTCTGCAATTCGAAAAGCAGCTCCGACACAGAGAATGTTGTTTTTGCAGTGTGTGTAATTTATCAAAATTTAGCTCACTGTGTTTTCTATAAAATTTTCAGCATAAGACCCCCTGATTAAAAAAGCAAAAGCATGATAATTACATGAATGAGAACGCAGTGCTAATAATTACAGTAAAGCTGCTCTGGATCTACATTATTTACATAGGAGTAACAAAGTGGACTACATTTGAGGCTATCAACCCCTAGTCGCTAACCACTTTGATAAAAAAGAAACTAAATAATACATATACAACATCATGGTATTTATAATTTATTCTCTTTCTTTTTTATCTTCATGATTTAACAATGGTAACAAAATAGTGGCGGCCTCAGTTGATACTAGATTTGTATTGGGATTATTCTTGGGAATTAGATTAGAACAAGGGGCAAAAAAGAGAAAGATTTTAGACTTATTAGTCACTTTGCATTTTTTTGGCCTAATGACCTCATTCCCCCTGAGCTCCAAGCAGATCAATTCTAACTGGCAACTGCAACATATGGATAGAATACAGCACCAAAATCTGTAATCCCTGTACTTGTGATGTGTTTTCTTTAGGGATGAGACTTTCATTTGGTCTGTTTGATTAATTTATTCTAGAAAAAAAATGTTGGACCTAATTTTGGCACATGGTAACACTGAGGTGAACGATCCACCCCACCCCAGTAGATGGTGGTAATGTACCTAACTTGGTTGACAAGAAGATGAAGAGGATGTACTGGATGACGTCATTGTAAATCGGAAGAAAATACTGCACTCTGTATGGCTCGTAAGGTGTATTTAAAAAAATAAAATAAAAAAATTTTTAAACAGAGTTTGTGCTAAAGAACAAATGTTGTAACAAAACAAAAAGATTAAAGATGAAGAGTAAGGTAGTTCATGTTTATGTCTATTCGTTGATTAATTGAAAACTGAAAAACGAATCTGTATTTGTTTTATATATATATAGTAATTACATTACTATATATATATAAAACAATAAAAATAAATGTATGCATCATATATTGAATATTATTACAAAAAAAGAACATGACATCATATTTTTTGTAGCATTCTAGTATTGATTGGAGTATCAATTCTGTGGTACAGACAGACTGAAACTCACTGGACTATCCATTCATGTGGTAACAATTGGCAGCAATTCAACTATTTAGGTTACTTTGTGCAAAAATAAAGTATTGTAATTATGTTATGACTAATATATTATAAAGAAATACATAAAGTTGTTAAATGGCCTTTCTGTCATTTTCGTTTTGAATATCAATATTGGTATCAGTATCAAAACAACTGACAAAAAATGCAATCGGTATCATATCCAATCTAAAAATCTGGTATCGCAAATCCCTCATTTTTAGATGGCGCTGAACGTCATCCATGAAACAAATACAAAATATATTCATTCAACGATAAGACAACCGAATGAATGCAGTGTATTGTGACTACTGCGGCGGAACTACAGAAATGATGAACAATGTTGCACGATTCTTTCATGTTGTAATGTGCTGCCCTCCTCCAAACCTATCACAGCCTCAGGTTTGAACTCTTTACAACCTTGTAGCAGTGAGGTACAAATCACATACGCCACTTTTTCACGAAGTCAATTTCCAGGGGAGTATGCTTATGCAGTAGGCATAAAATTACTGTCTCTGCAGTGTTTTAAAAGAAAGATAAAATATAAGTGTAGATGCAAATAGAGAGGAAGACAGAGCTGGTTGATCTGGTGTTTTAAAATATAAGTGTCCCCAAGCAGAAAAAGGAAAATGATGAAAAGTGAGGTGGAGATGCTGTAAGACACGACGTGGGACGGAGAAAAATTCAGGAACGTCTGTGGTTGTGCCATTTACACTCACCTCTGCAATACTACAGTATATTTGTTTGCCAGAATGTTTTTGCATTTCTAAGTTTTAAATAGCAGCTGGCCAAAAGTGAAGCAGCACAAGCAGGAAGTGATCGATTGTACGAGTCTATAATGGAGGACAACTCAGCAAAAGTCAATCAATGTGAAGTAGTTGAGTGGCCCTGATGACTTCACTTTTATTTGTCATGCTGACCACGCATCAGTCCACAATTTGGCGGACTAATAACTGTGAAGATGAAATTATTTGCCGATGGATGAAAATGGCACAAAAAAAAAAGCTCTTTCGACTCGACCACTTTCTCTCTCTATTGTCTTCCTTCTCATCTTGAGTCACCGCTGCGAAGAAAACTCTCTACAATGACAAAATTCACCCGGAAACTATTCTCAACCTATAAACCCCTACCTTGAGTCTTACCTCACTGGTGGGTTGTTCAAAGTGTCCTGGCTAGGGCACACATCTGCATCACACCACCTTGTTACAGGGGTCCCCCAAGGCTCAGTGCTGGGGCCCCTCCTCTTCACCACATATACCACATCCTTGCACTAAATCATCCACTCACATGGCTTCTCTTATCACTGCTATGCAGATGATACCCAGCTCTATCTGTATTTCCCACCTGATGCCACCACCGTCTGACATCTCCATCAAAACGGACCCATTACTTCTTGTTCCTACCAAACTAGCAAGAAATGTTTTCCCATGACCACTCCACTCAACTGGGGAGCATCATCTGGCAGTCCCAACACCTCGTACGATGGTCAAATGAGTATCAAAAATGAACCCAGATTATGCATGTTTTTGGAGCTGTAGGATGCCCAGAAACACAGATGGAGAATATAGTAGTGAGGAAACAGTTCAACTAACAAATTATTTAAAATAAATAAAAAAGGAATAAAACATGAGTACTTGTGCTAACTAATCCTAATCTCCAATCTGAATATTTTTGAGAAAAGTATCTGAAGAAAATCCACGTAAACAGGTAAATATCAAAAACTGTGTACCAACAGATTCATTAATGCAGTATTTTCAATTAGTGGGTTGGGTCCCCCTGGGGGGGTGTGTATTTTTTTTTTGACAGTGTATTTTTATGGTAAAAATCCTAACCTGCCTTCACAGAGAACACACAGTAACCATACAACAGCACAGGCTGCCACAGTTCTCTTCACCCATCGTGTGCAGCTGTGAAACTGTCTGAAGGAAAGTCTTCAGATTCTCACTGGCTTCTTGCTGATTATTTCTTGAGAAGCATTCTTTCTAACTTTCACAACAAAGTGCTGGCTGCTTCTGCCTCAAAGCCTGGGTCGCTGTTTCCCTCGTGTTGCCATTTTCACAAAACGAAAAAAAAAAAGTCTTTTGTTACTTTGTTTTGTGTAAGCTCCAACTCCTGAGGACACAGTCTGGTAAAGCTGGTAAAACCCTGTTTCACGGTTACACAAGAGAGTTCAACATGAAACAGGAAGCGGGTGTTGAATAAATAAAGAAGGCCTGCCGTTGTTCTCTGGATGGATCCAGTATTTGTTCAAATATGACAGATGTAGCCATTGTAATTTTTTGCTTTCTGATTCTGAGTTACCATATTTTGCTAAGTGTGACTTGACAATTTTTGCTGATTGCCACTTCTTTCAAGTGTCCACAAATACAGAAAAGTAAACATTGATTACATTGAACTCTACTGAGAAGAGTTTATATGAAATGGTTCCACTGGGGCTCAAACCCTTGGCCTTCTGAATTGTAAGCAGATCAGTTAACCACTACAGTATGGAACCACCTCTTTAGCTCACATTTACATTCTTATAACAAGTAATTTTGAAACATCTCCTACAAACTGCTCCCAGTCACTAGTACTCTCTTTAGTTTAGCGGATTTCAAAATAAAGCGCATGGTGACTAAATACAGTGATGAATGAAAAGAGGTTCCTGTGTAGACAAATATTTGACAAATAAATTTGCCCATTAGGTTTCCAAGACTGCTGCTTTAGGGTTAGCACGCTTGGCGCGGCTTGAAACAGTTCCTCTGAACTATTTCGCATTGGCTCCCCCGCAGGTCATCTTATGAACATCCCAGGTAACATGTTATCAAGATAATTGTTAATCCAAATCTGGTTAATAAAAAACGCACTAATCACTACTAGTTAATATATGATTGCATTTTGACGATAACATTGATGTGATTATAAGAAATGAATAATTATAATAGTTGCTTCTTTTTGTCTCTGGGTATCGAGCAACCTTGTCATTCAGAGAGGCTTTGGAACTTTGCTGACATCAAGTACTGTGTATTTATTTACTGCAGAACATCAAGTACTGGGAAAGACAGTTTGGACACACAGTGAGAGTTCGCCTGGGTTTTCTGTTGACTTTATGAGTCTGTGTCCAACTGTTCCAGCGTGTCAATATCAGCCAAGCTGACCACAATTTAATTATGTTGAGAGAGGATGGATGAAATGTTTCACATTTGATAGAGACTCCAGACGCTGTTCTATCACAAGATTTAGGGATTAAACTACTGCACTGATAAAAAAACAAACATACATACATATAAAGTATTTCATTTGTATAAAGTAAGTAATAACAACCGAGGGCTTTTATGTTCACATCAGACGCTGGTGTTGTTTTATTGCTGTGTAATTAAAATTTAATGGCAAAACAGACTTGTTTATTTGTGCTGCTATTTTTTTTTAATTTTATACAAAAAAAATCGTATATTCTTTCATACCATGTCAATGTTGCTACTTCTGTTATTTCTCTTATTTAAACAATCGATAGAGAAACAGATTCATGTGAAACAATTTCTAACAAACAAGTGAACACAAAGTGTGCAGAGCAGCTAATGGCCACTGGAGGAGACACAAAGGTGTGACGTCAATCACAGACATTAAAATCCACTGCTTCGATAATAAACCACTGATAAGTGTAAAAGTGAGTCGTCGTTAACCATATTTACTAGTAATATTAGCAACACTGCAGTTACTTAAAGATTATGTTCTGAGGCTGTATTCTTATCAGTGTTGGTGTTGGGTGGGCAGGCAGAGTCAACTCAGCAGTCATCAGATGAGGCTGTAGATCAATTACAGGGTCACAGCCATATAGAGATCAACCATTCACACTCACACTCACACCTATGGTCCATGTAGTGTAAACAATTAACCCAATCCTGGGTTGCAAACTCCACACAAAACACAGGAACACAGTTAATGTCTCAATGTAAGGCAAGCTTGCTGACCACATGCCCCCCTGTGTGGCCACTGAAGACTTTTACTTCATAAATATGTTAAAATAACGTGGTTATTGTGAGAATAAAGTCACGTAAATCACAACAACAACGTTGGAGTCTTCGCCGCTCCTCTTGCTGGATGACTACAACACTATATTGCCGTCCTGTCATAAGAACACAGCCAGAAGACACTTCATCACAGGCTGAGTGACACTGAGCTACTTACAGGATTTTATTGATGCGTTCGCAAACATCACTTTTTCCTGTCATCACACCATTGAGAGACAGAGAGAGAGGGAGAGGGAGAGCGAGAGAGAATGGAGGAAGCGACTTTGTGCCATGTGAATTCCCTTGAGTGTCTAAATTGCCCAGTTTTGTAATCAGATTAGAGATAATCCCTTAAATTACCTTTTAGGGAGAAATTTAATTTTTGGTAAGTAGGACACCTGGATCCTAAAAGCATTTTGACAGCTGTTCTTGTCAGACTTCCAACCAAAAGGCGTACAATGCTCCTTGACTTTTTTGACGTGATCGTTGAACTGACGCGACTTGTTTCCTGTGTCTCTCCTCCTCTTATATCATTTCAGTGATCCTTGATAAAATTGAGTTATCAATTGAGGGGAAAATGCTACTTTGTCGTGATGAGCTACAGATTTGTTTAGTCAAAAAAGAACGCTTCTTTTTGTTTTTCTTTTTGCTTGTCTCTTCATTAGTGGTCGCTACGATGTTTTGAGCCAACATGCTTTTTCCAGTGTTACTGGAACTGCTATGAGTTGGGTCATGCTACTGTAGCAGCCCGCCATGGGCTAATGCTAATGCAGCCGGTGTTTTTTCAACAGAAATAACTTTAGTTTAATGTTCACACTAAGTTTAATCACTCAGCAGACACAGACACAGATTATGAAGTTCAGTTGGGTGCACAGGAACCCATTTTTCATTTAGTAGTCACTAAGTACTTTATTTTGAAAGATGTTGAACCCTAACGAGAACCTGTGACTGTTTGTGGGAGATGTTAGATGATTTACTTGAATTGACAAAAAATGACAACGGCAAGTCAAACAAGTCAAAGAAAATCAGAATTGGTCAAAAATTACAATCGGTGCAATATTTTCTTTTTCTTTTTTACAATGGATGACCTTTTGACCCAACTTGGAACTGAGAACTGAACCTATGACTTGTGTATGACTGCCTAACTTTGTCAGAGATGACAAAGTCCAAGCGTACTCTGTCTCCTCATGATTTTGTAAAATATTTTAAAGCAATAAATCACACACCTAGATACTTCGTCTCTGTTTGAAAGCTGTGGAACCTGCGTATAAATCAGTCATAGCAGTGACCCCCTGGCTATCTCCACCGCCCACGCCTCCGCTGTCTGACAAGTGTTTTTGCAGAGGAAGATTGCTCTGAAAGAGGACGTGGCTCTTTTTGGAAGCGCAGCTACAACACTTTTGACGTACACATAATTGTCTTTGGCACTACAAGAGAAATCATCACCGTCTGGTGTCAGGGGGCACTCTTTTACAGCACGTAGAAAGTGAAATTCAATTAGAAAATGTAAAAACTTTGATTAATTACATTCTGTTAATATCACTGACAGAGCACTGGAGACGCAGGTCGTTCTTGGAGTGGCCATCAATTTGCATTCAAAAAGGTTTGAATTTAAAGTGTCTAAAAAAGTGTCTACACTACCTGCAGGTGTGTGATTTCACTCTGTCACTCTCTGTTCCAGCCATCATTTTCTATAAACTGCCCAAAATGGAGGAACATTTCGGTCCACGATTCACCTGATTAGGTCTTTTTACACAGATAAAAAAAAATACAATTTTGTATTTTTCTGTTCACATGTAATGTGCATGTAACAAAATGGCTTGTTTCAGCTACTAGGGCATCTAGGGAATGTCAGGCCGCCTTCATCCTGCTGGGTTTGCCTGTGTTTTAGGAGAGAATTGTACTCAGCTCCAGTATTGATAATGTTAACTGCTCGAACCAAGATTAAATGGCCCATAAAATGTTCTCACTAATTGATGCAGTGTAAAGGCCAAACAGCATTGACAGAGACTTGGGCAGAGCAAAGAATATGCCAGCATAATTAAAGGAAGCATATTGAGGGGAGAATTTGGCAAAGACTTTTTCTGATTTTTTTATTTTTTTCAAACTTACAACAGGATTACTCTAATTGAGAAAATCAAATGCAGAGGGTTTCCTCTAGCTTAAACATCACGCACATATTCAAGATGTTCTTTTAAATAAATGTACCCTGTATTTTCCTGTGCTTATCATTACATACAGTAAAGTAAATTTCAACTCTTTCTGAATATTTCTGACCATTATGAGATTTAGAGTTTTTCCCTTTTTGCTATTAAAAAAGATGCTGAGAATTTCATTGCGGGTAAGCAGGATGGACAGGATTAGAGTGGACCAAATAAAGACGGAGGAGCAGGGGAGTTTAAGTTAGCAGGGAAAAGGCTTGGATGGACATGTGCTGAGGGGAGATAGTGGATACACCGGCTAAATTATGCTGGAGCTGCCAGGCAGAAGAAAATGAGAAAGAGAAAGAGCAAAGGGAAGTCCGAAGAGAGATGTAGGACATGAAGAAGGCCATGAAGGTATCCCACGTACCCGCACGGGAAATGGATAGAGGGAGATGGAAGGAGATGGTTTTCTTTAGCGATCCTCGGAAGGAGATACTATTAATATTAATATTAATTTTAAGACATTTGGGCTACGGTCCAGAAGATCGTAGGTTTGAATGCACAGGAACTTGAGCTGCTTACTATGGTGATGGGTTAAAAGCAGAGGTCACCTTTCGTTGTGTGCAGTGGTGTCACAATGACAAATGAATCACCTTCACTTTGACATTTGTGGTGTTGTTGTGGAACTCTGACACCATTTGACAGCCTGTGACCGGGCGGTTATAATTAGGGGACTGCTGGTTCAAATCTATCAATCCACCAAGTCTAAGAAGTTAGTCGTATTAATAGTTACATACATACATACATATACATTGCTGTTATTTGTCTTTCTGTTCCAGTAATATACAGAAAATACATTTTTGATCATATTCACAAATTATGATTAATCACAGTTGATTGGGATTAATCCACGACTATCTTGTTATGAATCTGTTTAAAAATATGAATTGACAACCATAATATGTATATGTATATACATTGTTACAGTTGTAGACTATACATAAGATCTGCACAGTGCTTTGTCCATTGCAGGCTGTCGTTACAGTGTGAGGCCATGGTAAATCAGCAGATTTGTTTCTAAAGTAGCTCCATTAGCATATGAGTTTTGGGAAGTGAGGCTAATTCTCCCTTGAACTAAAATGTCAGTAATCATTCTACTAAGGGTGATGTGGTCTCTATTGTAAGTTCAATGTATTTTTTTATATATATATTTTAACCACACAGAGCTTCTTATACAGTACATTTAAACGTATTATATTGATTAATGATGAGTGAAACCTGACTATGAAAGATAACTTTAATCCCTTAAGAGACTTAATCTATCGATATGGTATGTACATACTGTATGTGTCACTAATGTGACATGCCCTACAGAGAGTCCTTACCCCTGTATATTTATTATTCAGGTGCACACACACATCTTTAGAGCAAGTAGAAAAATAAGAGTTTCGTTCTATTATGCCTAGAAAATGTTAATACATTTCTCCACCAAGGTTTTTTATAATTCTGAAGAAAAATCAATCAGGCAAACCTAATAAGTTTGGCCAACCTACCGCGTGGCTCATGATGCAATGTCTAAAAGGCCAGAGAATGAATAATTCAATATGAAATTGATTTTTTTTTCCTCACCTGCAGATATACATAACATTCCTACCATTATTAATTGACCGGTACAGAGAATCAGTAATATACAGGTTGAGGTCCATTACAATAGCACAAGCTGAGCTAGTTCTACATGATTCAAACAGGATGTTGAAGGTCAGTGCTCCCCATTTCAAGTCTGATTCAAACAAAGGCAGACTTTTTATCTTGTTCCCGAGACTGTAATATTGAAATCTATTTCCAATGATGGCCTGTTTCAAAACATTCTCGCTTGGGTCGTGAACGAACATGTCGTGAGGAATTGTCTTTTCATTTCATGTGTGATTAATTAGAAATGTGTTGCTGAGACATTTATTGTTTGGCTTGTCGTGGAGACTTTAACTGTCAGACAGACTTTGTAGAAAGTGAGCCGCAATTTTTCATCTCTTCTCCTTTCTTGCTGTACAACGTGTGGCTTCTGAGGCTGTTTGAAATGGCCCCGGGCCATGGACCAAAGGAAGCCTGACTTTGCTACAGACCAGTATCGCATGTAGCTCTAGGTTTTAACCATTTTTAAATATCACACTAAATTTCTGCTTGCTTGCTAACAGCAAAACAACACAATGGGGCTGTCTCGTGAGATCAACTGTGTAATTTTAGCAAAACAACACAATGGGACTGTCTCGTGAGATCAACTGTGTAATTTTTAATCGCAATCAATGTTGAATTGAGTGTTTTGAGGGTGCCCTACTAAATACCATATGCTACTCGCATGTGCAAATTTTACAATTCCTCAGAGTTTAGAAAGTTAATTTGCTGTTAAATTATAAATAAAAAAAGAAGCTGTTAAAGGTTGCAGAACCCTGAAACTCAACCACAATACTAAACTGACCCATTCAAAATATATACCTCTTGTTAATCATTAGCATATATCTAAATTGATGCTAACTTTAATCTGAACTAAAATCTCAAAATATCCTTTCACTCTGTGGAGACCTCCAAAATGTGCCCACATAGTTTTTTTTTTCTAGAATTGTCCCTAAAAGTAACTATGCCAAGAACACATACACACACATACTGTACCCAAGGGCAGGCGTGCAACCAACTTCTGATATCAAACGAACAAACATTACTAATTAAAACTGTGAATAATACTATGTTGGTGATGTTGAGTTTCCATGTGTTAGTACACAGCATATATGAGTGTGTGTTGCATGGATGGGCGTGGCTGACCCACTTCACTTTCCCGCCACTCCACCTGCATACCTGCTGTTCATCATCCACATTTCCAGCCTTCACCTACTGCAGTATATTTATCCCAGGCTCTACTCCACTGTACTCTCCACTCCTCCAAGTTAATTTCTGCCTCGCCCTGACTACTGCAATTCTCAACTGTTAAAAGAACTTCAAACTACAATTAATACTGCAGTATTTCAAAGTATAAATCATATGTTTTATTTTGTATGGGAACAGTTAAGAATGTTCTATCTTGGGTTCAATAGTTAGAAAAATAATAATAAACAAAAATGCATTAAATATATAGGGTCATTTCTATAAAACTTTGCTATCCGCTAAGCTAGCTAAAAAAATAACATTCCATTAGCTTAACCTTCTTTACCATCTTCAGCGCCCCCTAGTATAGACAGGACAATTGTCGAGTGGTTGACACATTTGCAGCTGCCTGCCCCCCCGCTGTGGCACAAATATATACAATACTGAATATAATTTTTTTAATGTACTTTGACTGTTGCTTAGCAATGAACAGACATACAGTTGACAAACATATATTTCAACGTCAGCGCCTGTCTATAATATCTGATTGATTGATTGTCATCTTTATTGTTTTGGCAGAACAGTGAAGAGAAACAGTTTTCCTGGTACTATTTTTATATAGATGAAGGAGCTATGTTGCATTGGAGCATAATCAACTCTTTATTCACACATTTGAGAAATTAAAAGAACTGCCTGCAGAGATGGTAACATTGTGTTATTTCCATATCCTCCAGGACAGGCTTTGTGCGGCCACACAAAGGTTGATTGATTAGCTCCCAAATTTGTGTCCACACAGCAGTAGAACTATTCCATGTGATGCAGCAGGTAACCTTCACTAAGCCTGGACTGACAATAAACACTTGTCAAGGAGGCCAGAAATAATGAATTACCCTTTGCAGCAGTGATCAACCGTCAAACAACGGTCTTACTTGGAAATCGTTGACTTTTTATTTACTCTTTTCATGCACTCCATTATTTCACCGGATGGACATTGCTCTTTATCTCCACTGTGGCAGGACTTCGCGTCACATCAGCAACCAGAAAGGTAAAATAATTGGATTTCCTGTGTCAATGACAGTACATTTAATTTTGCTCACATATTAGAAGCAACTGCAACTTGTTCTAGTAATAATAATAATTGTTATTATTATTGTAATAATAATAATTGTTATTATTATTATAACAATAATAATAAAAACTTTTTTGACTGCGCACATGGGAAATTCTTCTTTTGACAGCAGATGTGCTGCAATAGGCTGCCAAGTATGTGGTTCCCTTGGATATCGAACCCAGGACTCTGCATGTGAGGCAGGCGTGCTAACTGCTACACTATACCACAACTATCACTACTACAACCACACTACTACAACTACAACCACAATTACTATAAATATGACAACAAAAGTCTGTAAACTGCTATATATTTAATTATATCTGGGTATATATGCATATGTATATATATGTAAATACATACATACATATTTATATACAGCTGCACACACATATATGCATATATACACATATACACATATATGTATATATGACATCATAAGAAAATTGCTAAAGCAACAATTTTTCTTCTTCTTTAGGTCTCCTTCGTCGTCTTCTCTTTCTCAACCCCCTGAAGCGGTGGCACATGGAAAATGTTCTGAAGGAATTCCATATCAATCAAGGACAGAGTCAGGTCTCTCTGAAGTTCCTCATGAAAAATCCACAAAATCCACACAAAGAGCTGCAGGCTTCCAATGAAACCAGCAATTTCACACACTTGTTCTCTGAGATGTGAGGGATAAAGGAGCACCAGTGATTGTTCATTTACAAGTCAGCTCCCAGATTTTCAGAATTCGCAGTAAAAGCTCTCAGCGTTAAGGAAAACTTGGTGGGTAATATTTGGAAATTTTTTATGGTAGTTTTTTGGCAAATGAGCACAGATCATGGGTGTGGAAGTGATGATTTAAAATAGTTCTCTATGTGTTTTTTTGTGAAGTTTATCATTCAATTCACAGATGTATTTTTGGCAAATATTTTCATAGTTTTAATACACTTGAAAATACTGACTACGCTATTATGTTTTAATACATACAAATTAATGAGTGGATGATTAATAAAAGTAACTATTTGACAAGGTCAACAACTGCATTATCTTTGGCAATCTTCCAACACTTTACAGTCCAAGAATTCCATTTTAATGGATTTTTTTTTGCTGTATATTAAGGCTCCACTCCACTATGTGGCTTTTGGTAAAATATACAGTATTAAGCGTAATTAAGTATAGGATAATACTGTGCACATTTCCAAAGCATATCATAGTATTAATTAGAATACTCATCAGGTACTTATAATCTAAAGTATAGTATAGTATAATAATAATATAAATTAAATATGGAATGGAATACTAATAGATACAGTAGATACCGACCAATCACAACCGCTTAACTGAAAAAGTTGCTAAACGTGACCTCTGACCTAATGGGTTGAGTGCGTATTTACACTGTAATGCTTCAGTGGAATATGAATCATGAACATTACCGACTGAGCTGGAAGTGTTGGCAATTTCCCCACAAGGAAAAAAAAGACATTTTGGAACAACTTGTGTAGAAGAAGTGAGTTTTCTGAGCACTTTGATAACAATATTCTCCCATGGCAAAACACGGTTTGCAAGAAAGGCCCGACACTCTCTAGTGAAAACTAGCAGAGCCTCTGCTTTGCATCTGTGAAGCTGTTCTCTCACAGAGCTCTGGCTGGATAGTGGGTAGAGGTCACCGAAGCCACATCTCCTACAGAGCGGTCCTGAAATAAAGACGTTGGAAGAAGAAAGCCGAGACCGAACGCAGGAACGAGTTTGTGTGAGATGTAGATTTTGAGCCAGCTTTGAAAAAAGTGGATTTACAATAGTCAAATATGTTTTTTTATTATTATTATTTCTCATATTCCATTATCAGGGTCATATGGGCACATTTTTTATTTATTTCAATGAAGTTCTTCACCGCACTGTTTCCTGTTGCCCTCGGTCTCAGTCTTGTGGTTTTAAATGCCAGCTGGCTTGGCATGAGACACTTTTTAAGGTCAGCTGTGGGGGGGTCATCAGTGTAGGCACTCGGTTTTTCCTGCTACCTATACTTTCCCTTTGGTTTTATGTTCTATTTCTCTTATTTCTATACTGGTATGTATAATATCTGTAAGGGATGTCCAACAGTTTTGGCTCCAGATCCTTTACATCTGGTTCTTATGTTAGTCTCAATAATAGAGCAGCACAAAACACCATTGTTGTTTTTCACTCAAAAACGGCTGAATACAAAAGAGAATAGAAATATCTCCCACATGTTCAGCATCTCCCCTCCTCTGCACCTTTAAACAAAAAGAACGAAGTCTCTTTGTTCGGCCTGGCTACAACTGACATGGGTCACGCATTAGTGGCTCAGAATGCGAAAACATTTTTAGACTCAGGAGTGAAATCTGGTCTGGGATCACTGGTTGAGAGCTGGAATTATTCATAATAGTCTGCCCGATATCTGCGCTAAAGAGTTGCTAATGTTTATAGAGACTGACATTTACTTTGTTCCTAAAGGCTTAAAAAAATATAATATAATAACCATTATCGTACTACAGTAATACTCTGTCTTCTCTACTTGTTTTCCTTATGAAACATTTTAACACTTTTCTTTTGCGTGGTTAGAATGTATTTTGTTTTAATTATGGTCGTTTTTGGTCACAAATGGAAAGAAAATGAGCACATATTTTAAAAAAAAGTGACAACAATAGATTTGTTTTTTTCCCGTTCCACCTTATCACTGCTTCATGTTAAAAAAACCTTTACTGGAAACATAACGTTAGACATGTTAGGCCATTGATTAACACAATTATTGTTTATTATTATTATTAGTAGTAGTTGTAATATTATTATTCAAATTATTATTGCTTATTATTATCGAGCCAATACTCAGGATTGCTTCATGCTCACTATCGCCTCAGCAAAATAATATAATTATTTACATTTATTTTTTATTCATGTGATGAATAACAATCAAAAACTTCTATAAGCTTCACCATGACTGAGTTCTCACAAATATTACTAGTCTGGCCATCATCCTCTAAAGCATACGTGTCAAACTCAAGGCCCGGGGCCAAATGCGGCCCACTGATCCATTTTGTGTGGCCCGCGGGAGTTTAGAAAGCATTTAGTAAAGTCCATGCAGCAGAGTTTCTTAACCTACATAATTAAAAGTTTAAAAATAAATCAAATAATATCATATAATATTAATCAATTGCAGAAAATATAGTATCTATTAATCTTATTAATAACATTAATTAAAAAAAAAAAAATCTCCTAGACTCTATTCTGTTTGTATCAGTACCAGATGACCTATGGACTGGTACTGGTCCACGAACCAGGGGTTGGGTACCCCTGATCTATACAGTCTGTCATTTACAAAGGGAACTGTATTGCTGATGTGGCCCCCGGTGAAAATGAGTTTGACATCTCTGGTCTAAAGTATAAAACATGACATGACACAACATGTCACACACGATGCTCACTTCTTATAAGACTCTAAAATGTATTTTTACTTTGCAAAGTCACGTGAATCAACTTTGTGGAGACCAGTAAATGACATATAATCACATAGTTCATCCCTGTGTGAATCTTGGGTCCCAAAGCCTGCACCTAAGATTTTTATTCACACTTGCTGTTTTTCTTTGTATGTGCTGTTTTTCGCTGTGTCTTGAGAGGTTTGTGCAGTTGCCATGGCATCATGGCTGAAACTCAAACATCACTAATAGAACCACTTTCACACCAAAAAAAAAAAAAAACATTTTCTCCTGTTGATTCTCTTCATGTAGATTTAGCCTTTCTGTAAAGACTTTCTCTGTATGTACGACTTTTTTTGATATCATAAGGCTAAGTAACTGAGACATTTTCTTTTTTTTTAATGTCTGAACATGTGTTGGCAGGGGCACTGGCTTTCTCAGAAGAAGAAGAAAGTACTTTGTGAATGTCGAACAGTTGGGGGAAAAATAGGGTTTAATTAAGCTGTCAAGTGTACTTTAAAATGCACTAAAATGTCTTCCACATGCACTCTTCTTTAAAACGAACCACACACACACACGGCTGAGAGTGACAGACAGTAGGTGAATGAAGTAGACGTAGAGGGTGAGAATGTTTCACCTCTCCTTTTTTTTTTCACACCTCAGGAAAAAAAATGGTGACTGTGTGAGCAGGTGGACGGAAACAGGGTTTCAGTCAGAAGTGGCAACTGTAATTAAGAGTGGAGAGTGTTGAGAGTGGGCAACACTTGAGAGGTAAGGTCAGCAGTTCAGAGAACAACACACGCAAACACACACACAGTAAACCGGTCATTCAAATACCACTACTCTTCATTTTAGGTCAGAGGTCACATACAACTTAATTAGACGGACATATTTAATTGAATAACCTTTCTTAACGTGAAGTATTTGTGTATTTTTTTAATTTAAAAAATTATCCAGCTGGCCAGTTTGAAACCCCAAGCGGGACGATTTTGCCCCGAGAGCCTTATGTTTGACACCCCTGCTTTAAAGCATTACATCAATATTTCAACTCTACGTCTATACCTCAAGTAGGAGGATCATACACAAGGTAAAGAATGATAAAAAAAAAAAAAAAACAGAAAATAAAACACTGGCCGGATTTGAACCAACAACTGCTCTGATTCCAAGCCCAATCTTTGCAGCTTCAGGTCATGGGCTGCCTGGTTGCCTGGTAACTGATGATATACGTAGATTGAATTTAAAAGTATAAATGCTAGATCAAAGCCAGGTAACAGTCACACAGTTGAGCACAGTCAATCGTGACCTCCTGGTTCCAAGAGTACCTTAGTTTGGCTACTAATCCAGGTGGAACGAGCCTGATTCTTATGCAGACTGTCACTAACAACGTGACATTGAATCACCGTCTGTTTCAAGTCAATCCCTGTGGTGAGTAACAGCACATCCCCACACTTCCCTTAGTTCCTACTCTTATCAGGTTCTTAGCTTTCGTGGAACGAGGCACCTGATGACCACTGACGTTCATCAGATCATCTTGGTCTTCAGGATGAACAGACTCAGTGACATATTCATGCTACGACAACTTCCTGATCACAGTGATTACATGGACCCTACCGAGACTCAATAAAACCATAGTAACCTGATTTAAAGCTAATGTGTTTCAGCAACAGGGCATAAAGGCTGCATAGGCAGAATTTTAAGGACATTTATTTTTTAAATCAAACCTATGGTGCATAAGCACGAGGTCTCAGGTTGGTTATATAACTGTAGCCATGGCTGATTACTAAGAGTGCTTATAACAGAGGCCAGCAGCACACGCTGAGCACCGATGTCATCAATTTGCAATGGCAGCAAACAAAGGCAAACAACTTTAATCCCTTTTTCATCTCCTTCTTTTTCACATATTGCAAACACCAATTTAGTACAAACTACTAACTGTGAGAGCTTCACTTTCACATGTTTCTGTTGCGGGTTCAATCAAGTCTTGAATATGTGCCGTTTCAGACAGAATGCAACATCAGATGTGTCCAGATTAGGCAGGGTTTTTTTTAAGGCAGTCCGTCAACACAACAAGAAGTCAGAGCTGTTAGATGATTCCCAACACACGATTGCTAGTGTTCTTCGAAGGCCTGGGAAATACATATACATCTTGGTCTCTCACATAAAGTGGGACCTCTCATCCTACCATGGCTTTGTTTGGGTTGAGCTTCTCCTAAAACAAGGGTGTCAAACA
Organism: Cynoglossus semilaevis; assembly: GCF_000523025.1. Taxonomy (NCBI): domain Eukaryota; kingdom Metazoa; phylum Chordata; class Actinopteri; order Pleuronectiformes; family Cynoglossidae; genus Cynoglossus; species Cynoglossus semilaevis. The sequence goes on from NC_024317.1 coordinate 18,583,967, forward strand.
TACGGCCTGGGGGCCAAAATGGTCTGCTTGAGTGTTCAATCCGGCCCAATCCGGACACAAACACTTCATGTTCAGGATATTCTTTGAGAAATTATATTTCATTAAATATGAATAAATAATAATTAATATCTAATATACTTGTTGGACAAATGGGAAAAACATGGACATATTATTAGGTTGTATGCGGCCCGTGAACTAAAAACAGTTTGAAGCCCCAGTCGTAGGACATTGTTTGCTACAACTTTCCTGTCACTATGTACTTTTTTTTTGAGTGTTTTACCTTCTTTGAGGTTTATGATGAAACAGTGTCAAAATCACTGCATTGCTTAAATCCGAACTAGAACAAGTCAAAGTCCACGATATGACAATACACTAAAGTTGTACCCATGTGAATATAGTTATATGACCCAGTGATATCCCAACACAAACTTACACCACTTCCCCTTTACATAATAAAAAGGCAAATGCAGAGAGTTCAACCCAGTCTACAGACATGCATAATGGTACAGTTTATAACCAGAGGGACTGTATTCAATCTTCTGGGCGGAACATCAGGCCACAGTCCCTCCCGCCCCTCACTCCCCCAGTCACACAAGTGCTCACTCGGCAGGGCTTCTGCCCCTCCTGCCCTCGCTCTCCAACAAACGGATGCGCTTTAAAGGCTGCCGCAGGGGAGGCCGGTTTACATATATCCAACTCGACAGGCGAGCTGGGAGGAACAAGATAAATGACTCACATGGAGCCTTCCACTTGTGCAGACTGGAAATAAAACAGCTTGTTCAAAAGTTATTGTTTTGGTTTTTTTTTCTTTTATACATTTTTAAATTTATAATGTAGGACTTTGATGTTCATAGTACATCATGAAATATCTTTTTTTTCCCTTCAATTAGAGTTGTTTTTGAAAACACTGGAGAACTTTGATTGAAATTGTAGTACGCTGCTTTTTATCTGTTTTGTTTGATCTTCGAAATGCCCATACAAATGTCTTAACCAACGTGAGCGTGATACATGTAGTAGCAGAGCGTGCGTCAGAAATGTGCCCTCAATGAACCCATGGCAGAGGGAACTAAATGCACTGACTGTGGGTATCAGATGAAGCCAGCTTTAATGTTAGATGGGGCCACTTCAGGCTGTCTTTAATGGGAAATGATGAATCGATAATTAACTAAAACACAAGACTCGTCACAGTATTTTCAGGCACTAATGAGATGACATTGAACAAAAACATTTCACTGATAGAAATATTTCGCCAAAAATTAGCAAAACAAAACAAAAAGAAAAGCAAATGGGTCATTTCTTCCTTCTCCTTATTGTGATTTGGAAGTAATAATATTTCACTGCTTTTACTTTCAAAAATGCCTCTACAAACAAATATACTGCAGAAAAATGCAACAAAGGGCAGAAAAATACTGACTCGCAATTGGGGTCTGTCTTTTTTGAGCTAGAGCACTTATTTAGAGTTAGAAAACATCCAAATGCGCACCACCGAACCATAATATCACCAAAGTTCATTTCATGACATACAGTGACCTTGTTTGAATGTACTCACACTAATTATTCTGTATTAAACCCTGGCCAGTTGAGTTGAACACCACCCTGATATACTCACAGGAGTTGAAGAAAGACACACGGAGATCTTTAACAGTGAGTTTCTCTTTTCTTTTTTAGTTTTTATAGCCATCTGCTGCCACCTATTGGAATCATTTTTAATTGCTGTGTTGACGAACAAAGACAAATTATTTGCAGTACGAACGAATAACACTTAAATACAATTGGATCATTGTCTACGGTATATCTAGGCTGGTTTCCATCCCAAGAGCCTTACCCAAGAGAGTGAAATTCAAGCACAAAAATGATACAGCCTTGTCTAGTTAAGTCATTCAAAGTACCAATAAGAAGTACCAAAGTTATTGGCCATTTATACAAAATACTAATTCCCACTAATTAATCAGACGTTTAGTTTAGTGTCATTTTTCTTTCCCCACACTTTAAGTTAAAAAAGTTAGTTCCCCAGGGGCGTCTTGATATTTATCCGTGATAATCTATTAGCGTTAGTCTATGGTTTTACACAAATCAAATTACTGAAGTTAAACCATGGGTTCGTATCAGGTGCACGCAGCTTCCTGGGCAACCTATGACTGAGGAGAGCTTATACCGTAGACAATTTATCTTTTCCTTTAATTAGGGCTGGATTTGGAGAGAGACTTTGCAGGTTAATTACAGTCACATTCATTAAGACACCCAGATGTATTATAATTCTTGTTCTCTGTCATTATTGTTAAAGGTATGGGGGGGGAGATTAATTGGATTTCACCTTTGGCTTTATGACCTGTCTACAACTGTTTTTATTTTGGCTCACTGCACCAGACACTGCTGTCTGGTTGCAGTCTGTCTTCCATTAATGTTTGTACTTTGTCACTGCAGTAATTGGCAAAGCTACACTACAAAAACACCTCTCTAATTAGGAAAGGTACCAAGAGCTTGTAAAGACATCCGATACTAATTTGAGTGTGATTCTGAGAACTTTTGAAGTTGAAAATATGGGAATAAATTTCATTAAGAAAGCTAGCTGCCCAAAGTGACATTTATACCTATAACAATTAGACTTTAGCCTTGTCTTTATTTCGCTATATTAGTGGTTTATCGGTGTGTAATTGAGCCTTGCCTTGGGTTGTAATTTTTAGAGCAAACATTGTAAAAGAAATAATAACTTTAAGAACCAAATGTTTTGCTGATATATGTAGGTTTGACTCAAAACAAAATGTTGCTTAAATCAGAAACACAAGATTTTAAGTTGATTCCAGGAACAAATCAGGACTAAATCGCATAATTAAACAAAAAGGGCGAGTCTGCAAAAAAACCTTCTGCAGTTAAATGATACTGACAGCCCAACTCTGTCTTCAGCCTCCATGCATAGATTAGAATTCTAGGAAAAATAATAACAAAAAAAAATCCTTCAATAAACAATCGATAAACAATCGATAAATGTTGGAAGACGTTTTTTGATTCAGCAAAGCACATCAAGCTTTAAATGACTACGCCCAGCACGCATTTTCAAATTTGGGTTTTTGATGGAGTTGAAAGCCCCTTATTCTACAAGCAACCGTCATGATGCACAGTAAATGACTAAAATACACTGTCAGTATTAAGCTAAATTTTGAGTTATTCTTTCGCATATTTTTATGACATGTTTTCATATTAACAATTCTGTCGTTTGGATCAGTCACAGAAAAAAACAGGTGTGAAACACATCTAGCCACTGTTGTGTGTGTTTATGTTCCAGTAATATACATAAATATATGCGTTGTCCTATTAAGGAGTGTTGAGTAATTGTCATTAGCTGTGATTACTATGACTGTGATCAAACACTGTTAAAGTAATCCACAGCTAGCATACATACATAGAAAAATATGCCATTTTGAAAACTCAGGGCACTCAGAAAAACACATTTTCTCAAAACCACATAGAATATTATGTGGTCCATGGAAAATAATTAGCCGCAAAGAGCTTTATTCTTTTCTTCCACTGTTGCTTGGTAACAACAGAAATATATGTTCGTGGCTTGTTACCCTTTTTCTAATGAACTTCTTTTTACATGTTCAAGGTATGCTGGCAGACCCAGGACAACTGCATTTTTGTGGTATAACAAAATAATTAACAATGTAATTATTAGCAATACATAAACAACATTATTTTTCAATATCATTTTTAACCCGACATTAGTGTGCTTGTAACAGCAGTACAGTGGATCCTCAAGATACAAGCGTCTCGACATACAAGTATTTCGACATACGAGCAAGCCTTCAAGCAAATTTTTGATTCGAGATACGAGTAAAGATTTGAGATACGAGCACGCTGGTCGGCGACTTCAGTAGGCATTGCTTCCGTACGTAGCGTTATCTACGTGATTTTCTCTCTATTGTTCGCATTATTCTTCATAATTGTGATGAGTCCTAGGAAAGTGAGTGGTAGGGATGGTAGTGAGTCAATAAATATGAGCGTGGTGCCCACGTGAGTGATCGAGCACGCATGTATGATCGCAGTGTATCGTTAGCCACTACTGTATTGTCTGTCTCGAAGGTAAGAACTCATAATTAAAACCACATTTTATTTTATATCACAGGAATCCTTATATACTATAATTTTGTGTGTCTCTGCAGCAATTAAAAACATTTTTTTCTGTTATTTTTTATGGGAGTCAGATGTTATAATTTTCAAAGATGTCAGATTCAGCTCACTGAAATATAAGGTTGGCGATTTGAGTGATGGACGGAGATGGTGTGAAAACTGTAGAGTATTGAACTTGTCTCAAGGAAAGAGAAGAAGATGTGAGGTCTGTCTGTCTCCCTGTCTGTTTTTTAGGTTAATTAGTGTGATCACACTCCCCTGTGTCTTGCTAGTTAGTCTCACAGGTGCCACCTGGTGGATTTTGTGTACAACTAATGAGAGGTTTTGGTAAGTAAAATGCCTTTTGTTTTTAATAATGTTTTAATTTTATTATGTTATTATTGATGCTTTTTTTGGTACATGTGGTCGCACCTGCGGCTGGATAGTGCTTTGTTGGTTTTTTTGCTTTAGTAATGGCGTTATTAAGACTACATGTATCTAGTAAATAATGAATTAAAATAATTATTATTACTTATTATGATTAATAATAAGACACATCTCCAGGTGGTCTCCACCAGTTCTATCTAAGCAAAATTTGACGTTTTAACCCAAACTTAGTTACAAAATTGTTTAAATTCTTAATTGTGCAACAAGTTTAATGATTTCAAAGACATAACCCTGAACACCACATGAAAGAAATTCTGTTATGGAAGCTCTGCTTGGAGAAGCATTTAGACTCAGATAGAGGATACTTAGAGAAGAAGCCCTATATTTTAAATAATAAGGATTTTTCATTGAACCTCTTGACCACCCTCTAAATACATTTTTTCGCACCTTGTGGGTGAAGTGGTGTTGCTTAAGACTCACACAATACAGCACATATTATATGATTCATGGGAGTCAGTTTAAATGGACATAATGGAAGTGACTCAGAGAGAAGACCCGTGAAGAAACAGAAATGAGAATATAATATAAAGATGTTGATACAAAAGAAGAGAGAAGAGGAGAAGGAAAACTGATGTAGATACAGATTAGGAAAGAGAAGAGTGGAGGAAAAAAGATAGATACAGAATTACAACAAAGGAGGAAAGAGGAGGAGGACTAAAAAGAAGTAGAAATAGATGATGACACAGGGGGAAAAGA